>NC_090444.1:784513768-784826407 GCF_031143425.1 Pleurodeles waltl | reverse complement strand
AGGAATATCTATTTTTTCTGATTTGTTACTGGTTTTCTGTTTTCCCTAATTGTTTTCTGTTTTTACTTAAAACTAACTTGGGCCTTAGCATTCTTTATTTATTTGACTTTAGTATGGTTTGTTTGCTTTGTTATAACAGAAAAACCTATACATTTTCTCTGAAGATTACCATGTTCCACATGCCAGCTACGCAAGGTGAGATGAGGTGACCCTTATCAAAACATTTCTTCCTCTGAGGACTCCTCCGGGCACAGTGGGAGCTCAACAGCAACTCACGTCTGTCTTTGTTTTCTGCCCTGCACAGCCTACCATTAGAGTTTCCGTCTCATGCTACCACCTTGCACGTGTGTGGGCATTCTGTGCATGAATAGCATTGTTGTGTCCCGTACCTGTGCTGTTAGTCTGTGCATGTGTTGTGTTAATGAGTGAACACATGGTCATTCTGCACATATACAGTGTTATAGAGCAGTACAGTGTTAGGGACATATTTACAAACCTCATGCACAGCCAGTGTGTCACTTTTTTTGACTCTCTGGCAGTGCAGAGTGCACACCCATATCTACAAGGCCACGGAAAACCACTTAGTGTGGTTTTTCATGGCCTCATAGATATGGAATAAGGGAAGGTAGAGCAAGTTGCTGCATTGCCTTACTCTGTGCCGGGGGGGCATTCCATGGGCATTGCAGTGTGTTTTACCACACAAAACTCATGGGTTTTAACACATTCCCAGATTTACAAGGCTATGCAAACCCAAGAATGTGTTACAACATCACGCCTCTCCAGGGGATGCATAACGAGAAGAAATATCTTTATTTCTCTTTGTTTTCCCTCTTTCTATGTGTGCTGCATTCTGCAGTACACATAGAAAGAGGAAAATGCCTCCATGGATCGTTTTTGTGCATGAAGAAAACACAGAGGGGGTCATTACAACCCTGGCGGGTGGGACGGAGAACCGGCGGATGACCATGGCGGTAACCGCCATGGTTATAATACACCAAGGTAAGACCGCCTGCCTGTTGGCGGTCTTACCGCCGGTTCTCCACCATCCACCAGGGTTGTAATGACCCCCTCTGTGTTTTCTTCATCATGGTGTGTATGTAGTGTGCTGTGTGTTGTGCAATGCAGGTGGACATGTGTGGCTAATTTCCATGGGGTGAGTGTTACTTGAATTGTTGCTCTGGGCACTGCCATTGTACCACAATCCACCACGGGAGCAATGCCTGCCGAACTGTGACATCCAAATATGATCAGCAGGAGCCCACCACCATGACTGCTAGGAAGAGCTCTCAGTTTAGGTGGTCAGCAGTTCAGCTGCCATACATCTAAATACAGTGGTCAGAACTCCTTCAACTTGACGGAGTACTCAAAACTGCCTCCGCGGCGTGACGGGCTAATACTGTCAAGATCTAAATCAGGCTCATAATTTGAGGTTGTACCACTGAATGAGAGGTATCTTGGTGAGATAACACATCTGTGAGAACATTACTAGATCCAGAAATATGTGTGTTTACAAGTCAAACTGAGTAGAAAAAATATGCCGAACTGGCCTGGAAACTATTCTTGTAACACCGGAAGATTAAGATGATCTGTCCTGCTCTCAAATGAATGACACAAACATTGAAGAAGGTGTCTCCACTCTAATCAGACCTGTTTCATCACCATCAATTCTTTCTCAATCACTGAATTATTCTGTTCAGAGAGTGACAAGATTCATTGTTAATGCCAAACAGAATGCTCCAATCCATCATCCTTTTCCTGCTGAAGCAACACAGCCTCAAGGACTTTGTTGGAGGCATCTGTCCCCACTACAAATCTCTTCAAAGGATCTGGTTGTCCAAGTATAGGAGCTGTAGTGAAAGCTTTTTTAGAGATTGAAAAGCTGCTTCAGCTCAAGCATCCCAGAAATACCCAGAGTTCAAGTTTTCCTTCCTTAATAACAGATAAATGTTACATGAATATGCAGATAAATTATGGATTATCTGCCTATAAAAACTGGCAAACCCTAAAAAACTTTGGGTTTCTTTACTGCAAGGAAATAGTTAATTCAGTACTGCTTGTATCTTACTTGAATCCATCAACAAACCACTGGGAGATATAATAAACCCAAGATACTCTATCCTTGTCTGCTCAAACTAACATTTCTCTGATTTACACATCAAGGAGTGATTCGGTAATAGTTGTAGGACTTCCTACACATCTGTAAAAAATCAAAATGTCATTCAGATAAACTATTACATTTTGATTTAGAAAATCAGAAAAAATATTATCCAAAAAGCAATGAAAAATAAAGCGAGCGCTGCTTAAGGGAAAGGTCATCCCTCAGTACTCAAAATGTCCAGAAGGACATTCAGTCAGTTCTCCATTCAGCTCCACTCAAATCGTAGACTCCTCTAAGGTTGAGTTTTGAATAGACCTGAGCTTCTCAAAGGGATTCCAAGATATCTTTAATTTATGACAGAGGATAATAATCCTTTATCATGATCTTATTCTAGACTCTATAGTCAAGGCCTTAACTTATTTGATATCTTGGGTACAACGAAAAGAGCAGCATTTGCAAGAGATGTTCTCTAAGTTTTCATTGAGATCTTGTACTGGAACCTTCTTTTTTGACTCTAACAGTAGGTATATTCTACCATAAGGTACTTCGGATCCTGGCTCCAGATTTATAGCACAGTCACAACTTCAATAGGGAGGGAACACCTTAGTCTAGGATTTTTCAACTGCATCACTGAAGTCCTGGTACTGTTCAGGAAATCGGGAAAAAATAGCAATTAGATTTTCTGGCATATCAGGAAAGACCACGACTAACAGAAACCTTAGTTTGCTTTGAATGTAGATTATTTTGAGCAGAAAGCTGTGGGCTCGAAGACAATTCTCTAGTAAATCAGTTAATATGGAGATTATGAGGACTAGCTACAGGATTTCCAAAAGCCAGTGGAACATTTGCTGATGGTATTAAACCAAATTAATTGTTTTCATGATGTTTAAACACTCAGTAAAAGGTCCTGACACTAGTGGACTTCCATCTACAGTCTATACAACATCTACCTTAGTCTTTCCTTTAGTCAGAAGATTGTTCTTCACTGCCCATTTCTTGTAAAAAAACATGCCTGTTACTCGAGAGTCCAATAAAGCAAAACAAAAATAGCTGGACATTCATAGGCTTACTTATGAGTTCAGAGGACAGAACCTGAGGAAGTGTTACATCCGTCCTCTCCAAGGACAGATGATGGGGATATTAATTTTCTGAGACTTTTGTAGGCTTAATGGGGCACTGTTGAAGTAAATGACCATTCTCTCCCTAGTATAGACAAAGGCCTTTCATCCATTGCCTTCAGCTCTCCTCTTCGTACATTGGCCCTCTAGTACTTCCTATTTGTGTAGGCTCCTCAGGTGATGAACTGGAAATGGGGCTCCTGACTTCACGAGATACAGACGCCTCAGAAGTTGAGGTTGAAAGCTGTAACTGAAACCCATTATTTTCTTTCTGACTTTTCTTCTTTCTTTCTTTCTTTCTTTCTTTCTTTCTTTCTTTCTTTCTTTCTTTCTTTCTTTCTTTCTTTCTTTCTTTTTTTCTTCCAACGTTTGCTATACAGGTTGACTGAAATTGTTCATTTAAATATGTAGGGCGAGGCACATTGATAACCTCAACTTTTAATTCTTCCTTGAATCTCTTATGGAAAAAAGTCAAGAGGGTTCTCGCCACCCAAAGTATTTCTGCAGCCAAATGAATAAAGTGTGCACATAGAACAATACATCTTGAGAACCCTGTTGAATCTCATACAGTGCTTCTTATGCAAAACTCTCCAAATCCACCCTCTTAAACATTCACTGTAAAGCCAATAGAAAGGTAGAATAATCCTTTCGGCTAGAGTCAGCAGCCATGACAAAAGATGTAGCCCATGCAAGGGCAGCTCCAGATAGACAACCAATAAGATATTCCACCTTGTTATTGTGAAATGGACTCTTATAGATTCCCAAAATGTCTTGTGTTTAATGCAATCCACATAGAAATGTTGTTCGCCAGCAGAAATTGGTGGTAACTCAGGGGGCACACTGTGTGACAAGGCTTGATGCAAGATCATATTTTCATTTTGAAGAAAATCCAATTCAATAGCCTGCTGCTGCATGGTATCCCATAAGGCCTGCGTAGAATCCATTCCTGCCAAGTGACGGGGTTCCAATCTTTCATGGACTAGGCGCTCAAAGAGTCATTTTGGTCTGTTAGTTCTTAGCTTCAAGACAGGAGACTATGGGGGTTATTACAACTTTGGAGGAGGTTTTAATCCGTCCCAAAAGTGACGGTAAATTGACGGATTTACCACCAGCCGTATTACGAGTTCTATAGGATATAATGGACTCGTAATACAGCTGGTGGTATATCCGTCACTTTACCTTCACTTTTGGGACGGATTAACACCTCCTCCAAAGTTGTAATAACCCCCTATATCTGTTGGAAGCCACCTTGCCAGCCAATAAAAGAAACCAAAAGCTGGAGGGTGCCCTCTAAGGAACCCCCTAGGAGGAAAAAAAAGACAGTGGCAACCACCCAGCCCAGGAATTTGCAAACAGCAATAGCAGAGATAACTCACAGTGGCAGGAACACTGAGACACAACAATCAGGTTGGAACCCAGGAGTGTTGTGATACATAGCACAAATACACTTGCTGGGTTATACTGTATAGTGAAATATGGAAATAGAACTAGAACCAAAGTACTTCCACCTTATTAGTAAGGGAAGATTCCATGAGAATCAAATGAGATGGCAACCATGACTTATTGGATCAATGATGATGAGATGCCGCCCCACCATAGCGCCATCATTTCCTGTCACTGGACTCCCTTGATGCCTTAACCAACATGTGGACTCCCTGGGACTCTTACCACCTTGGATGCATGCTGCAGGTACGTTACCTTGGAAGCACATCACTTGGGAGCACCCCAATACCACAAGAAGGACAGGCTGTCATCAGCAGGCGCATCCTTCTGGAGAACTTGCAACTCAAAAGTGGACAAGGCCCCCAGACATATCCAAAATTCACTGGATTGCCAGAGCGGGTCAAAAGCTGTGATTTCAAATGGCATCCTAAGACCCCTTTTTCAGACAGAGAACCACAACATCTGACATTTAATGGATCGCCCTATGTAACTTGTTGATATGTGCTGTGTAATACATTAAGCACAATGGTGCAGTTGCCCAAGTTGGATGGATGTTTGCCAGTAAGGTTTTTTCTAATTGTATATCTGTCCTTCCCACCTATCAGTCTCAGCCTGGCAAGCTAGACATATGTAATGCCTCTAAAAAGGTTGAGAGGTGCATGAGATCAGGTTTGCCAAGTATATCATTGTCATAGTATTCAACATTTGTTGTTGACAAAAACTGTTTTTAGTTGAGGTTCATGTGTATGTTTCTGATATATATTACATTCACACAAAGCATCCACATGCATCGTGGTTAGTGCATCCTAAAGATATTAGGGATGACTCAGCGGTAGAGTATCATTGAGTCATGTGTGGCTTCACAAAATCTTTGACAAATATAGCTGAGTGTGAGATTAGTATTGGATATTATATGATATTTATTGATTAGCTAATCTGAGTGTTCCTTTATATAACCTCCCTTACATATGGTGGCACAATTTGGAGGTGGATTCTATAAATACCACCCAAAACATTGGTGGACAGTGATCGAGCATGAGAGCATGTAATCCAACATTGATGAAATTAACAGTCTACTTGCTGTTTGGGAATTTTGCATGATCACACACACGCATCAAAGTGGTGCATACGACCTGAATCAGTATAAGTGGTAAAGTGTGCTGGAATAATGCATTGGCGGATGCTTGCTTGTACAGGTATGAACCAGAGAAATAATATTGTTGAGTTTGGTGGAGCTTCACCGTATAGGTATAGCAGTGGGGAGTCTACTATTTGCATGCATGATGTCCTCTGTGACTACATTCACAGAATGATCTTGAGGTTATATTGATAGGCAATCAATATGTGCTGTATCCGACAGGAAGGATACCACATGTGAATCATCCTGCTTGATCCTTTGTGATTATGTGAGCTGCACACATGAAGATCTGTTGCAACTTACAGGTATTGTTTTTAAAAGTTTTGTATTTGAAAATCAAACATCTGAAATGTTAATAACATTTTGGGATGTGGTGTATAGGCCAGGAGTTAAAATAGTAAATATTCAAGCCTCTCCACCAAAACTTCGCCCCAGTGTTTGTGTTAAAGTAGTGATTCTGCTCCTCCTCTAGTTTATACACTTCCCAATGTAAATGAGATTCTAGTTAGAATACTATATCTGCCACTCCTTTACCCCAATATATATATATACACATATATACACATTCCCAAAGTTTGTGGGCCTGGAGTGAGAAAAGTTAGAATTCTATCTGACCCTCACCCAATGTATACACTTTCCCCAATGTAAATGTCATGGGGGTTAGAATAGTAAATCTGCCCCTCCATATATATGAACTTTAATAACATTTGTAGGCCTTGAGTGAGGATATTATATTAACCTCCTAACTCAATATATAACTTTCCGCAAAACGCGTGGACCTTGGGTTACAACAATAAATGTGACTTATTCCCATTATGTGCATTTTCCACAATGTAAGTTGGAATGGAGCTAGAAAGGTAAATCGGACCCTCCCAAAATGTATACTCTTTCTGAATGCTTGTGAACTTGAAGTTAAAATATTAAAGCTGCCAACCCCAGCCCCAAATACATGATTTTACTCACTGTTTAGTGGTTTGAAGAGAGAATATTAAATCTATCAAGCCCCTTCTCAATTTATGCACATTGACTAATTTAAGTGGAACTATAATTAATGAGTAAATTTCACACAATCCTCCCTCACTAAATGTACCTTTCCTCAATGCAAGTTGGACTGAATTCAGAATACCTGAAACCTGAAGCAATACCCTCCCTCACAAAAAATGCGCACTTTACCCAACACATGCAGTTTGAATAGTAATCTGAACTTTAAAAATACTTTCTCCAAAGTGTGTTGGACTGGACTTTGAAATGTAAATATAATCCCTTCAAATATATGCATTTTCTCAATGTTTGCTTGATTGCAGGTGGAAATAAATCTTCTTTAATGTATGCATTCTTCACTATTTACCTTGAAATGGAGTTAGGATAGTAAAGCAGGAAGACCAGTTCTTGTCACATTCAAAGAGGAAGAGTAATAAAATGGCAGTCTATTTTATTCTACAGTGTGCCCAAAAAAGGGACAGTCCCTTAAGGAAACCAGACTAATGGTAGCCTTCCTAGGAGCTGCTGTTCTGAGAGAAGACAAAGGGACTATAGAATAAAGTGCTGCAGTCAACATTCCCAGGCAGGAATGATACCAACTGCAAATCATCATTCTACAGCCAGGAAGAACTTTCACAACAAAAAAGGACATAGTGTATGCATATATGCAGGCAGACTCACATTGACGCAGAAAACACAAAATTTCAAATATGCAGACAAATCAACCTATAGACATTGATTCACACAGCCCCACATACACTAATACACGTAGATCACCTGACACGCAGTCACCCATACACATAAAAAGAGTGAAGAGTGTTTGGTTATGTTGATGCCTATGCAGTAGTCTATGTTGCTTTATGGCCATTTCACAGTACTAAATGTGACAGGAGAATGGAAAGACTGGAACAAGA
Organism: Pleurodeles waltl; assembly: GCF_031143425.1. Lineage (NCBI taxonomy): Eukaryota > Metazoa > Chordata > Amphibia > Caudata > Salamandridae > Pleurodeles > Pleurodeles waltl. The sequence continues at coordinate 784,818,715 of NC_090444.1, read as the reverse complement.
GAGAGGAAATGTGGCTGGAGCTCTGTAAATGGAATGATCTCCCCTAAACTTGAGTTGTAATACTGAGATGAACTTACTTGTCTGCTTAGAGGAAGGGGAAAGGAAAGAATGTCTGCAGGAAAGAGAAGGAAGGAGCATGAGATAGTAGGAGGTTTTAATCAAGCAGGGGTTAACAGTGTCAGTAATCTGAGTCTGACTGGCAATTTGGAATGGCCTGTTGGAGAGATACCAGTGTAAGCCAGTAATAGCCATTATATTGGCACACATTCAATCCCACACCACACAGATATGATTAGAAGGCAGAAGGCACACAAGAATACACAGATGTTGCATGGTTTTCTCCTGACTTTTTGTCTTCTGACCGCCTGTTTTGCTGCCGTTAGCAGTCTTGGCACTTTACCATTGCTGACCAGTGCTAAAGTGCATGTGCTCTTTCCATAAACCATGTTACCTTTGGCTTATCCACAATCAACATATTCAATTTACTTATAAGTTCCTAGTAAAGTGTACTACCTGTGCCCAGGGCCTGTAAATTTGTTGGTATTAGTTGGTGTGCAGCACTGATTGTGCCACCTACTTTAGTGGCCCTTTAAACATGTCTCAGGCCTACCATTGCAGAACCCGTGTGTGCAGCTTTAAAGTGCCATGCCTACCTGGAAGCTAACCCTCTTGTGATGCCCAAATCTTCCTTTTTAATGCATATGTCACCCCTAAGGTAGGCACTGGACAGCCCCTTGGGCAGGGTGCAGTGCATTTAAAAGGTTGGACATATACTTTTAAGTTTTACATATCCAGATAGTGAACAACTCCCAAATTTGTTTTTCACTACTGCAAGGTCTATCTCTCCCATAGGTTATCATTGGGATTGCCTTATTACATTTTATAAGGCGTGATTTCCAATTGGGACCAGATAGATATTTCAAGTTTGGTGTCTCTGGACTCACAACACAATGTCGGATTTTAAATTGCAAGTCTGAAAATACAACTTTTAGAAAGTTGGCATTTTCTTACTTTAACCATTTAGTGCTGCTGTCTGCCTCTGAATATATGTCTGGGTAGGTGACATCTGGGCTCTTGTGCATTCTCTCTAGACATCCACATACAAAGGGAGCATAGGTGTGCCTGATGTTCCATCCAGATCCTGATTGTCCATTAACATCTTAATGGGTCATCCTGGTCAGGATGGGAGTGAGGAGCAGACACACCTGAATAGGCTGGGTCCTAAGCCCTCTCAAAGGGCTGTATAAGTCCATGTAGGGTGTCTAGAGCCAAGGAAGAAAGGGTAGGCACTTCGTGCACTTCAAAGGCCTCTCTTTAAAGTCTCCCCCACTTCAAAGGGACAACTGGATATAAGTACTAGACCCCAAATCCCACCAAATGAGGACACTTCTGGACCGGAGGACATTTTGCCAAGGAGAAGGACTGCTGTGCTGCTGAAGGGACTGTCACTCTGTTGGAACTCTGCTGGACTCCCACTTTGTTGTGCCTGCTCTGGTCCCTCCTGCTCTTCATGCATGGTAGTGAGAAGGACTGGACCTGATACTTTACATTCTCAGAACTGAAGTTACTCCAAGGGCTTGCTGGCTTGCCTCTTGTTCTGAAGTCTCAGGGACATCAAAGACTTTACTCACCTCTGCTACAGCTTCTGGACTCTGCCATCTGAAAGTCATAACCTTCCAAGTGGTTAGAAACCAATCCAAGACCCTTGGAGGTGGGTTCTGCTGCTACGGTCTGAGAAAATCCATGGATTGCAGTCACTGAACTGATTGGGAACACTGCCACTCTCTTTGACACCAGTGCTGCCACTGAGGATGAGGACTTTGCTTCACTGATTGCGCTGCTCAGGGTCGAAGCATCCCCACCAGAACCATCGCATCTCCTTCAAATTGCTGGCTGAGTGGCTCAATGAAGATACATCACTTTCATCACAAAGGGTTCAAAGAGGACATGGCAGCAATGACTATACGACTCGATTATGACGTGTCCCCGACTGTGTGAATTGGAACTGATGCATTGCCTTCACAAAGGCTCCCCTGCTCCTGGCATCAGATCCTTGACGTCGACACAACCCTCCGCACAAGATACCATTTCAGCTGGACAAGATTGGTCCCAAGCTCCATCAAGGTCAGCCTGAACTTTGTATTTACCCTGGTCTAACGCGACCAGATTGCCCCGGTTGGTGCTTTAAGCTTTTAAGCACTACATTTGCAGATCTTCTTTAAAAAATCATATCTTGACTTCTACTTATTGGAATTTTGCCATTTTGGTCTTGTGTTGATCAGTAAATTAAGATGTATTGTTCTAACCTGCTGTAGATTGATTTTGTGTGGTGTTTTCACTATTTCACTGTTTAGGTGTTGCACAAGTACTTTACACTTTGCCTCCTATTTCAAGCCTGCCTGCTCTGTGCCAAGCTACCAGAAGGTGGGCACAGGTTACGTTATGGTGTGTATCTGACTTACGCTGACTAGGATTGTGGTCCCTACTTGGACAGGGTGCATACCTCTCCCAACTAGAGACACAATTTCTAACAATGGACATAGGGACAAAGGGCAACTGGACAGAAAGAATAATTAAAGGATCACTGGATGCCTGGATCAATGCTTAATATTTGAGCTGGTGGTTGCAGGTGGGGGGTCCATGTTCACTAATTTTTGAGGACCTGGGCTTACATTTCATTCATCAGAATTTGCCAGAGAACAGGCGAGAGAAAAGAAGAAAAAGGGAAAAGGAGGAGGAAACAAATGACAGAACAATGGTGGGAAAGAGAAAAGTCAGGGATGAAATAGAAGCTGCAGGAGTGAGATAAAGAGGTATGGAATGCAGGGTGATGGATGAAAGAGGTATGAGATGAAATCAAGACTAGACAGCCTTGGTATTCTGCGACCCCAACAATCAGCAACAATGGCAACAGGCTTCTGAAAAAAACTTTGGACATCTCTACTTAATATCTTAATATTTTACAAATCAGCCACTAAGTTAGATGCTTGGATGAAGGCTTCATATCCATGTACTACATAGAGCTGTGCCTGACAAAATATAATTTGAGGTAGATTAAATGTTGGTAATGCTCTCTCCTTAGCAAAATTACTTTAACTCGGTTGGGATATATAAGTATTCTTTATGTACTTAAAATGACCATCAATCAGTAGATACCCATTGCTCTCTGTATGACATTCCATCCTTTGCCTGTTTTCAGTAATCAAACATAGGTAGCTAAAACTAATATTTAAAACCCTATATTAAATTATAACATTTGACATAGGTAGGCTACCAAGATTGTTGCATCTACATCAAATACTTTGATCCAAATTATCAAGGTAAGTAGCAAAACGTCACCTGCATGGTTTACAAACTTGTTAGGTAGCAGAGATATGACTTTTATGAATTCACAAAGCTTTCCAGACGTACACTAGGAAACCTGTGGCACCTCCATTTTTCCAGGCATTCTCCTATAACATTTTTGTAAAAACAATTTTTTGTAGGGAAAAATGTACATATGTATAATCACACATGTGAACCTCAGAAGTGCCATGTAAATGCTCTTTCTGCTTACCTCTTTAGTCGCTGGGAAAATATATTTCCATTGTGAAGAAATCTGTTCACCTACATCAGTACCAGTTTGTGGGGTTAATCTATTGCTATTGCCTTCCTAGATATACATTTGGGACCAGATGTACGAAGCATTTTTCCAGTTGCAAATGGCCATTCGGCTGTTTGTACCTGGAAAAATACTTTTTTCTGTGTACCAAAGCAAAATGCGACTCAGTAACTTGTTTACCTAATCGCATTTTGCTTTTGCTATTCGATATTAGGAAGGGGTGTGTTTAGGGTGTCCCTTCCTAATACCGTGAATGCAGATGCAAAACATTCCAAATTACCACTAACTTCAAGTTGGTGGTAACCCATTCGCAATTGGGAAGAAGGCCCCAAAGGACCCCTTCCCCTTTGTGAATGGAAGCGTAAATATTTTTTCAGTATGGTAAATGCATCCCGGAAAACGAGCGACATTTGAAAAAAGTGCTTTATTTAATAGCAGTCACAGACATAGTTGTCTGTTGTCCCCAGCAGCCCACCATCCCTGTGGGTGTGGCCATTCTTATGAATATTGATGAGGTAAGCCTTCGCAACCCCATTGGGAATCACTACGTGTGTCTGAGACACATGTGTACATTTCATTTTGTGAGTCTCTAATTGCGACATACAAAAGGTCACAATTAGAGACTCGCAATAAGGAAATGGACATACATCGGCCTTTACTCCTTGTCAGGAGCAAAAATATGACCTTTTCTAGGGTTGAAATGGGGCAGAAACGTATAAATTAAACTTACGCATGCCAGAAGCTTCTCAGGAGTACGTCAAGAACCTGTTGTAATTGCAGATTTTTAGATATACTGCAGGAAAACATTTATGAATTCCATCTTCTCCTGCAAAAATATACACTCGCATGAGTTCACTTGAGAAACGCAATATAGCAAATGCCCTGGCTTATTGCACATTTTTTTCTTCCTAGAAAATTTATTTTTCTCCACAGAGAGGCCACTTTTCCCATACTACAATAAAGTTTAGGGGATGTTTCATTGTGCTTTCTAACCTACGCAATGATTTACTTCTGCCCCTGAGAGGAGTATGTGTTTAATGTTTTCTAGAGTGGAAATAGGGTGAGAAATAGGTATGTGACCTGGAATGCCCACTCCCCATCCAAAGGAGTAGATTTGCTCTCAGGAAAACTGCTGTATGACTACATTTTTTTATTAGCACAATGCCATTCGTGGTAGGGTTGACCTTGTAAAACATACATCACACATTACATGGAAAACAGGCCTACTTTTATGCCAACATGAAAATCTCTTCCTCTTTAGTGTGTATATATGTCAGGCTTAATGCCTAGAGAACTAATATTCTGAAAGGTGATGCTAGTTAACAATTACAAGATCGGCATAAGACCTAGGCCTAACCGTGTATGCCTCCCCTAATTTGAGAGGTTTACAGTAGGGGGGGAGAACTCAGGGAGTTTGACTCTGCAGAATAACGTGGAGTTTCAAAATCTCGGTGAGATTCTGCGGCAGAAATAGGCATGTCGCTCTGCTTATGTTATGATTTAGAGGCGGCAGCGCGTTCCGTGCTGAAAAATTAGTGCAAATGTCACTACTCGGCACAGCAGAAAGCACAGCTACTAGAGTTGAATTTGCTTCTGCTCAAGCAGATTTTCTACTCAAGCAGTAGCCTGCATCAGAAAAAATGTCACAGGATGCCCTCCTAGCGACTTAAAATCACACTGGGGGATGCCAAACCTCGCTTGCGCTCATCAATTTACTATTTTGGCGCACATAGAAGAAAAGATTCACCACAGCTATTGGCAGAATTTGTCCCTAACTAACCGCCAAAATTCTCCAAGTCTGTCAGCAGAACAAATAATTCATTCACCCCTACTTAACAACAACAAAACCAGGTTTTCTGAACTGTTAAAGTGGTTATGCAGTCCATAAAAGCCTATTTGAAAGTGCAAACTTACACATGCAAAATACTTTTGTTGTTCAGGCACTTTGTCTAGGCACATACTATGCCTTTACAAGTAATTGTGATTAATTGCATCAGTTAACTTAAGCAAATAAAGATTACAGCTCCTAAAATGCATTAATCTGTTAAGTAAAAGGTATTAAAAGTGCTCCATGTCCAAAACGATATTTTTCTACAAGCACCAGTAGGCCACAAAAGAAAATAGCAGTTAAGTAGTTAGGATGTAAAAGCAATTCTTAAGCTATACCTATTGCCTTATGCTCCCTTTGAACCAACTGCAAAGCAAGTCTACAGATGAGCTTGTTGGCCCGTTGGGTAATGATGGACTCCTGTAAGTCCCTAGAATGTAATAGGGCAAGAGGGATTCAAACTACCTATAAGTCCCTACTATATAGTAAGGCAGGGAGGTTTAGAGGCCCAGCAGATTTTCTGCATTGGATTGTGCACTGCTGTTTTGCCTGCTGTCATTTTGAAAGGCAGCACAGCCTCACAGACCATTTTAAAAAGTAAAATGTGTGCAAATTCGACTTTGGAATTTAAGATACTTCCAAAGTTGTAATATACCTTTTTTGTACATTTAAGTCACCTCTAAAGGCTCTCTTAGGTGCAGCAGGGGTGGTGTGTTAACTGTAACTATAAGCAGGGACATTCTAAAAGATGTTTTACATGCCATGGTGAGAGAAAAACTGCCCATTTTATATTTTCCCCATTGTAGACACTTAGCTGTATAGGTTAACATTGGAATATTTCATATAAGTATAAATATTGCTATGGAGGACCTAAATGTATGATTCAAGGACTCAAAAGATTGGTAAGGATAAATCCAACAACTTGCCACTGTTGAATTTATCATAACTAATACAGAAAATCAGTTATAATACTTTCTTTTCTATGAGCCAAAATCCAGCCTGCCAGTGGCCTGTCCTGATTGATCAGTCTTAACAGATTAACCAGGCTGCTTTTATGAGGTGATAAGTGGCCAGCATAGAGCAGAGGTTATCTGGGGGAACGAGCTATGTTGCTGTAGGGCTCAGGCTGGAACAGGGCTGAGTAAATCAAACTGGGCTTCAGAAAGAGCAGCTAGCAATGCCAGCCAGGTCTACCTCCTCTTCTGTAACTCATCAGACAGATAGCAGTCCCAGGAAAGGAATTTGCAGAGGATCTGGGGGGGGGGGGTGTTTATGGAAATGAGCCACACCGGTGTGTTGGTTTATCCGGGTCTTATTCTGCTGGAGAGAAATCATCCATCTTGGATTTTAAAGTGCAGTGCTTTGTGGGACAACAAAATGTCACACTTTGGAGGAAGCTGCCATACTTTTGGGTGGCACCCTGCATTTTCATTGGACAGGGGTGCCTCACCTGGTTATCCCCAAGATGATTTAATAATATGTGAGAGCTGCATTGCAACTCAGATCTGCTGCCTGAAACCACAAGGAGAAGAAGGACTGCCTTGCTGTAACCCTGGTCTGCAACCCAAAGTACAACACTCAGAAGGACTGCCCATGTTCCACATTAGGACTACAGCCCTAAGGACTTTGTCTTACTTCTAAAAGGACTAACAAGTGGACTCCCTGAAAGCAACAGGTTAACAGAGCTTCCGTGCACCAACTTTCACAAGAAGTCCCCAGCATGGAATGCAACTAGTGGACTTTTAGGGATTTGGCCAAGTCCATTGTGGGAATTGAAGTCCAAATACCTAAGGACCATCTGAGACTTGCTAGACCCTTGGATTTATGTCTTGGACACTTTGAGACCCAAAGGAGAAGTTCTGAAATGATATCTAGAAGTTTGGTGAACTTTTGTGAAAAAGCCTCATGAAGTAACTCACCCGTCGAAGAGAGTCAAGTCACCATTGACAAACCGCGAGCAGTCCTAAATTCAAAGTTCATCATAGTGAAGCCCCGGAGCTTTCAGTCATCTTCCATGATTTGACCAGGGCTTCTCAGAAACTCAAGCCGAGCATCATTCTCCGACAAGAGAAAAAGCTCCAGAAAAACGACTACGTCCAAAGGTAAAATTGTGAGTGAGGGCTCCTGCTCAGTGTATCCGAGCAGGGCTCCATGGGGTCGGTTTCAAATTGTGGCTTGGTCCTGGTCTATTGCAACCAAATATCCTTGTTTGGCGCCATTGATTTCTAAGCACTAGAAAGCACATTTTTGGTCTAATTTAAAAAAAATCATATCTCTGGTGGTTCTCTATATTGGATTCTGGGTTGTTTTGGTGTATTTTCAAAGATAAAAATATGTCCCATTTTTATAAATTGGTGTGGGATTTTTATTGTGTGTTTTGTCTTATTTATTTACTGTATTGGTGTATTTAAATGTGAAACCTGGACAAGCAGCAACCACAATCCTTGCTGGGATAAAACACAAGCAATCCATAAATTAACCTATGCTGAACTACCTGGCAGCTTCACACAGAGTAGTCAGGCTTCACTTAGAGGCAATGTGAAAAGTTTGTGGGCAACACTTCAAACAGTAACACACTGAAAATACACCACAAAAGGAGCCTACCACACACTTATAAAAATAGAGTTGTTTTTAATAAATACAACAACACTAAAATGACAAAAATCAAAATAATACAGAATTTTTACGTTTTAAGTAAAATTTGCTCCAAAATGCACAATGTGCTATTAGGGATACCTGGCCATGCCAGACTGGGGGAAAACCACAAGTTCAGGCCGACCGGGATAGAGCATGGGCTGGCTACAGGGACCCAGTTTAGCCCACGGAACAAAGTACCATAACTCCTGGCTGCAGAGCATTGCATGGATCCGCATCGAAGATGCATCACACAGCTGAGGTGATGCGTCGGTCCCAAGATACATGGAGGCTTCGGTGTGAGGCCCTGTTGCATCGATGTCAAGGATCCCATCAACAGGGCAATGCAAAGGTCGGAATCGGGGATAATTTGCTTAGTCGAGTCGATGGGTTAGTTTTGATAAACAGTGAAGCTGTGATGCGGAGCTTTGGCAACGTCTTTGAGGCTGCTGTTGGGATGTGAGGAACTGCTTTGGGAAGGCATCATGCAGCAGTGGTTCCGAAGGCAATGTTTTGAACCCAAGATACAAGATGCGGCTGTGATGCGAGTCTTTTGTGATGGGTCCAATCTAACTAGCAGTGGCGATGGATCAGTTCTGCTTAAGGAATCTCTACTCAGCCAAGGAGATGCATCGATTGTGCTTTAGGATACATTGCTCAGCAAAGAAGAAGCGTTGCTTCTGCTGGCAAGCACCTTAGGCCCTCTTACAAGGGCCCAGCAGTAGGGTGGCACCACTTGGCAGGGTAGACTCACAGATGGCAGAATCTAGGAGCAGAAGCAGAGTTGGTGGAAGTCTGATATGTCCCTGAGACTTCAGATCAGGAGGTCAGCCAACTGGCTCTTGGAGTCATTCTTGGTACATGGTTCAAGAGATGCCCGTCCAGTCCTTCTCACCCAAACAAGAGGGCAACAGGCAACAGGTCAGCACAGCGAAGCAGGAGTTCCGCAGAGTGCAGTCCAGAAGAGTGGCAGTCCTACTGCAGCACAGCAGTCCTTCTTCCTAGCAGAGTATCCACAGGTCCAGAAGTGTACTGAAGTGTAGATATCTGAGGTCCAATTCTTATACCCAGCAGTGCCTTGACATGCTTTTGAAGTGCACAGATGCCCTACCCTCCCTGCCCTACCCGTATACTAACTAGAGGGGTCATGCAGCCCTTTATGTGGAGGCAGCACACAACCTATCCAGGTATAAGTGGGGCTATGCCCAGCTCCTCCCTCCCATGCTGCCCAGTATGGCCCATCAAGTCACACCTAAGCTCCCATTGTGTGTGGCAGACTACACAAAGCCCAACTGCCAACTACACCCAGTCATGTGACCAGAGACTGGCTACAGGCACCAAAGGGCTGAGGTAAGAAATGCACATTTTTTAAAAGTGGCATTTTCAGAATTGCAATTTGAATTTTGACTTTATTTTAATTTATAAAGTCTCCTTAAGTGTCAGATACCTTAAGTTTGGTATCAAATTAATTGTTTTAATAAATCCCACAACTTACAATTGTTGGATTTAATATAACTTGTTCAGATAAAGAGTTTTAAACTTTACCTAAAAAGTTGCCAACTTCAGCCCTGTAGTGTTTTGCTGCTTTGCTCTGATTGACCAGCCTCTGGCAGCCTGGCCAGGCTGCCTTGATGAGGTGTGAAGTAGCCTGGGCTGACCAACACAAAGGAAAATGCCTGTGGGAGGAGATCTTCCCTTAGCAGATGGGGAAGCAGGAAGGAGGGAGGGCTGCCAAACTAGTCTTCAAAGGCAGGGAAGGACATTTGGAGTAGCCCAGTACCTCCCTCACATCCTGCAAACCCACACAATTAGGTGCCCCCCTGATTAGATTATGAGAGAGCAGGAGAAGGGTGTGTTTAAGGTTTTTAGCCACACCAGTGGATGGGCTCAGCTAGATGTAACCTCCAAAAATCACTTTCCGCTTTTGAGGAATGTTGCTCACTGGGATCAATTGTTGCCACACTTCCCAGGAAGTGGTCATCACAGGGGGAAGGACCCTGCACCTGATTGGAGAACTAGGACCTCCCTGTTTTTCACCCAGGAGCAAGGATAAAACTGGCAGACCTGCACCCACACCTCAGTTCCCTATCAGATCCCTACAATGAAGAACTACAGGAGAAGAGGGACTGCCCTGCTAGACCCCTGACCTGCACCTGTACACTGCACTCTGGAAGACTGCACCAGCTGCACACTTGGGCTTCACCACAAGAAGGACTTTGCCTGGCTTCAACTGGTTCAAGGAGGGACTCCCTGTTTGCTACATGTAAAAAGGAGCTGCCCAGAGTCCCCTGCATCAAGTCCTACAAGCAGAGCCCAGCTGACCAGAGTCCAGTGGACATTTGAGGATTCTGACCAGGTGCGTTTTGGGAATTGTAGTCCCAACTCCCAAGGAGCAACTCAGAGCTTCTGGAACCTTGGATCAAGTTGTAGACACTTCAAGGACCCAAAGGGACCCCTGGAAGAAGATCTGTGAGTTTGGAGACGTTTGGAGCAATCCTATAAATTGAAGAGATGGGAGTTGTAGTCCCACACCCCAAGAGGCAAACCAGAGCCTCTGAACCCTTGCATGGTGCTGTGCACCACTTTCCTGAATCAAGAAACACTTCTGAAAGTAAGTGTGACAATGTTACATTGTGGGTGGCCAGAACTCTGGACTTTGTTCCTTTCCAGTGTTACCTGTTTTTTAACCCTTTGAGCGCTAATTACTTCTATGCGCTAGAGAGCATTAATTCTTTAAAAATTCATATCTCTTGGATTTTTATTGTGTTTTGTGTTTTACTTATGTACTGTTTTGTGATTTTTAAATGCTTTACACATTTATACAATTAAGCCTTGTCACTTGTTGCCAAGCTACCAAGGGTTGAGCTGGTTTTAATTAATTGAGTCCTAACTGGACCTAGGTGGAGGTTAGAGGCCTATTGCTAAATGTAGATACTTACCTGCCCTTACCAATAATCCATTTTCCAACAAGACGCTCTTATGTGTTGAGGGAGCTTCTTCCGTGTCTTTGGTGTGATGTAGGAGAAAAAACTGCCTCCAGTTTTGCTTTTGTGGATGTAGTGAGTGTGTGCGATTGAGAGTGAGGCAGAGAGTAGGTATCTGGTGGGTTGGTTGAAGTGTATGCAGCTGTTCAGGTATTCTCATCTTGTGTTGAGTAGGACTTTGTATGTGTGTGTGAGAAGTTTGAATTGGCTGTAATTGTGAATGGAAAGCTAGCAAAGCTTCCTGTGGTACGCTGTTATGTGGGTGCAGCATGGGAGGTCCAGTATGACTCTTGCGGCGGTGTTTAAGATGGCCTGAAGTCTGTGTAGAAGTTGTTTGGAGATTCTGGCATAGAGAGTGTTGCAGTGGTCCAGTCTGCTGGTGATGAGTGCTTGTGTGACGGTCCATCTGGTGTTCTGAGGCAGCCATTTTAAGATCTTTTGCAGCATGCATATGATGTGTAAGCAGAAGATGCACACTGCTTTGGCTTGGGTTGCCATGTTGAGCTTGAAGGATGAACCCTAGATTTCTTGTGTGGTCTCTGGGTGTGAATGCTGGTCCTAGCTCTAAAGGCCACCAGGTGGAGGCCCCTGGGAAGTCTTGTTGCTGAAGACAAGTACTTCTGTCTTGTCGGAGTTGAGCCTCAAGCAGTTAATTTGTATCCAGTCTGCTACTATGGTCATACAGTTGATGAAGTTGGTTCTGGTAATGATTATCTTGTCTGTCATGGAGAGGATGAGTTGTATGTCATTGGCGCAGGAGATGACTCTGATGTCTTGTGATTGGATGATGTTGGCAAGTGATGTCATATATAAATTGAAAACAGTAGGGTTGAGGGATGATTGCTGCAGGACTCCTCATATCAATTTCTTAGTCTCTGATGTGAAGGGTGGCAGCCCGACTCTTTGGGTTCTTCGTGTGAGGAAGGAACAGATCCATTTGAAAGTGGATCCTTGTAACCCAATCTTGAGGAGTCTTCTGATGAGGGTATTGTGGGAGGCAGTGTTAAAGGCCCCAGAGGTGTTGAGCAGGATGTCATTGGTGGCTGTGATGAGTGTTGTTTCCGGGCTGTGGTTCTTGAATGAGCATTGTCTAGGAGATGATGAAGTTTGAGGTGCGCTGTGAGTTGCTTGTTGATGGCCTTTTTAATCACTTTGACTGGATAGGGTAGCAGGGAGATGGGCCAGAAGTTACTCAGTTAATTCTAGTCAGCTGTGGGCTTCTTGAGGAGGATGTTGATTTTTTAAAAGATTCCATTCATCCAGGAAAGTGTTAGATGTAATGGATGTGTTGATGAGATGGATCAGAGTAGTCCTGATTGGTGATGTTCCCAGGTTGTAGATGTGGTGAGGGCATGGGTCAGTTGAGGCCCCTGAATGGATGGTCCGCACAATTGCTGCTATGTCATTTCTGGTGAGGGTTGTCCATTTGGTCAGGTGGCCATCTTGGTTAGTGGTGGGCAGGTTACCAATGAGTTCTCTGGGATCGGGTTGGTGTATGAAGATGCTGTAGATGTTTGCAATTTTGCAAGACAATCTCCTTGCAGCCATTGGAGCTTTATTGATGTGGTCCACTAGAGCTTTTTTCTTGGTGTCTCTTATTTGCTGGTAATAGTATCTGAGGGAGGCATTTGCAGGTAGTTCTGTTGGTGATGTCATGGCTGGCTCTTCCTTTCCTTTTCAGCTGCTTACATTGTCGTGTGGTGTCTCTGAGGGCTTCTGTGTACCAGTTGGCCTGCTTGCTTGACTTATTATGGTTGTTGGTTTTGATAGGTGTGAGGAGTCCACGCGGTTCTTGATCCAGTGTTTGAAGTTGTTGATGTCCTTCTTAAGGTTGTCTATGGGACTGGGTTCATCTATGTTGAGGGCTCTGACCAGTCTGCTTCGGTGATTTTGCCCCAACTGTGGTTTGGAATGCTGAACATGGCAGGGGTGTTGACTTGAGATGTGTTGATTCTGAAGTGAATGATGGAGTAGTTGGTCCATGTGAATGATATGGTAAAATTGTACTTAATGCTGTCACTTGTGGTGAAGAAGGGGTCCAGTTTGTGTCCTGAAGTGTGCGTTGGATCTGAGATAAGTTGGGTGAGTCTGATGTTGCTCAAGCTTTCAAGGAGTGCTGTGGAGCAGGAGTCATTTCGGGTTTCTAGGTGAAAGTTGAGGTCACGCAAGAGAATGGAGGCTCTGGAGTTGATGGTGAGGGGAATGATGACGTAAGTGATGAGGTTGGTAAAGGTGGCTCATAGTCTGAGTTGTCAACAGGTGAGGGTTCAGGGTGAAGTTTTCAGAGATTTGCACTTGAAGTGCAGGTGTTCCATGAATATGGTGCATTCTCTGTGGATGTTGAGCATTGGATTGATTCCTTGTAGATGGCTTGTGAAGCTAGTCCTGTCAAGTGATCTTGTAGGCTGATGGTATTGCAATGGCAATGTCAAAAACCAATGAGGGGTTGAGCAAGGTCTCTGTGATGAAGAGGATATTGGGAGCTTCGCTGCTCAGCAGGTCTCTATTTCGATTGTGTGTTTGCTGAGTGATCATGTGTTCAGAGGCATGCATGTGAGAGGGGGTGGGGGTACGGGTTTGCTGTGGTTAGTGGAATTGGGTGTGGATGTAGGCACTGTTAGTGCTTGTGTGGTGTTTGTGTTGGGAGGGGGTGCTGAGGGCATTGTTAGTATTTGGGTGGGTGATACGCGTGGGTGGCTGCTGGAGAACTGGCAGTGGGTACAGGTGAAAGCTTCTACCATGGTGTGAAGCACTGCATCAGTTGGGGGAATGGCATCCGGGGATGGCATCTGGGGTCTAGCAACCAAAGGAGTGCTCGGTGTACCACTAGGCAGTGATTCCAGGTACCTATATTGCAGTGCAGGGGTTTAAAATTGGCAGTGAAGAGTTCTAGAATATAGGAGTCACTACCAAATTCAGTAATGTCATATCACCCCTTCACTCCTAACTGCCACTTCCAGCCATCCACCCATGGCTCCCCAACCCCTAGCAAAGCTTTCTGAAAAGGAAGCAAGATGAAAATTAAACCACAGCACATACCTCCATTGAGACAAAGCTTTCTCCATTCTGCTTTGATTTCTTCCTTTCAAGCTTTTATTAAACAGTGGTGAATGGAAGCAGGTCTGTGCCTATCCTTTCTTTGTCAGATGTCAGAATAGTTCTGATAATCAGCACTTTTCCTCTGCCAGGAGAAGTAATTCCCACTTTCCAGCATGGGCACATTGCTCCAAGGGTGCTCTGATCAGCCAGTTGGGCAAGAGATTGATTAACTTTCCAAGCATGGTAGCCCAAGCATGAATTAAATTAAAGTTGGCTCATGGAATTATGCCAAATGTTATAAATGCACAAACAGACTTGAGAGAATTGAACAAACCCTTATGTGAATCTATCACTCATTAATTGATTGAAAGGGCACATTTTACCCAAAATGTAAACTAATTAATCACTGCAGAGTTAAACTTCAGTCAACATGAAAGGGAACATTTTTGCTTAGATTCACAATTGAATTATGAATAGTGCTACCAGTGTGTAAATGGCAAGCTCAGTCAGACAGAAGTCTCCCTTGCTCATCCTGCACTAATATGCACAAGTGTCATGTAAGAAAATGGCTCTTTTTGTAAGGTCACCCTTATTTTGTTTGGATTGATGCTGCTGTTTTTTTATACTGCACACTGGAGCACTGCTATTTGGGGCACTGCTAATTTGACCCAAGTGCATGTGCCCTGAACCCTAAATACATTGATTGGCATATTTAGCTTACCTATAAGTCCCTAGTGTATGATATAAAAGTGTACCCAGGACCTGTAAGTTAAATGAGGCTTGTGGATTGCAGCACATATTGTGATACCACTAAATTGGCAATTCAAACCATGTCTCCAGGCCTAGTCTTGAACCCCAGGTGTGTAGTTTTAAAACTGCAAATCCAACCTGTCAAAATATCCCATTAGTTAGGGAGTGACCAGGAGTTTCCCTCACCCACAGGCTTGCAGTGGGCATTATTGTAGTACCACAAAAATGATACCCTCTGGACCTGTGGAATACAGAAGAAGGACTGCACCTGCTGTTGTGACTTGAGAGGAGAACCGTGAAGGTTGCACTAGCACCCACTTGTTCCCAGGACCGAGAAGTGGGCTCCAATGATCAGTTGGCAGAACTTTCTATTCAGCTACAGTTACAAAAAAGCTGCAAGAATTCCATTTAACTGAAGGGCCCAGCTGACGAGTTCCAACTGGACCTGCCCTGGACCCTGTTGCTAGCTTCTTTAATGTCTCTGAAGTTTTCTGTGTATCACTTCAGTGGTGTCCCTAAGGTCCTGGGGCTGTTAGTTAAGTGTCAGAGTATACTCCTCCTGCCTAAAAGCTGGGACCTAGAAGAATTCAATAATTTCTGCCTGGAGAAGCAACAAAAGAGCACAAACTACTTGCAGGCTGATTCTCCAAGGGTGCATCACTGGTGGGACTCATTCACCATAGCTTCTGCTACGTTTTCTTCCATAGCAGCACATTTGATTGAGCTTGCAGGATGCTGAGCGACATCCAACAATGCTGAACCCTCTCTGGCTATAGCCTGCATCTTTGCCTCACTGAAGGAATCTGACTTCCAGGAAAAAAAAATAAGTTCAAAGGTAGAAATCTTCACCAAGCCCCTGCGTGCTAACTCCGGACATTTCCTGGTCAGATGTTTTGCCACTTTCATTGGCAGCTTCACTAAGATCTCGCCTCTCACCAGCTGTCATTGATGACCTCGACTTCGGAGCCAACCTGCTACCTTTCCCCACTGAGGATTCTATCTTCCAATGCGGTCAGCCTTAAACTTTTTCTTAGTCTCAAGCAACCAGTTGAATGAGGTTGGCGCACTGTGCTTTTTGGTACTAAAGTTCAATTTAAAATGTAAAAGCTTTATCTCCTTTTCCTGTTATTGGACTTTTGTCATTTTGGCCATAGTGAAATGACCCAAAAACCTGTATAAACAAGAAAAAAAACTGTAAAATCCGTAATGTGGTGTAAAATAATCAATATTAACTGCAAACTAACATTAATATGTATTTGAATATTTATGCATGTGTTTTTTCTACAATTCAAACATACCTACAAGACAATGGCATTCACTTCTCTTCTATAATCATGTACAATATAACAAGTTAGAAGAGTTGCTGTTTCGAGTCTGTTCTGAACTCTTCTGTTTTTTTACACTCCTATATATTTCTACTTTTAAAGACAACAACCAAGTTCCTTATCTCCTAGCAACTTCCTTAAGGTTCCAAAAAATGACTGCTCTGCTTGCTTCATAGTCTATTTGAACTCTTGTGTATAATATATTTTCTAGTTTTTAGCATATTACATGTAGCGTGTGGTTTAAATTAATGTTCACACTCAACGAATCTTTTGTTTGTTGCTAATAGATACTTCAGTGAAAAATGACAGCCTTGCAGAAGAAAACAACTCTGTTCGCTGCACTCTGCAGAACGTGTTTTTCTGAATGTAAGTAGTGTTCTTTCACCTTGATGCACTATAAGCCTGATTATAAGTTTGGTGGTCCACAGACCGCCAAACTCGTGGTGGAGGTCCTACCTCCACAAACCTGGTGGTCCGACTGCCAGAATACGATCCCGATGGATTGGCAGCAATGAAAGTTGTGGTCAGCCACTGTGGTGTGGAGTTTGGCACTGCCTTGCTGATCATGACTTTCCTTTCCACCAGACTTTTCATGGTGGGGTACCAGCCATGGCGGAAAGGCAAAGTTGGATCCACAGGTGGGTCCCTGCACTGTTCATGACCATGTCATGGGCAGTGCAGGGCCCCCCTGTCAGCAACCTCAGAATGCGCACTGTCTGCTATGGCAGATAGTGCCCATTCCCAGGGTGCTGTGTGCAAAGGCATTGTCCTCGGCCCTCTGTGGGAACCAAGGCCAATGCCGCCGCACAGTTTTCACCAATCAGTCCAGTTGAAACATAGTAATACTACAGTAGTGAGGCCGCTGGTTTGACGGCCGCCTCCCCACCGCCGCATTGGAGTTTGTGTGGTTCACCCACCAAACTCATAATCAGGCCCTGAAAGAGAGAGTAGTGTCTGAGAAGAACTTCTTTTCCAATAATTTTTCTTAAACACAACAATACTTATGACTCTAGAATAGCCCGAAAACCATCTAATAACGACGAATACAACAACTAAACTTTGAAACTATGAAATTATAATTCTACTGTGAGTGATTTATGTTGATGGAAATATCACAAACTATTGTGTAAAAAGAAAAAGTATAATTTAAACAAAGTCATAAGATTTGGATCAAATACTTGAATCTTTTAGAGTTTTTTCTTTTCACTTCACCTCTGTGACTTGGGACTATGATTGTTCACAATTGTAGCAACTTTTATTCTGTGTGACCAAAGGACAGAGGTCCGTCCAAGTTGGCATGATTTTCAGTTTGATTTGAATACTTTTGGTATAGTTGTTTGGAGTGCTCAAGAGACTTGTAACACTATCTATACCGCTGTTCACATGTTCTAGTAGATTTTCATGGTTCATAATATGGCAGGCCACAAGGAGTTGGGTACAATAAGAGTTTCTGGTTTACCAGAGTCAGGGAGGACCGCAGGTCTTCCTTGTTGTTGATATAGAGGTTTTTATTTCTCTTCCTTCTCTGAAGCTTGGTTGTCTTTCATGAAGGATAGTGTCTGTAATTAAAATAAATTCTTCATGATTTTCAAGGGTTTTTAGTTTTCCAGCCTGCTTGCTCAAACATTTTAAGGACAAGGTGAAGGTCAGATTGATGCAAAGTTTTATCAGTGCAAATGGAGAAATCTCTGACTTCACTGTGATAACATAACAGATATTGTGGATCTTGTTCTTGATGTATATAGTAATGTTTTTGTATTGTTGATAGGATCTACCAGTGGCCTTCTTCAAAGATTCCAGCTCTGTTACCTCCTAGAAATATTTGAACAAAGATTTGAACACTGCTTAGTTTTGTTCAGGTCCTGATGAATTTCAAGTCCAAAGTTAGCTGTCTAGCTCTTTGCACTCCTTTGTATCATTCTCTTGTGGTCTTTGCTGAGATCTGAGGTTTTAGGTTGTCTAGGTTTTTCTCCACCATCATTTCAGATTTTAGATTCTCAACCAAATTTTCAAATATTGGACAGGTTATTTTGAAACATCTGTTTTACAGTTTCTCCACTAGCTTAGGTTTCTTAAACTGTAGGGTTAGGGTGATCATGTTAAGGGTTATAGTGGTGCTACTGCAAACAGATTCAGTTATAACTTCAAGCTCAGTAACTTTCTCAGGGGACAGAAGGTAATGTGTAGTGACCTTTTTGTGACCCTGTGTGAGAGATATTCTTACTGTGTCTATGCTCGATGGAGTTAGTACACCTTTTGCCTTTGGATTGTAGTTATTTTTATTGAGACTGATGGGAGGAGTGACAGGAGCAGGATGTATGGTTGACAGTTAGAGATTAGATTTTATTCCACATGAGAACATGTCTAGTATGCTCCCTACAAACTGGGTAGTGTATAAGCTTGTGTGAGAAAAACTTAAGGGTCTGATGTTTTCTACCACATCCAAATCCTGTTTATTGCTTAGGATATTCACCTAGAGCTTATTACCCAGTAACAGAATTTTATGAGAAAACGTGTGGGGAGGCATAGCAAGGTCCATAATCTCCTGAAAGAATGAGGACCTATGTCATGGTTTCCAATACACTGTGGAGAAATTGATTAATCAATTAGGGCATGCAGAGTGTCGTATTGTTGAGCCTGAGACCTCAGCCCAGAATAAGGATACATGGTATTAGAATTCTTCTTGAGCTGGCTGGAAGTGCACATTAGGGTCTGGAATCACAGTGCCCTAGTTCATTTCAGCACTGACTGCAGGATGATTTTGAAAATATTAGTGTTCTCAACTGCTCCATGAAGCCTGTGAAGCATTTCATTAGCCTTGCCACACACATCCTTCATCGTGTGCCCAATTATTGTGGTACAGCTTCTAGGTTAAAGGTAGAGATATGATATGTGCGGGTCCCTGAAGTCTGCACATGGTAAATACTGCCTCCTCCACTAATATTTTCATGTGCTGAAGCCACTTAGTCTGCCTCATCGCCAGTGTGACTTTCTAGGATTGGGATGCAAATGGGCAAAGAGAGTGCAAGGAATCCAGTGCACTTAGAGGCCATCGATTTGTATTTGTATATGCATTATTGGAAGGTTCAGGTAGCCCCCTTCCCCGAAGTCCTGTACACATTTATAAATGTGTTACATAGAAACATATAGGAGATTGGTCACCTTATTTGGAGTTTGGTGAACGGGATATCTCTTCTGCTGTATTACCAGTTCCATAGACTTTTTAGCAGGATTACTAAACTTATACAACTCCACAGCTGCAAACTTTCTGCATAATTATGAACTTACAACTTTTCATAAAACAAAATTTGATTGTAGTTTCCAACAATACAAATGCTGCCCATCCGAGTTCAATTTTACTAAAGTTTACAAATCTACATGTGCAAAGCATCAATAGGCATGCCAGTACAGCAGTCATTTTGAACCAATTAATGCCCACAATACAGTTTTGAAAACCACCTGTTCTGGCTCAAACAGTGTCTCCCGACCCATCTTTCTTCTCACCCATGCCCCTTCCCTCGGACCTCACATACCATTAGATGCATTCGCACCTAGATAATCGATAGAGCATTTACCCACAGAGCTACTCCCACCCCTCAGCGTGTCAGTAAAGTAGGTACCTCTAAGGCTGTTACTTTTCTGGTTCATCAGCTGGCAATGGGGAATGATCGGAGGTAACCAGTTCAGATTCCCCTGATGCAATCTACTAGGTGGTCCCACACCCAGGCCTTACCTATTGACCTATGGCCTCTCATCACTTCTCAGAGTAGCACTGCATTTTCAAACCCTGCCCACAGGGTAAGATCTTCCCTTCATTTTGCCAACCGGGGTCCCCTGGTGGCCTTCCAGTGCAAGGTCATCTCTCGTCTGGCAAGGGCCAAGTCCCTAAATCTAGTGGTAATTTTACGGTGAATAGGTCTAGTGAATCCCCCCACTAAGCAGGTGCAGGGAATGTGTGGAATTGCTCTTTGGGTAACCTCATTGATATAGTCCACAACCTCTCCCTAATACTTGACCAACGGGGGCAGGACCAGACCATGTAAAGAAGTTCGATGCCTTGCTCACCACATAGGGGCAGTGTGCCTCAGCCACTCGGAAGAGCCAGATAATTTTATTGGGAGTGAGGTATGCCCTATGGAAGAAATAAACTTTAATTAATTTAAATCTGGCCTTCCCAGATACCGTGTAAGTGTCTGCAATCATCCTAGTCCATTCCGCTTCTGTGATTGGAAACGTCATATCCTCTTCCCTTTTCTCTTGCAGCTCCATAAAAGGCATAAACATGTCAAACCACAAGGCTTGGCATAAGCATGTTATTTCCATAGCATGTCCTGTTGCCGTACACAGAACTTGGCAACACTTATGATGAGGGGGTTTAGCTGTGCCACTCCTCCAGTGTTCATGCGCTACTCCTCCAGTGCTCATGCAGAGTTGCAATCACTCCCTGATGTAGCAAGAACTGACCGCCGACATTTCAAAGGTGGCTGAACAGTCATTTAATGCCAGAAGTTCCCTAACCCTGTAGAGGTCACCAACCCTGGTCACCCATATATACGGACCATTTTGCTCAGTGCTGTTCCTGGAGCTATCTGTTCTATCTCCTGCAGTGGGAAGTCCAGCCAGTACAGCATACCAGTACGGATGCACTGGAAGGAACACCTCCAGCAGTGTCTAATAACCTGCAGGTCTGTGGCACCCTCCCGAATTGGTCGCCTCTGGTTTAAGAATACCTGATACAAAATATGGAGACTTAGGCCCGTCATGCGGGCGCCTTATTTATGGAATGACGTTAGCCGGCGGAGCTGACTGGTGTGCGTCAAAAAAAATTACCCACACCAGGCAGCGCCGGCGTAGGGGAAAATGGAGCTTGGGTGTCAAAGAATGGGGCAAGTCGGTCTGAGGCAAAAAATCTGCCTCAACCCGATTTGCGCCATTTTTTTTTTACTCCCACCCTCCATTGACATGACTCCTGTCTTAGCAAAGACAGGAGTCATGCCCCCTTGCCCAATGGCCATGCCCAGGGGACTTCTGTCCCCTGGGCATGGTCATTGGGCATAGTGGCATGTAGGGGGGCACAAATCAGGTCCCCCTACGCCACAAAAAAAAGAAAAAAAACAACTTACCTGAACTTACCTTAAGTTCCCTGGGATGGGTCCCTCCATCCTTGGGCGTCCTCCTGGAGTGGGCAAGGGTGGCAGGGGGTGTCCCTGGGGGCATGGGAGGGCACCTCTGTGCTCCTTCCGAGCCCACAGGTCCCTTAACGCCTGCCCTGACCAGGTGCTAAAAAATGACGCTAAAGCGGCTGGACGTCATTTTTTTTTACCCGCCCACTCCCGAGCGTCATTTTTGCCCGGGAGTATAAATACGGCGCACATGCCTCGGAGTCATTTTTTAGACGGGAACGCCTACCTTGCATATCATTAACGCAAGGAAGGTGTCCACGCTAAAAAATGACACAAACTCCAAGATCTTTGGCGCTAGACGGGTCTAACGCCAAAGTATAAATATGGAGTTTGTTTTGCGTCGGATTTGCGTAAAAAAAAACAACGCAAATCCGGCGCAAACAGAGTATAAATATGCCCCTTAGTATTGCCCCAATGATGCTCTCCCCAGGTTTCATCTGCGAGTGAATCCACTAGTAACCCACTGGAGCTGCGCTGTCAGGTAGAAGGCTTCAAGATCCGGTGTAGGCCAATCCCCCCTCAAGCACCGCAGTTTGGCTAGTGCCACCATGCGTCTTCCTGCCAAGTGCTTATCTGGTATCTCTCTGGTATCAGTGCTATACAGTGCACCCTCATGACTGTCTTAAAAGCGTCCCACTCAATAAGAGATGAGTCAGTCATGGTCTAGTTGTCTAGAAAGTAGTCCTGTATGGCTTCGCCAATAGTATGTAAGAAGACAGGTTCCTCTAGGGTCTCCACCGAGAGGCCCCAGTCTGGTGTTCAAGGATGTTTTCTATGCCAATCCAAAGAAAGCAACACAGGGTTGTGTTCTGAGATCATTCAACACAGATACTCTATATTGCAGACTGCCCCATGTACTACCGGGGAGCATAGGAAAGCTTTGAGCTGAATGTGCAATTTATGTATCCCTAAATAAAATGAATAGTCTCTGGACCCGGGTGCAAGTGTCTCCAGGAATCCTATCCTGGCTGCCCGTTCGAGAATACCCAAGCCAGCATGTGGACCAGGGAGTTCACCAGTGGTGGATGAGATCTATCAAGGGTTGGGTCCACGACACAATTGTAGTCGCCCCTTAGTAACATGTTCTGCCTCATATTCCAGACATTTTGGCAAGGAATGCCCCTGACTGTATTAGGAGCATAAATCCCCATAATGGTCAAGTCATGACTGTCTAAGTCAGCCATCACTATCATATATCTCCCGTCAGGGACAATCAATTCAGTCATTTTTTGGAACAGCACCCCAAGGCAGATCCACAGCAGAACCCCCTCTGGCGAAAGTCAAGTGTAAGAAGGTATATAGCTGTCCCTGACACCTCTTGTGTATCGCTTCCCTCTCTGTGGCAGTGAGGTGGGTCTCCTTTACGATTGCTATGTGAGCTCCCCACCTCTTAGGTATCTGTGCACTTTATACCTTTTGGCCATATTGTTAAAACTCCTTAAAATACATCTAATTGGACGGGCAGAGGCCTCATGGCCCCCACCACCTCCACCAGGACTTGAGAGGGGTGGGCTCCAGTTTACCTCCTTACTTTCTTTCTCTGAGATCTCTGTCTTGCTCCCTGATTGTCAGCAGTAGAACATTCCCTCAACTGAGGGAGGCAGTCAATCTAATCCCAAAGCAGTGGGGGAGAGATAAAGAAGTGCACTTTGTCTCCATGGGTTTCCCGCAGCCTGATAGGGAACAACATAGCAAAGGGAGTCCCCAGAGCTCTGAGGCGCTTTTTGGTGTCCATAAATGAACCTTGCTGTTCTTTGACCCCCCCTGGTAAAGTCTGGGAAAATCTTTACTTTGTGGTTTCCACCATGATGTTACCCTCCATCTGTGCCTGGTCTAAGATGTGGTCACAATCACTGTAACGTAAATGTTTGGCCACTTCTGGTCTGGGAGCTGCCCTCAGCAGCAGGGAACATGCTGTCATGCGGTGCACACATTTGAGTATGTAGAAGAGGGACAGTCCTTCTGAAGCCACCTCATTGCAGATTCAGTTCCCTCTTGACCTATTCCATTGGAGCCTGCCACTTCCCCCTGGATTTACCCGATTTGCCACATAATCTTTGCTCTGCTGCTCAATTTGCAGATTTAACCTAAAACAAATTTGATTTCTACCTTACACGGCTCAAATGTTACTAAGAAAACTACGACACGTATTGCTATGTAGTGGAAGGCCCTTCGCAAACGTTATCTGTGCTTTCAATTGCCTAGTTACTGTATTTAAGTCTTAAACTGTTACTAATGCGGTGAACGTTTTGTCAGACAGAGCTAACCTATAAACATTAAGAGGAAAAACAATGCAGTAACACTGTCACAAAATGTGCCTGTATTGCACAACTTAATTTTGTCAACCATGCCACATACTTTGGTCCTCCCCTGTCACATAATTCCACCTGCCTAGCTATAAAGCGTATGTAATATGTAAAATAGGGATATCCACGTTTATGAAGGAATATCCAGTCTGCCAAACTCTAAATAAGGCCCTCAGTGAATAACATAAAGATGTGAAGGGCGATATATGTTTAGCTGGTGACACAGTTGAAAACATTAAGAGGGTCATTCTGACCCTGGCGGCCGGTGGCCGCCAGGGCCACCGACCACGGGAGCACCGCCGACAGGCTGGCGGTGCTCCAATGAGCATTCTGACCGCGGCGGTTCAGCCGCGGTCAGAAGCGGAAAGTCAGCGGTCTCCCGCTGACTTTCCGCTGCTCATTGGAATCCTCCATGGCTGCGGAGCGCGCTCCGCAGCCATGAGGATTCTGACCCCCCCTACCGCCATCCAGTTCATGGCGGGAAAGCCGCCATGAACAGGATGGCGGTAGGGGGGGTCGCGGGGCCCCTGGGGGCCCCTGCCATGCCCATGCCAATGGCATGGGCACGGCAGGGGCCCCCGTAAGAGGGACCCAAAATGTATTTCACTGTCTGCCTTGCAGACAGTGAAATACGCGACGGGTGCAGTAGCACCCGTCGCACCTTCCCACTCCGCCGGCTCGATTACGAGCCGGCATCCTCGTGGGAAGGTCGTTTTCCCCTGGGCTGGCGGGCGGTTTAACTGGAACCGCCCGCCAGCCCAGGGGAAAACTCGTAATACCCGCCGCGGTCTTTTGACCGCGGCGCGGTAATTTGGAGGGCGGGATCCTGGCGGGCGGCCTCCGCCGCCCGCCAGGGTCATAATGAGGCCCTAAATGTCAAACAATAAAATACTTAAACATGCACTTTTACAGATCTGTACATGTTTACATACTATTGTGGTCATTACAACCCTGGCGGACGGTGTTAAAGCGGCGGTAAGACCGTCAACAGGCCGGCGGTAAAAATGTTGCAATTACGACCATGGCGGAAACCGCCAACAAAGACAGCCACTTTAACACTCCGACCGCCACGGAGGTACAAACAAACAGCGCAGCGGTCACCGCCAACAGACAGGCGGGAGACAATGTACCGCCCACACTATTATGACAGGCCAATCCGCCACCTTTTCTGGGGCGGATTCACCGCGGATAAAAACACGGCGGAAACAGGAATCCAGAAGGAAAAACGCTCACCTCTACACACCCCACGCGGAATGAGGACGCCATGGATCCGGAACTCCAAATTCTACCTGCAATAGTCTTCCTGCTCCTCTACCAGGAGCACGAACGCCGGCGGCGAAGACCACAGTGAGTACTGCACCTACGACACAGGGGAGGGAAAAAACAGTGACACACACACGCAATACGCAACACCCCCACCCTCACCCACGACAACACACACACTAATACAGCATGATACATTACAGTTACACCCTCCAACCCCCCCCCCCCGGAAGAATGCAAAGACAAAAGGAAATGAGTGTAACCATTGTAATATATTAAAAGCAAGTAGGCAAAAATATATATATACACCATGTACAAAATATATACCAAGCACAGTAGTCCAGGTAGTGCTCAAATAAAGTCCGTGGAACACTGGGACCACACTGTATGGGCGAGGCCCACACAAGATCCCCGACCATGACGGAGAGAACACTGCAGGGGCATCAGAGAGCAATAAAACAGGCACCTCAGGGGGAAGGAAAGGGGGGGCACCTCAGCCTGTTGAGTGCACGACACCAAATCCACGAGAGGGCCACATGCCCACTGATCCATCCTGGGGAGTGCAAAGCCACAGTCTCACAAGTCTCTACAGTGGGTGGTTTGCCCACTGTTCAATCCTGGGGAGTGCAAAGCCACAGTCTCTCAAGTCTCTACAGTGGGTGGGTTGCCCACTCTTCCATCCTGGGGAGTGCAAAGCCACAGTCTCACAAGTCTCTACAGTGGGTGGTTTGCCCACTGTTCAATCCTGGGGAGTGCAAAGCCACAGTCTCTCAAGTCTCTACAGTGGGTGGGTTGCCCAATCTTCCATCCTGGGGAGTGCAAAGCCACAGTCTCACAAGTCTCTACAGTGGGTGGTTTGCCCACTGTTCAATCCTGGGGAGTGCAAAGCCACAGTCTCTCAAGTCTCTACAGTGGGTGGGTTGCCCACTCTTCAATCCTGGGGAGTGCAAAGCCACAGTCTCACAAGTCTCTACAGTGGGTGGTTTGCCCACTGTTCAATCCTGGGGAGTGCAAAGCCACAGTCTCTCAAGTCTCTACAGTGGGTGGGTTGCCCACTCTTCAATCCTGGGGAGTGCAAAGCCACAGTCTCTCAAGTCTCTACAGTGGGTGGGTTGCCCACTGTTCAATCCTGGGGAGTGCAAAGCCACAGTCTCTCAAGTCTCTACAGTGGGTGGGTTACCCACTGTTCAATCCTGGGGAGTGCAAAGCCACAGTCTCTCAAGTCTCTACAGTGGGTGGGTTGCCCACTGTTCCATCCTGGGAGTGCAAAGCCACAGTCTCTCAAGTGGATAACAGTCTCCACTGGTTCTGGAGGGGGCATGGTGCCCAGAGTGCTTCATCCGGCTAAGGACAGAGGTAGTGGATGGATCTCTCCACTGGTTCTGGAGGCGGCTCTGTGCCCAGAGTGCATCATTAACCCTGTGACGGACTCAGTTGCGTCAGTGCCCTAGCCGCTCATGGGCCAGCGGTGCTTGAGACGGCGGTGCCCTGTTCAGCGGTGCTTGAGACGGCGGTGCCCTGTTCAGCTGTGTTTGAGACGGGAGTGCCCTGTTCAGCGGTGCTTGAGACGCCGGTGCCCTGTTCAGCGGTGCTTGAGACGGCGGTGCCCTGTTCAGCGGTGCTTGAGACGGCGGTCTCCATACCAGGGACTCAGCTGCTGGCGGGCCTTCATGGCCCAGCGGGGCTTTTGATGGCGGTCCTTCATGGCCCAGTTGGGCTTGTGCTGGCGGTCCGGTCCTGGGCAGCTGGGCTTGTGCTGGCGGGCCTTTCCTGGGCAGCTGGGCTTGTGCTGGCGGGCCTGTCCTGGGCAGCGGGGATGATGGCGGTCTTCTCCGCCGTGCTGCTCTTCCCAGACTTGCCGGGTTTCTTGTGGCCCTTCCCCACCTTGGATGGTGTTACAGCTGACTACACATTCTCACCGGGACCCCTGGGAGCGGCTTTGGTGGCTGGAGTCTTCCCCCTCCCCCGCCGGGCACTGGCCAACTTCTGATGCTTCACAGGTGGGGGACTGTCTGTGCTGTGGCTCCGTGCCACACTGGCTGCCCTGGTGGCCGGTGCACTCCAGATTCTGGTGACTACAGGCACCACTGGTCCCAGAGATGTTGTGGCTGAGGTGCTAGTTCGGGACCTAGGAGACGGACGGGATGGGGGAGGTGTGGGAAAGAGGTCAAGGTGGGACAGGAAAAGTTTTTTGGACACACTGGGACGGGTAGCTGGAGGGGGTTTGGGAGTGGAGGAAGAGGTTGTGGTTGTAGGAGGTGTTCATTTGCTGACTTTGGGTGAAGGTGCATGCGCTTGAGGCTGTCGTGAGGTGGATCGCTGTTGGGTGGGTGTGTGCATGTGTTTGTGTATCTTGGGAGGGGGTGTCACAGACACACTGGGAGAGAACACAGGGGATGTGTGAATGGTAGTGGGGGTGGTGACTGCACGTGAGCGGGGTGTGGTGGTGGGTGTGTCGGTGATGGTAGTAGTGGCTGTAGAGTTAGTGCATGCAGGTGTGAGTGTAGACGAGACTGGGAGGGAGGATGGAGACGAGGAGGAGGAGGACACAGTGGAGGCAGTGGATGTTGGTGTGTCTGCATGTGTCTGATGCTTGCGTGAGTGCCTGTGGGATGTGTGGTGCTTATGTTTGCCTGAGCTTCCCTTGTGTGTTGACATGTGTGCATGCTTGTCTGTAGGTGTGCTTGGGATAGGCAGAGGTACAGGGGATTGGGTCTGGGTGGAGGAAGTTGGAGGGGGGAGGCTAGACACAGGGACAATGGCTGCCATCAGTGCTGAGGCCAGAGTCTGAAAAGCTCGCTGAAGGGCCGCCTGACCAGAATGAATGCCCTCCAGGAATGCATTGGTTTGTTGCAACTGCCTTTCGACAGCCTGGATGGCATTCAAAATGGTAGACTGCCCAACAGTGAGGGACCTGAGGAGGTCAATGGCCTCCTCACTGAAGGCAGCAGGGGTGACTGGGGCAGGGCCTGAGGTGCCTGGGGCGAAGGTGATACCCACCCAGTGGGTGAGCGGGCACGGGGCGAAGGCTGAGGGGCTGCTGGAAGGGCGGTGCTGGAATGGGGGGTGGCGGCTGTACCTGTAGATGGGGGGGCACAGATGTTGCCGCCACCACAAGGGAGCTCCCATCAGAGGACGAGTCTGTGTCACTGGTGTCAGCTCCTGTCCCCGCCGTGGAGCTCCCCTCGCCCTCCGTCCCACTGGTGAACTCCAAGTCCGTAGTGTGGCCCTCCATGGCCATCTGGGATGCAGCCCCCTGGTGCTCCGGTGCCACTGCTCCTCCGCCTGATGATGCTAATGCACACAAGAACAGGGAGACCACAAAAAGGGGGGGGACGACAGAAGAAAGACATGTTGAGTGCATGCATTACCGCTACCGTTGGCAGACACAACAGACACAGAAGCCCCCTGCACTACGCCGCGCTCTTGGGCTCCATTGTTCAATTCCTGGGAAATGGCCTACAAGGCTATGGACGACATCTGCACACATAGATGACACAGGGGCATGACTAGGTGTACTTGGCACTCTACAGAGGTGGGCTGGGGTGCCACATGGCCTGCCTTACAGAGGGGCCTTGCCTACGGAACTCACCCTGGCCTAGGGGAACCCACAGCCCACCTCCCCCACCCAGACACCTCCACTGCACGCAATATCAGCAGAATGAGAGTGTACTCACCCCCATGTGGCTGCTGTGATGCCCTCAAGCGCCCATCCAACTCCGGGTAGGCCACCGCCAGGATCCTGAACATCAGGGGGGTCATGGTGCGACGGGCACCCCTCCCACGTTGGGAGGCCATCCCCAGCTGAGCCTCTGCCATCTTCTTGACCCAGCGGCGAATTTCCTCCCATCTTATCCGGCAGTGGGTGCTCCGTCTGTGGTAGACCCCCAGGGTCCGGACGTCCTTGGCGATGGCACGCCACATATCTTTTTTCTGGTGGGCGCTGACCTACATGAAATGTACAGGGGGAAGAGTAAGTAATTATAACTGCACCGTCAAAGTGATTGGCCCCCATCCCTACCCTTGGCATGTGGCACATGCATTCCCCGTCTTTCATGCATGCAGCACTCTCCCCCCTTCCTTCTTGCATCCAGCCCTCTCCACACAGGCATAGCCCATACAACATGCTCCCTGTGTACTTACCTGTTTGTCTGGAGGACCGTAGAGTAGCGTATACTGGGGAAGGACCCCATCCACGAGTTTCTCCAACTCCTCCGATGTGAAGGCAGGGACCCTTTCCCCAGACACTCGAGCCATTGTCTCTTCCAGACCGAGGTCACAGCAGCACTTGCAGTGTAGGTCGAAGATCAGGTATAGAGTGATTGCACAGATAGAAAATGGCGGTCACGTCTATGGCAGTGCGTACCGTCACCGCCGGCGTACATCGTCATTGGCTCCTGGGACCCATAGGGTCCAATGTTAACCAGTGCAGCATTGCGCCGCGGTCTTCGGCCGCCTACCGCGACGGTGTACAACGCCAGCGCAGTTACCTCACATCCCATTGTCCCACTTTAGAGGTTAGGCAGCTGCCATTTCAGGGGCCCACATGGCTTCATTTTCAACTGCGTCACACATACCTAGGCCTACACTCAACACACATACAGGCCACTTTTTGAGTATGAATGGTGTTCTGGGTAAACTGTGGGTACGTACCTCTGAGTTGTTTGACTCTGTGCTCGCTGTTCTTCATAGGCACCGTCCACTGGGACATGTGAGGAGATGGCGGCATCCTCCGCTGTACCGACCGTTGGTGGACCTGTCGACAATGGAGGAGCGACATGTGATTATCACATACAGGCTTGACCGTGCCACAATCCAGGAACTGTGTACCCAGTTGGAGCCAGACCTGATGTCAGCAATCCGCCATCCCACAGGAATCCCCCCTCAAGTGCAGGTGCTGTCAGTGCTCCATTTCCTTGCAAGTGGGTCATTTCAAACAACAGTGGCCATAGCATCAGGGATGTCCCAGCCTATGTTTTCCAACGTGTTGTCCAGAGTGTTGTCTGCCCTGCTGAAACACATGCAGAGCTACATCGTTGTCCCTCAGGTGGAGGATTTGCCTACAGTGAAAGGTGATTTCTATGCCCTGGGACATATCCCCAACATCATAGGTGCCATTGATGGGACCCATGTGGCTTTGGTTCCCCCCCCACAGGAGTGAACAGGTGTACAGAAACCGGAAGTGTTATCATTCAATGAATATACAGATGGTATGTTTGGCAGACCAGTACATCTCCCATGTGAATGCCATGTTCCCTGGCTCAGTGCATGACGCCTACATCCTGCGTAATAACAGCATCCCTTATGTGATGGGTCAACTCCAGAGGCACCGTGTGTGGCTATTAGGTGAGCACCTGGAAGCAAGACAGTGGGAATGGTTGTCTGGGTCTGGGGATATCCCTACAGGTTAGTGCGTGTCTAACAGTTGTCCCTCGCCATTTGCAGGTGACTCTGGTTACCCCAACCTGTCATGGCTACTGACCCCAGTGAGGAATCCCAGGACAAGGGCAGAGGAACGCTACAATGAGGCCTATGGGCGAACTAGGAGGGTGATCGAGCGGACCTTCGGCCTCCTGAAGGCGAGGTTCAGGTGCCTCCATATGACAGGTGGCTCCCTATTCTACTCACCAAAGAAGGTGTGCCAGATCATCGTTGCCTGCTGTATGCTTCACAACTTGGCTTTGCGACAACAGGTGCCTTTTCTGCAAGAGGATGGTCCAGATGGCGGTGTTGTGGCAGCTGTGGAGTCTGTGGACAGTGAAGACGAGGAAGCAGAGGAAGAAGACATGAACAACAGGGACTCATGTCAGGGACTGCATGAAACAAGAGGTTCAGAAAATGCTTGAACTGGGAGTGGTTGAACATTCTGAAAGCCCATGGGCCTCTCCTGTGGTGCTTGTACCAAAGCCTCACTCTAAATATGGGAAAAGAGAAATGAGGTTTTGTGTAGATTACAGAGGTCTCAACCAGGTAACAAAAAGTGATGCTCACCCTATACCCAGGGCAGATGAGCTCATAGATACACTGGCATCTGCCAAGTATCTAAGCACCTTTGATTTGATATGAACAACAGGGACTCAGTGATCCAGCAATATTTCCAGTGAGACACAGGTAAGAATACAAACCTGCCTACTACATGTACTTTAACACTACTACCTCTCTACTGTCTGTCGTTTTCACCCAGTGTATGGTCACTGAGTTGTCACTTTCACAGATGTGGGTCCCACTGTGTGACATCTACTTAGATTCCTCATGGACTAGAGCTGTGTGACATAGGTATGTTGACATTACAATTGAAAGAGCTTTTTGTCACTGTAATTCCTAATACACTATTTCGAAATCACAGACAGGTCCCAGATTGTTTTGCGCTTTAATGGTGTTTATTTAAGTGCTCAATATTGGTGGGGGTAGTGACATGGTGAGGGGTGATGGTGGAGGAATGTCCATGGCAGAGTCCAGTCTATTAGTCTCACAGGTGCATTGCCCTAATGGGCATAGGAAGTGGAGCTGGGGCAGTTTGAGTATGGACAGGGTGACAAAGTGGGACAGTAGGATGACAATCAGGGTGGTCTCATTTCTTGGCGGGGGTCTTGGCATCGTGCTCTGTCTTTGTCATGGATCTCAGGGACCGTTTGCGGGGTGGTTCTCCCTCTGCAGGGGGTGGGGTGCTGGTGTGGTGGTCCTGTGGCGGGGCGTCCTGTCCACTAGCGCCGGCGGAGGTGGTGGGCAGTTCATCGTCCATGCTAGTGTCAGGGGCCCCTTGTGGTGCCACAGTGTCCCTCCTGGTGCTCACGAGTTCCTTTAGCACCCCTACGATGGTGCCCAGGGTGGAGCTGATGGTTCTGAGTTCCTCCCTGAAGCCCATGTACTGTTCCTCCTGCAGGCGCTGGGTCTCCTGAAACTTGGCTAATACCGTTGCCATCGTCTCCTGGGAGTGGTGGTAGGCTCCCATGATGGAGGAGAGGGCCTTGTGGAGAGTGGGTCCCCTTGGCCTGTCTGCCCCCTGTCTCACAGCAGCCCTCCCAGTTCCCCTGTGTTCCTGGGCCTCCGTCCCCTGGACCGTGTGCCCACTGCCACTGGCCCCAGGTCCCTGTTGTTGCTGGGGTGGTGGGTTAGCCTGGGTTCCCTGTAGTGGTGGACACACAGCTGATTGACGTGTCCTGGGGACAGAGGTATGGGCCCGCTGGGTGGGTGCTGTGCTGGTGTTTCCAGAGGGGGGAAGGTCTGTGGTGGCCTGTGCCAGTGTGAGGGGAACCGACTGTCCTGAGGTCCCCAATGGTCCGGGCTGGTCATCTAGATCCAGTTGGACAGAGCTGCTGTCATCACTGTGGGCCTCTTCAGTTGGTGGTGTGGACATGTGTGGTGTCCGGTGACGTTGGGTAGGCGTCCTGCAGGGATATAAAAGGATGGTTATTACATCTGTGTGTGTCATGGTGTGCAATGGGTGGGTGACTGTGTACCCCAGTGCTTGCATTCCTGTGTGGGACCTTGTGTGATGATGGTTTAGAGGGGTGTATGGGTATGTGCAGTGGGCATGCTTTAGTGATGGGTGTCCATGCTTTGTTGTTGCATGCAGGGCTTGGTGTTGGGATGGGTGGTTTGTGATGTTGGGACATATGTGAGGAGTTTGAGTGCTGGGGGTGAGGATGAGGGTGGGGTTATGTGCTGGCATGCAGGTAGGGTGGGGGATGTAATAGTTAAGATTTGACTTACCAGAGTCCATTCCTCCACCTACTCCTGCGAGGCCCTCAGGATGCAGAATCGCCAAGACCTGCTCCTCCCATGTTGTTAGTTGTGGGGGAGGAGGTGGGGGTCCACCGCCAGTCCGCCGAACCGCCAGGTGTCGTCTTGAGACCACGGAACGCACCTTCCCCCGTAGGTCATTCCACCTCTTCCTGATGTCCTCCCGATTTCTTGGGTGCTGTCCCACTGCGTTGACCCTGTCGACAATTCTTCGCCATAGCTCCATCTTCCTTGCAATGGAGGTGTGCTGCACCTGTGATCCGAATAGCTGTGGCTCTACCCGGACAATTGCCTCCACCATGACCCTGAGCTCCTCCTCCGAGAACCTGGGGTGTCTTTGCCGTGCCATGGTGATGTGTGTGGTGATAGGTGTGCTGATATGTAGTGGTGTGTTGTGTGAGGTGGGTGGAAGTGCTGTGGGTGATGGTGTTGTGTGCCTGTGGATGCTGTTGTTCTTGCTGGTGCTGTCTCTATCTGGCCTTCTTTTGGAATTTTTGGTCGCAGGGGTTTGTGGGTGATGTGGGTGTGTGTTTTATATTGTAATGGGTGTGTGGGAGTGGTGTGTGTATGTGTATCAGGTGTGTGTATTTCGAATTGTCCAATGTGGCAGTGTTTTGTAAATGTGTGTGTATTTTGAGCGCGGCGGTGTGTACCGCCAATGGAATACCGCAGTTGAAAGACCGCTGCGTGGATTCGTGTGTCGTGATAGTGTGGGCGTATTTCTGTTGGCGTGACGGTGGAGGATTTGTTTTCGCCAGTTTATCACTGACCTTTGGTGTGGCGGACTTGTGTGGGTGTCTAGATTTTGGCGGATTCCGTATTGTGGGTCATAATAGCTGTGGCGGAATTCCACTGCCGCGGTGGTGTGTTGGCGGTCTTCTGCACGGCGGTAAGCGGCTTTTACCGCCGATGTTGTAATGACCACCTATATCCAAGATATGTGGGGTCTTTTGGCTTCACAGTGATTCACCCTTCTAGAAAAAGGACAAGAAATCTGAGCTCTTGTTTGAACTCAGAAAGGAGGTGGGTGACTCGGACCTGGAGAAGAGAACCAGTAACAGCCCAGTGATGCTGATTTAGAAGTAGCACTTACAAAATTAGAGTGAAGTAAAGGAGGTTGATGTTAGCTGAGCATATAAAGTGCGATGGGTGAGGTGTGTTACCAACTGTGAGAGGTAGGGTGGTGCTGTGCCATGTTCGCTTTAAACACAAAGCTGAATAATTTCCAGAGCAACATTTGTTGGCAGTCAGCCCTTTGTGTCAATGGGGTGGGAATGTATCCTGGTAGTTGACATATAACGTCTCTGTTGCCAAATGAAAGTGAGAATCAGCATAAGGGGATTTGCTGCCAGTGGGCTGGTGCTGGTGCTGGTGCTGGTGCTGTAGCCCAACTTACTGAAGGCTATTGCATTTATTTGGGGACTTGACTGCACATCAAGAGTGTTTTTTTCTAGTTTTACTCAGACTGAGCTACTGGACTCTTAGCTCGAGGTGCTACTGATCAATGACTTAAGTCTCATGCTGAAGTTATATTGTACACCAATGTTCCTAGCTACTGCAGTATGCATTGAGATATTGGGAAAGATAAGACAAGTGTTGTGTTGCAAAAGGCCTGCTGAAGTGCCAAACATTCCCCTTGTTTTCCACCGCTGCGGGTCCCAGAATCAGGGTAGGGGGTAATAGCGTCATTTCTCATGGCGCTATTGATGTACTCTGCAGGAGTAGCGCCAAAATATTGGTGCTACTCCTGCAGAGTATTTCTCAAGAATGGAAGCCCCCTTTTAACGCCTACTCTTGAGCAGGCGTTAAAAGTGCCGCAAAAAATGGCACAAGGAAATCTCATAGATTTCTTTACGCCATTTTTCCAGCTCCCCTAATGGGGGGAATGCCCCCTTTGCATACATAATGCCTGGTGCAGGCATAATGTAGGGCAACGGAGTACAGTGAGGCGCAATGCATGCAT
Organism: Pleurodeles waltl; assembly: GCF_031143425.1. NCBI lineage: Eukaryota > Metazoa > Chordata > Amphibia > Caudata > Salamandridae > Pleurodeles > Pleurodeles waltl. Next base: position 784,784,096 of record NC_090444.1, on the reverse strand, counting down.
TGCGCCACTGTGTAAATACGGTGTGGGGATTTCGGCCTCATTGGGCCACATCAAAGTAAAAAATAAATGACGTTAATGTGGCACAAGGTAGCACTAGGGCATTATAAATATGCCCGAGTACCTCAGCACAGGGTACATGCAACATTGTTTCTCTAGATGACAGAGCATACAGCATACTCAATGCCCAATTTGAAAAATACTTAGGGCCTCATGTACAAAGAATGAATTAGGCAAAAGGTGTTGCAATTTCCACACTGACTTTTACCGATTGCATCTTATTTTACAAACCGACCTATGTATTAACAGGTCGGATCAGAAAATACAAAATTATAGTGGGTCACAATTCGACCTACCTTATAACTAATGATGAGATAGGTCGCAATTTAAGACCCTATATAATTGGCAGCAGACCACCATGTCTGTACCTGCTTTTAAATGAAGCAAGCTCTTTTTTTCTTTAAGTGCAGCCCGTTTTCCTAAAAGGACAATGAGACGCATTTAAAAAAGAAAATGAAAATGTTTACATACTCTTTTTCATGAGTAGGCAGTGGTTCATGGGAAATGCTCTTCAAAATGTTTTTCCACCATTCACTCAGGAGAAGGGGTCTCTTTGTGAATGGGTTTCCACCTTATTTGAGATGGTGGTAAAGTATTAATGTTTTGCGACCAGATTTTGATCACAAAACTTTAAAACATACCCTAGGGAATAGATATGTGAATGACTTCATGTTTGACTCTCAACTGATGGAATTGGGATTACATTGATGTTCAGAGTGGGCTACACTACTTTTTGGAAATTTACCCTTCCAAATAGTGATTCATTAACCCCTTCTGTGCCGCGGACGTAATGGTTACGTCCTGCGGCACAGTGCTGCTGTGCCCAGGACGTAACCATTACGTCCTGGGCACATAGCCCAGAGGGAGCGCTAGCCCACTAGACACCAGGGATGTCTTTTCTAGAAAGGAAATTGGCATAAGGGAGTGACCCCTTGGGCAAGGGTCGCTCCCAGGGGGGCATTTTTTTGAAGGCCTTTTCTGCCCCCCTGGAGGCAGATCAGCCTATTATTAGGCCGAAACCTCTAGGCACCAGGGATATTTTTTTTTTTTTTTTTTTTAGTTTTTTGTTTTAGGTGTGGGGAGCGAACCCTTAGGCAAGGGTCGCTCCCATAGGGGGCAAATTCTATTTAGGCCATTTCTGCCCCCCTTGGGGCAGATTGGCCTATTTTTATGAGGCCAATCTGCCCCCAAGGGGGCAGAAACCACTAGATACCAGGGAGTTTTTTTTTGTTTGTGAATTTCACGTAAGGGGAGCGACCCCTTAGGCAAGGGTCGTTCCCCTGGGGGGCACATTTATTTTAGGACATTTCTGCCCCCCAGGGGGGCAGCTCAGCCTATTTTAATTAGGCCGATCTGCCCCCAAGGGGGGCAGAAACCACTAGGCACCAGGGATTTTGTTTTTGCGCCGTCAGGCAAGGGGAGTGACCCCGTAGGCAAGGGTCGCTCCCTGGGAGGGGGTGGGGGGGGCACATATATTTTAGGCCATTTCTGCCCCCCCTGGGGGCAGATCGGCCTATTGTAATTAGGCCGATCTTCCCCCGTGGAGGCAGAAACCTCTAGGTACCAGGGCTAAAAAAAAATTGTGTTTTTTTTTTTTGTTTGTTTGTTTTTTTAGAGATGGGGAGCGACCCCTTAGGCAAGGGTTGCTCCCCTGGAGGGGCAAATTGTATTTAGGCCATTTCTGCCCGCTTTGGGGGCAGATCAGACGATTTTAGGTCAATCTGCCCCCAAGGGGGGCAGAAACCACTAGGCACCAGGGATCTCTTTTTTTGCGCCGTCACGCAAGGGGAGCGACCTTGTAGGCAAGGGTCGCTCCCCGGGGGGGATGGGGGGGGCAAATTTATTTTAGGCCATTCCTGCCCCCCCAGGGGGCAGATCGGCCTATTGGTATTAGGCCAATCTGCCCCCAGGGGGGGCAGAAACCTCTAGGTGCCAGGGCAAATTTTTTATTTTCTTTTTTGTTTGTTTGTTTTTTTAGAGATGGGGAGCGACCCCTTAGGCAAGGGTTGCTCCCCTGGAGGGGCAAATTGTGTTTAGACCATTTCTGCCCCCCCTTGGGGGCAAATCGGCCGATTTTAGGTGCCACTAGGCATCTATTTTTTTGCACCGTCACGCAAGGGGAGCGACCCCGTAGGCAAGGGTCGCTCCCCAGGGGGGTGTGGAGGGGGGCAAATTTATTTTAGGCCATTTCTGCCCCCCCTGGGGCCGGCTGAGCTAGAGGCCAAAATCCACAGGTAGGCATTTTGCAAAAAACACCTCTGTTTTCTGTGAAAAAATGTGATGTGTCCACGTTGTGTTTTGGGCCATTTCCTTTCGTGGGCGCTAGGCCCACCCACACAAGTGAGGTACCATTTTTATCAGGAGACTTGGGGGAACACTGGGTGGAAGGACATTTGTGGCTCCTCACAGATTCCAGAACTTTCTGTCACCGAAATGAGAGGAAAATGTTTTTTTGGGCCAAATTTTGAGGTTTGCAAAGGATTCTGGGTAACAGAACCTGGTGAGAGCCCCACAAGTCACCCCATCTTGGATTCCCCTAGGTCTCTAGTTTTCAAAAATGCACAGGTTTGGTAGGTTTCCCTAGGTGCCGGCTGAGCTAGGGGCCAAAATCTACAGGTAGGCACTTTGCAAAAAACACCTCTGTTTTCTGTAAAAAAATATGGGATGTGTCCACGTTGTGCTTTGGGCCATTTCCTTTCGTGGGCGCTAGGCCTACCCACACAAGTGAGGTACCATTTTTATCGGGAGACTTGGGGGAACGCTGGGTGGAAGGATATTTGTGGCTCCTCTCAGATTCCAGAACTTTCTGTCACCGAAATGTGGGGAAAATGTGTTTTTTTAGCCAAATTTTGAGGTTTGCACAGAATTCTGGGTAACAGAACCTGGTCAGAGCCCCACAAGTCACCCCATCTTGGATTCCCCTAGGTCTCTAGTTTTCAAAAATGCACAGGTTTGGTAGGTTTCCCTAGGTGCCGGCTGAGCTAGAGGCCAAAATCTACAGGTAGGCACTTTGCAAAAAACACCTCTGTTTTCTGTAAAAAAAATGGGATGTGTCCACATTGTGTTTTGGGGCATTTCCTGTTGTGGGCGCTAGGCCTACCCACACAAGTGAGGTATCATTTTTATCGGGAGACTTGGGGGAACATAGAATAGCAAAACAAATGTTTTTGCCCCTTGTCTTTCTCTACATTTTTTCCTTCCAAATATAAGAGAGTGTGTAAAAAAGACGTCTATTTGAGAAATGCCCTGTAATTCACATGCTAGTATGGGCACCCCGGAATTCAGAGATGTGCAAATAACCACTGCTCCTCAACACCTATACCCGGTATAGAATGAAAACCCAAGGCAGGGTGCAGGTCATTTATTGGCTCTGGGTACCTAGAGTTCTTGATGAACCTACAAGCCCTATATATCCCCGCAACCAGAAGAGTCCAGCAGACGTAACGGTATATTGCTTTAAAAAATCTGACATTGCAGGAAAAAGTTACAGAGTAAAACGTAGAGAAAAATTGCAGATTTTTTCACCTCAATTTCAATATTTCTTTTTTTCAGTTGTTATTTTCTGTAGGAAACCCTTGTAGGATCTACACAAATTACCCCTTGTTGAATTCTGAATTTTGTCTACTTTTCAGAAATGTTTCGGTTTCTGGGATCCAGCATTGGTTTCATGCCCATTTCTGTCACTGACTGGAAGGAGGCTGAAAGCACAAAACATCGTAAAATGGGGTATGTCCCAGTAAAATGGCAAAATTCTGTTGAAAAATTGGGCTTCTGATTCAAGTCTGCCTGTTCCTGAATGCTGGGAAGCTGGTGATTTTAGCACCGTAAACCCTTTGTTCATGCCATTTTCAGGGAAAACCACAAGCCTTCTTCTGCAGCCCCTTTTTCCAATTTTTTTGAAAAAAACGAAATTTTCACTGTATTTTGGCTAATTTCTTGGCCTCCTTCTGGGGAACCCACAAAGTCTGGGTACCTCTAGAATCCCTAGGATGTTGGAAAAAAAGGACACAAATTTGGCGTAAGTAGCTTATGTGAACAAAACGTTATGAGGGCCTAAGCGCGAACTGCCCCAAATAGCCAAAAAAAGGCTCGGCACAGGAGGGGGAAGAGGCCTGGCAGCGAAGGGGTTAATGTTACCCATTGAACGATTAAGAAAATCTTTTCTGAACCTTTAAATAGGTCTAGTAGATTTAAAAAATAGTTTTAGCATTTACAAACCCTCTCGTATACTGAATCTGAGGGTTTGAAAAAACCAAAAAAACCTCTGTACATGAGACCCTAAGTTCTGAGCCCCAAATGTTTTTTCAGAAGCCCACCACTGCCACTGCCGAATGACTCCTTGTCTCTTTCATGCACCATAGTATTCTTCATGCCTCTTTTTTTACTTTTGGAAGCTTTTTTGTCATCTCAGCTTGTTAATTTTTGACCATATATTTCCGTATTTCGATTTCCCCTTCTTTCTCCCTCTTCTGTCTTTCTTTCTTGTGTTTTGGGTCAATGTCTGATAATGAAAAATAAGTATTTTCCCCCACAAATGAGTGCTGTGCCTAACACCTGCAGCCACTGGCTCATATAAAGGACTGAGTAGGCCTTTTGCAGATGTTGAGGCCCAACGTGACCAGGAGGATCCCTCAAGGTGCCTCTTTCGAGATCGACTCCTTTCACTCTTTTCAGCCATGGAACCTGCCCTATCTTCCTTTCTACTCGCAACAGAACCATCCTTCCAGTCTCAGATCCCCGCCTGCATTGCACAGCACACCCAATAAATAACAGCAAAGTGCGTTCACCCGGTACAAACACATATTAGTACACAACAGGGAAGTATTCCTCCGGTAAACTGCTTTGAAAGGCAACACAGTAGTGTTGTTTTTAAAATCTCTTTTCCTTTCATTTCCCATCAACGAATCTCTGTTTGCAGTTGATATTTCACAGCTGGCACGCATCAATAATATAAGCACATAACACATTTAACACCAGGGACCTTTCATTCACAAAGCTGAAGTGTGTGATGAACACCAAGTAAAATGTCTTCTAGACGGGTGGTTGGCCTCAGCTCCTTTTATGCATTGATTTTCCTGAACAAATTCCCACAGAGAAAAATTACGCCAACGGAAGTGGTTCCTGGAGTCCTGCCTAGTCAATAAAATTCATTATTTGCAGTTTGCAAAGAAGAGAAGAGGCGAGTTAATGAAAGATGGAGAAGGGGTACAAACCTGTCTATTCCAAGTAAGGTATCTCGATCAAATCTCTCTCGTTAGGTCAGGTCATTTTGCTTTGGAGGTTGCACACTCTGCCAGCTTGGATTTTTCGAAATAAAATGAATTACCTACAAGTGAAACAGTCCTTGTCTAAATTTCCTTTCCTATGTCGAGTTTATCTTAGTATAAAGGAAAGCCCCTTGTTTTAATTCATTTCAATCAAATCCACAAAGAAAGTCACTTTTCCCCAACTTCCCTGAACCAGGATCCCAATTGCTGTCGCTGCTTATGCGCGGAATTCCCCTTCGAAACGAATTTATTTTCCTTCTGATAGTAAACAACGATCCTCAGAAGATGCGTGAATTTCTCAACGTCCTAATTTCATTTCCCTGTAAATGCTTTAAGGGTTGAACAGCAAAGAAAAGTAAACCTTAAGTTAATTTTAATTATACTTTGCCATCTCAGACTTTGGCCCTTATTATGAGTCTGGCGGTCCTTGGACCGCCAGGCTCACGGTGGTGCTCTTACCACCGCAGGGCCGGTGTCTAAGACCGCCATAATATGACTTCGACGGTTTGGCTCAAGCCAAACAGCTGAAACGCTGGTCGGACCGCCGGGCCGGAGGTGAGAACCTCTGGCCCAGCAGTATCCGTAATAGGGCCATCGGTATTATGACTCAGCAGACCAACAGCATTTTCGTGGTTGTTGCACCGCCACAAAAATGCTGGCAGTCATGCACCCGGTGACAGGAATTCCCATTCCTGTTGCTGGCACATACACACACACACATGTCCACACACCCCCCCACTCATCAGCATACATGCACACTCCCCTCCAAATTCACACGCATGCACACCCCCCACCCTTCATCCACATTCATCCACAACACCCCCTTCAGCCACACACATCCACACCTCCCCCTTCATCCACACGCATTCACATCCCCCTTCATCTACACACATGCACACCCACACCCTGCAGGCACACATACATGTACTCGCGCACACACATATACGCACACGCCACACACATTCACCCAATACCTCCACCCCTCCCTTTCGGAAGATCAACTTACCTTTTCCAGTGAGGTGGTCGTCCGGGGGGGGGAGATGGGTCCTGGCGTTTTCCACTGCCAGCACCGAACCGCCGTACAGGACTCTGCCACTGCATATTACATATCGTAATACCGGGAGGCAGGGTCTTGTTGGCGTGGTTGTGCTGGTGGGGGAACTGCCTCTTCAACGCCGTCAGTCAGGCCAACGGAGTCAGATTTTCACCCATAAATGGTGGAAGTCCTTTCAGGACTCGTAATATGGCAGTCACCAGACCACCAACACTGGCGGTCAGCTGGCTGCAGCGGCTTTGGTGGTCTTCAAAAAAGACAGCCGAAGTCGTAAGGAGGGCCTTTGTCTTTTGTCTAATTACTTTGTATTAATTCAACAAATTGCATATCCTCTGAGACTCTTTCTCTTTTGTTTTCCTTGCCAACCATAACATGTGGCTGTCGAAACTATTCAAAATTACTCTTTCGTTCCCAAAGATTATGGTGACTAGATGACGCTATTGCACCTGAATGCCAGGTTTCCATCCAGCATCAAGAGACCCAGCAGAATGGTACGAGCTATATGAATACTGTCAGTTAGTCATTCTACTGTCATTCAGAAGATCATTGTCACAGTGCCTAATTTGTGCATGAAAACGTGCCGGTGCCCAAATGAAGCTCTTCTTTGAAATATGCAGCTGCTGCAATTAAACATGTGAGCACAGAACACTGAGGTAGTAATCCTAAAGTCATCTAGGACCTCTTTAATCCATTTATAGCCACTCCCTGCCCCTTCAGCTCACCTATGCACCTTTCTGCTTTCTCCCTTTGTGATCATTTATTGTCTTTCCCTTACTTCATCTTTTCTATATATGTCTTTTGCTCGCAGTAAATGGCTGATGCAGGAAAATAAGTGTCTGCTCCCAAAACTAAGTGCCAGTGCCCCTCACCAGAAACTACCAGATTAAATTAAGCACTGACTGTCACCATACGTGTTAACCCATTTAGATCAATTAAAGCCAACCAAGGACGCAGCACAGAATACACTACTTTGTTTTAAATGTTCTCTTAACTGGAAGATTTATCAAGAAGTCATGCACTGCAACACAATGCAGTAAGACAATGTGCTGCACTGCATGACAGGGAGATAGCAGAAATGTGTCATATTTACTAATATTTGAACAATTTTGTTCATTCCATTCACTGGCACCCTGTGTACTGCCAGGTGCCAATGCAAGCACCCTTGTGCCATGGTGCAATGGTGCCTGTCCTACAAGCAGAATTGTTTTTGTGCAGGATTTGTCCCTTCCTGCACCAAAACAATCTATAGCAACATTTTACTCTTTGTATCTGTGCTGCAAAATGCAGCCTCTGTACAAAGAGGAAATAACAATAAGAAATAGATATTTCTTCTTATGACACATCCCTTGGGAAGGAATACAATTTTTGATGCTATCCCAAATACATTGGCCTTTGTAAATCTGGGATTCTGCCAAAATCCATGGATGAATGTATGGGAATGCCCATGACCACCCATGGGACACCTTCTCAACACCTAGTAGAGCAAGGCATCTTTCTACTCCTTAAATACACGTTTTTTAAATTTGGTAATATCTATAGAGCACAACTTTGTGAAATAAACAACCAAAGGCCTTACTTAGGATTTGGCGAATATAATGCTCTGTCAAAATGTGACAATATTGTGCCTGATGTATTACAAATGGCATGGGCTATAATGGACATACAATATGGTGGATGGGATATTTTCCTCCTTCCCATGCACCACACTCTAAATAAGTCTCAATGTTCCTAGACAGAAAATGCTATAATCTGCAAGCGATTTCAATTAATGAGAAAAAAATTGAATCAAAATATTGATTGAGTAGAACTCTTACCCTTTTTGAGTGTTAGGTGACTGATGTATGGCATTATAAAAGAAACAATGAAGAATCAACTTACGACTGATCAAGCAGATGAGACAGCAAAAGATTACTTTTTATAAAGGGAGTACTGGAAGAACAATCTTTAAGATGTTAGAATTGTCAGCAGTTGTGAAAAAGATTCATTTTTCAATAAAATGAAATATAAGGATAATAAAAAGTGTGGATAAGGAATAAGGGAAAGGAGAGAAAAAGGTGTATACTGTAGCAAATCAGTTTTTTTCTGCATGATCACCCCAATTCTTCCCTCTTTTTCTGGGAACTATTATGGTGGATTAAAAACTATTGTGTACTTTCCCATTGCTAACGAGGAGTATTGTGACTGCTCTCCCCATTTAAACATGTTGAAACTGGCTTATCCCTAATTAGCACATGAAACTGTCCTATGTGGCTATAATGTATGGTGCAGAAATACACCCATGGCATGGAAAGTTGAATGTCACTTGTGGACTGCAGCACTTATTGTGGCATCCACTGCAGTGAAGAGAAAACATGGCTTCAGGCCTACTCTGTGCCTGCACCAGTCTAAATAACAAGACTACCACAGTGAATGATAACTGGATATCACTTGATAATATTATTCTCAATTAATAGGCATCAGTAATAAATAGGTATAGCTGGAATCTTATAAAAAAACTGACAAACTCTTGCCCACTAACCCAGGTGGCATGCTTTAACATCAGGATTGTCATATATGCACATCAGTCTTGTACAAGGGAGAACAGGCTATCTGTTTGAATGACAATAAACAAGGGGGACAATTTAAGTTAAAATCCCTGACATAGGATCCCTATTAGTAGTTATTCAAGGTTAACAAAGGTATTGTGACACTGAGGATAATTATCAAGCCTCTGCCACTATGATCACCATGTTTCAGCCTCTTGAAGACAACAGCTGGCATCCAATGCTTTCCTCAAGATCATGATCTTGCTTGTGCACACCGCTCTCATTTACAGATGCGCTCATTCAGACACTCATTGTTGTGTCTAATGCACTAAATACTTGCTGTGCTAATAGACCCCAAAGAGAGATTTCAACGCCATCTGCAGGGGAAGGGTACCCTATGCAGTCCTACGTCCATATACCATGGAGTTGCGCTGATTCAATGTAATTTACCAAGGACTTTCCCAAACTGCGGGAGGAGCCCCATAAGTGGTACACTGAATTAAACAGCATAGTAGCAATGGGAGGGTTGCTTTGGTGAGACCTGGATACATTATTTTACATAATAGTGCCAAGAGACCTATGGGAGGACTGCAAGAAAGTGGTAGGATGGCCAAGAGAGGAGCCACTGAGGGGAAAAGGGGGAATACCGGGAGAAGAAGTAGAAAAGGCAAGGAAAAAGGTACTGGAGTATATAAAGGGAAAGATGCCAGAAGATAAAGTAGATTGGTCAAAAATAATACATACAAAACAGGAAAAGAATAATAGTGTAAACATTTACTATGACTGTCTCCTCCAGGTATACCAGCAGAGCAGTGGGATGAAAAACCCACTAAGTGAGGCGATGCCAGCATTGGTCACTACATTTGTACATGGCTTACAACAGCCCATCCAGACGCACTTACAACCATCCTTCTTATGCTAGCAACAGGAGCCTATAGATAAGGTATTAGCAGCAGCCAAGGACTATGCAGACTATCAAATACATCTTCAGAAGGCAGAAGAAGAAAAGACAAAAAGAGACAAGATTAGGAGAACAGTGGCGCAGGAGCAGTTCTACAGTGGTAGCCAGGGCAGGGGGAGGGACAGAGGATGGTGCAGAGGGCAGAATGATCGAGCATCCTCTCAACCCCCTCCAGACACTGCATGCTTCAACTGTAACCAGCAAGGGCAGTGGAAAGCAGAGTGCTCCCCCCTGGCTAGGGGAATGAGAGGTAGGAGTCAGCCGAGACAAAAACACAGAACACCATCCTGCCTTATACCGACAATATATTTGATGCCCCTGCCAACAACATGGCACCCCATCATCAGATGACACCTCACCAGTACAGGTCACAAACACCCCAGCCCCCACTGCCACCCTGGAGTGGCGGTGGACAGTGGAACAGGGAGGAGAATGGGTTCCCGTACCCGCCCCCTCCAGAAACATACTTTATGGGCTCAGTAATATCAGTAGATCAAGTCGTCCCATATGTAGACTGGACAGGGCTGAGTAAAACAGTTGCATTTCTGGTGGACACTGGGGCAACAAGGTCAATGCTGAGGGCATCAGACATACCAGATGCACCACTATCGGGAACATAAATAACAGCCGTGGGGATGACGGGACAACCGGTGGATGAATACTTAACAAAGCCCCTGAATTTCACATTAGGCCCCATCACAGTAGACTATCAATTTATCTTTGACAGACATTGCCTGGTTAACTTGATGGGGAGGGACCTACTATGCAAATTACAGTGTACTATCAGTTGCTCACCTGTAGGGATATTTCTGGAAAGTAAGCAGAATGGGATAATGTTACAGCCATTTATGAGACGTGATCATGAAGAAAAAGTGCAGGGCCTTCCACACGAGCTACAAGACTCTCGCCCTCATTACAACATTGGCGGGCGGCAATCGCTGCCCGCCAAGTTGTAACCACCGTGCGGCCGCCAATGAGGCCGCACTCCCGCGGTGCCCATTTTGACATCCCCGCTGGGCCGGCAGGCGGAAACAGAGTTTCCGCCCACCAACCCAGCGGGGATGTGGGCCGCAACATGGGAGCCGGCTCCAAATGGAGCCGGCGGTGTTGCGGCCGTGCGACGGGTGCAGTTGCACCCGTCGCGCATTTCACTGTCTGCTATGCCCCCCCAGGGACCCCCGCGACTCCCCGTACCGCCAGCCTTTTCCTGGCGGTTCAAACCACCAGGAAAAGGCTGGCGGTAGGGGGACTCGTAATCCCCTGGGCAGTGCTTCCGCCGCGGTCGTAATGACCAGGGGAGCACCGCTAGCCTGTTGGCGGTGCTTCCGTCATTTCAGCCCTGGCGGTCCTGTACCGCCAGGGTTGTAATGACCACCAATGTCCCTAGTGAGGTCTGGGCACAGGGACCAAATGATGTGGGGAGGATACTGGATTATCCCCCAGTGTGGGTTACACATCGTCCCGGGGCACCATTGCCACAGGCACCCCAATACAAAATATCTAAAGAAGGGGAGGAAGGGATAGCACCAGTGATAGAGGAACTGCTAAAGAAGGGGATACTAAGGGAGATACGGAACAGCCCCTCTAATACCCAGTGAAGAAGGCCACCAAGGGGCCTGATGGGGCCCCGGTGTACAGATTTGTTCCAGACCTCCGAGAGCTTTACAAGGTGGTGATACCCTCATTTGCAGTAGTCCCAAATCCTGCCACTATCCTGTCTAGCATTCCGATGACTGCCACCCACTTTTCAGTCTTGGACCTCAGCAATGCGTTCTTTTCCATGCTCATCCATAGGGAGTCCCAGTATGTATTCTCCTTCCAGTTCCACGGAAAAAGATTGAGGCCCTCATATGGCCAACATACCACTGCAATGGCTACCAGCCGTCTACCGGGATCATGACCGCCGGTGGTATTCCGCCAGAATGCTGGCGGAACAGCGCCGACGGTCATGGCGGCGGTTGGCGGTAAGGCTGCCAGCAGCACCGCCACACCAGCAAAACATCGCCGACCGTATCATGACCAATAATACGGCCTGGCAGTGTTTTGCTGCTGACAGCAGCGCCATGGACCGTCTCCAGCCGGAGGACCCCCTGAAAGCAGGTAAATCGGGTTCTCCGACAGGAGAGGGGGTGGGGGGTGTTGTGCGTATGTGGGGGGTGTTGTGTGTATGTTTTGGAATGCGTGCATGTGGGTGTGAGTCACGTTGAATGCATGCATGAATGAGTGATTGTGAGTGTTGTGTGTTGTGAATGCATGTGTGTGACAATGTATGTTCGTGTGTGATGCGGTGTGTGGGTATGTATGTGTGCATGCATGTGTGGTGGTGGGTATGCGTGTGTGCATGTGTGTGTATGGGTGCCCGTGTGGGTGTGTATGTGTGCGGGGGCAGGAGAGGGAGGGGGAGGGTGGAGTAGGCCTCTGGGGAGGGGAGCAGGGGAGACCCCTATCAGTGCCCGGGAAGGAATTCTCTGGTTCTGTTAGTACCTATCGCCATGGTTTTTGTGGCAGTATATTTGCCACGAAAACAATGGCGGGAGACCGGGTCGTAATCCCGAGGATGGGATTGTGGCGGCCACCGGGCTCGAGACCGAAGTCTCCAGCCCAGCGGCCGTTACCACCCTGGCAGTCGCTGTGTTAAAGTGGCAGATTTGGATGGCGGTAACCGCCATGGTCCAAATCCCATTTTTTTTACCGCCGGCCTGTTGGCGGTATTACCGCCGCTTTAACACCGACCGCTAGGGTTGTAATGAGGGCCTAAGTTGGGAATGTATTCCCCAAGGCTATTGCGACAGACCATCAATATTTTCTAACACCTTCTAGACAGATTTAGCATCTCTGAGCTTGCCAGGAGGGTCCACCTTAGTGCAATACATTGATGACCTGTTACTAGCCTCGCCATCACGGACAGCGTGCATTCAAGATACCATGGCATCATTATGTTACCTGGTAAGGAAGGGCCTTAAGAAACTCCCAAGAAACTACAGTTGTGTCAAAAAAAAGTGCGATACTTGGGACATGATTTATCACAGGGGACAAGAATATTACTGCCAGACAGGATAGCGATCATAACACAATACCCAAGACCCCACACACAGAGGGAGGTGAGGGCCTTTCTTGGGGTGGCAGGCTATTGCAGACACTGAATCCCAATTTTTGCTCTGACTGCATGCCCAATCCAGCACCTCACGCACAAGAAAGTGCCAGATAAAGTACCATGGTCCACGGACTGTGTGGAAGCTTTCCAAATGCTGAAAAGGGTGCTGTGTGCAGCACCAGCACTTGTCCTCCCAGATTACACCAAAGGCTTCCACCTATTTTGTCATGAGAAAGGAGGTTGCTCGTTGGGAGTGTTGGCCCAAAACCACTGTTCCTTCTACTGTCCAGTGGCTTACTATTCCGCCACCCTAGACCCTGTGGCAGCAGCGCTTCCACCGTGTCTGAGGGCAGTCACAGCAGCTTTCTAGCAGTAGAACAATCAGAGAATGTGATGTTGGCACATATGCTGATACTGCACGTCCCACATGCAGTTGACACATTACTGACTACCACCAATACCCAACACCTCACAAATGCTCGCCTCTCCTGATATGAACCAACATTGCTGGCACCACACATAAAGATTAAAAGGTGTACCGCATTGAATCCCTCTTGCCTTCTGCCAACTGAGCATGACCATGATGATCCCTCTAAAGACAATTCCTTCCACGACTGCACTATAGCGGTCGATAGACAGACGAAGCTGAGACCAGACATTAGTGACACCCCATTCCCAGATGCAGAGGGAGATTTGTTTGTTGACGGGTCGTACATTAGGGACCCCACTGGGACATTACAGGCCACTTATGCTGTAGGAACAGCCAAAAGGTTGTTGGAAGGCTATTGACAAAATGGTGCCCAGACAGCAGAATAAGTAACACTTACGAGAGCCTGCAAGCTGGCAGAAAGAAGGTCGGCAAATATTTACAAAGTCAATATGCTTTTGGAGTTACTCACGATTTTGCGAGTTGTGGGCAATAAGGGGGTTCCTCACCCCAGCTGGCCAACATGTACAGCATGCATTATTGATTGCTGAATTGCTGCAAGTGCTACTTTTGTCAAAGAGGGTTGCTATTGAGAAATGTACAGCTCACAGCTCCGCAAGGGATTATATTTCCATGGGCAATGCATTTGCCGACAGGGAAGCAAGGATGATAGCATTAAGTGGGTGAGACTATGAAATGGTGCAGATTACATCTGCCCCACTGGCTAAGGAAGAAAGTGCGTACTTTGATCCTAAAAGTGTTCAACAACAGGCTGGGGAACAAGAATTAAAAGAATGGAAGAGGGGTGACTGCAGAGAAAATGAAGAGGGAGTTTGGGTAGCTCCAAATGGTTTGCCATCTACGTTGCTCCCCTCCATAGCCCGCCTTTTCCACGGCCCCTCCCTTGTGGGGTGGGATGGGATGAACCGTCTGTTTTCCCAATGTTGGTTCAATACTAAGTTTTGGCAATGTTGAGAACATTTGTGTAAAAAGTGCACTATCTGTGCACAGTACAATACAGGCAAGGGTACACCCACTGCCCCAGGCCACTTCCCACACACGGACCATTTGGGAGTCTTCAAATGGACTTCATTGAAATGCCTTCGCACACACAAGTTCAGATACGTCTTAGTGATAGTTTGCATGTTTAGTAAATGGACACAAGCGTACCCCCACCAAGAACTGCGATGTACAGACGGTTGCTAAATGCCTTCTACAGGAACTAATACCAGGTTTTGGGGTCCCAACTCTTTTGAGCTCTGACATTGGACCAGAAGTCATCTCACATGTGATTCAATGCCTCTGTAAAGGGTTAGGGATCACCTAGAAGCTGCACTGCCCATACCACCCACCCGCAGCGGGAGCTGTTGAAAGAAAGAATGGGGCACTAAAGAACAAGCTAGGGAAAATATGTGCGGCAACTGAACTATCATGGATTGATGCACTGCCACTGGCATCGCTTGCTAGGAGAAGCACCCCCAACAGGGTAACCAAACTAAGCCCCCACGAGGTGGTGTTCGGGAGCCCCATGCACATACCAGGCCACATGTCCGTGGTACCACCAGCAGTGACAGATGACCTATTGTTACAATATTGCAGAAAAATAACAGAGACATTATGTTACCTCCACCGCCAGGTACTGCAGGCCTTACCAGAAGAAGAGACACCGCCAGCACATGGACTGCAGCCTGGAGATTGGGTGTGGGTCAAGGCCCACACTAGATGCCACTGTCTCCAACCAAGGTGGAAGGGACCTTACCAGATCCTACTGATGATGGCAACGGTGGTCAAGTGTGAAGGGCTAACATCCTGGTCCCACAGTTCACACACCAAGAAGGCCGCAGGACCAACAGATCTTCAACAGCCACCTGGTTGCTGATGAGGGCCCCACCACCATTGCAGAGATACAACCTCCGATCGACCAACCAGACAAGTCAACACTGAAAGGACTGCTCGCCTACACTCTCCACAGGAGGAAGGAGGTGCAAGCAGGTCCTGCAGTGATTCTCCATAGGACTGCTCATGCTGCACACCTCGGAAGTCACAGGGGGCAAGTGGGTCCTGTCTTCATACCTCTACAAAGTACCTTGGTGAACGTCAAGTGCTAGTTAACATCTGATGCCACACTGTGAGGTACCACTGAGGGAACAAAAGAATTGAGCACAGTATAAGAACAATAATAATAAGAAATAATATCAACATAAGGATCACACTCAAAACTTCGGATAACAACTCAAGGACAGCTTCAGACCGTGACATCATCTCATCAACAATAAGGATCATGCCTGAAAAAAAAAGAAGAAAGGAAGTGGCCTACCGTGTTGACTGTCAGGTGCACCCAAGTTCCAGTGATAATATTGACAATAATAATAATAATAATAATATGTGCAAATTTAATATATGTGCCGTTTTAGATGAGGATAATAACATAAATAAAAGTGAAGAGAAGTACGTGAAAACTTTAGAAAATAGTGAAAAAGGCCAACGGGAAGAGGTGTGCAGCAGGGGACAGACATCATGGGGTGAGAATAAGGGAAATTATGCTGATAATGCATTTGTACAAATGGTTAGAATGTATACAGAAGCCGCTAATGTGTCAGATTGTTACGTATGCACCCACTTGCCCACACTCTCCCAAAACACCATGAACTACATGACTATCACACTCAGCAAGTACGTGGGATTTAACATAGTAACCAGCCTTATAGAGCAGCAGCTCCACAAGAGAGTATATTATGACAAAAGAACATACGGAAGGGACAGGCCTTGAAATGGTACAGCATGTGGGGGACTGACCCCTCAAGTAGAGGACCAACTGATTCTGGGCCATCTTCAGGGACTTAGGCAAATGGCCAAGAAAAGCAAAATGGTACAAGAGAAGGGGCAAGCACCCACGGACAGGACTGCAGAAAGCGTAGGCATCCCAGTCCCAAGAGTAAGTGAGTGGAAGAAAGTCCCTTGGTGCATAAAGTACACCAAGGGCAGTGCACCTGTTGAGAAGGAGATCAATAAGGACCTATGCCCCATAATGAAGTTCCTCCACCCTTCTGACCCTCACCTCATGTCTAATTGTGAGCTGGGTTTCACCGATGCCAGGGTTAACATAAATGTGGGCAACAGCGATTGCCTTAGTTATACCAAATTCAACAAAATAAGAGTTGGTCCCAAAAAGTTGTCTATGGACCTCTCAGTACCCAAAGGATTTTTCTTTGTATGCGGTACTTACGGATATTTCAAATTACCACCTGGATGGTGAGGTAGCTGTTATCCAGTGTTTGTGCTGCCACGCATAACACATGTGACAAGTATGTCTCAGACAACAGACTCAGCATGCCGGAAGGTACGCAGAAAAAGGAACCCTTCTTGGATAGATCAAGCCTTAGGGATTATGGTGGCGATAATGTCACTACTTGGGATTATGCATTCAGAATACAAAATGCACAAATTAGCCGGACTGGTGGAGACATTGGCGGTCTCCACAGCAACAGCTCTGGGAAATATCAATGAAGAACTCACTTACCTAAGAGCTGTCGTAATTCAGAACAGAATGGCGCTAGACATCATTTTAGCAAAAGGTGGTGGTGCTTGTCAGGTGATCTCTCAAGAATGCTGTGTATATATACCGGACAACAGAAGTAATATATGGATGTATAAGGAAAGTTAAAAAGGAGGCAAAGGTATTGTTTGTCTCAACAGGCCTTGTGGGGATTTGGGAAAAATTAGGAGCATGGTTCCGGAATCGGGCTCCTGGGTCATAGAGGCGCTATTAATAGGGGTAGTGGGGCTCATAACACTGTGTGTGCTGATAAGAGAGTGTCCCTCATGCATGACAGTCCTAATAAAGAGTGCCTGCAGCAAGACTACTGCACATCACTGCCAACTAAAAAATTAACAGAACGCCAGGAATGGCGACAGCACATAACTGGCACCCCTTCATCACGAAGTTCAGGTTGTCATTGAGTATCGAGGGTGGAATGTGGAATCATATTTTCCTGGAATCCATTTTGGGCCTGCTAGGCCCTGTGATGCCCAATGACAACTAGACCTGTTTTTGTTGAACAACTAATGACCTACATGTACTACGTCTACTGATATTATGAATTGTTGCTCGGAACACATTATGTTGCAAGGCTTGCTATTAGGACAGCCTGCATGAAATATCATTGCATGCTAACTGAAGCAATCTTCCTTTAGAAATGTACCATCCTGTGTACGTGCTGTTCACTGTTCTGCAGAAAAATGTATCACGCAATACTAGACACATAGGATGTATTCTGTAATTTCCTTGCCTATGATTTATCTTACTATATATGGTGCGTTATGAGGAATTAACGGTAACCTCTCTTGCAATATTGTAGAAGTGACCCTACGTCAATTTCAAGAATCAATGAAATGTATGAACACTCCTTGTGATTTTCTAGAATAAAAGGTCATCTATTACTTTCTTCTTTAGGCTGCTCGGACTTGATCTCTCAGACTGACAGTCTCCGTTTACACATAAAAAATTACTTCATCTTTACCTAAGAGCAGGCTGGTCTCCAGTTTCTGAGCTGAGCTGATTTCACTTCTACATCTCCATTTCCACAACGGACGCCATTAAAAACCAAAGTGTATACATGGGGTAGGTCGGCAACCTTGATACGTAAAGGTTCCTTCATAGCGACAATGAAACACAAGAAAACAAAAGTGCAAGTGCCCATTCACATTCTTCAAGGTACGACTTCAAATGCCTGTTTACTCAGTTTCAGCACAGCCCCTGATAGAGGACTGATCTCAGTGAACTATAACATGAATGCTCTTCACAAAATATTATCAGCTCCCTTCATTATTTCATGGATTAGGAAAATTTAAGGCATGAAAGTACAATTGCGGCAATGCTTATTTTGGCCATATCTTTATAAATTATAAAGGTAATCCAATAATGTATCCAACAGCATGTATATTGTGTGTCTTAACATTGCTAATGAAAAGTGAAGCACCTAAATCTTATTATTGGAGGTGCATTCACAATAGAAGATTAGAGACTCATGTATGTGTGTGCTTAATTGTCGTTTTTAACATGTTAAATTAGAGTACTTACACATATTTATTTCTAAGTATTTTGATTCATATAGCCGTATTGATATTGCATATATTCAGGTTTCATTTATAATTCTTGCCTTCATTTGTAATTGTAAGATGCACTTATAATCATGTATCTCAAATGTGCATTGATTGGTTCATTAAGTTAGCATAACCAAGGACCTCAAGCATATGATTTTTCATGTTTAACCTTCAATGTGGAGACATGCTTGCACTGCAGTGCTATTTCTTTACAGGTGCGTTCGTACAAATCTGCCGTTAGTGAAAAGCATATTGTGTATTAGAGACAGTGAGGTTCAGGGAGGATACTTTGGCAAGGACGAGGAAGCTGTAACAAACTGAGTAGAAAAGACCCCTGCTTGTGTGCCTGGCATTGTGAGATGTCCAAGGTCACTCATTGCTAAACTTGTGGGATGAGAGAGTGGAGGGGAGTTGAACTTGTCAACTGTAAGAAAGATGGACAATTACTGGTGCTGAATATGTGGATTTATCAAACATTCTGCAGGTTTAATTGGTATTCACACAATTAGTCGAGGGCAGATTGCCTTGATACTTGGAGGGATACAGGCCTCTCTACCCTCATTCCTTTGTGTGGCTTTATGCTATGTAATACCTCTCTATCAGAACTTCTATAGGAGTATCTGCTTTGCTGACACTTTCCTATTTCTGACTTGACCTAAGATCACAGGGTAGTATTAAAAAGTGTACAAGACACTATATTGTAATTATCTGTCATGTTTGGTGCTGCTTGTCATGGGACGTCGTCAATGGCACAATTGGCTGATGAGGGGTGAAACCCCGAAACCGGTCCCAGGATGCTTGTTTCCAGTCCAGGGAAGACCTGGCCTAGCAGTTCGGGCTGGACTGTTCCCATGGGGAACAGGGTCAAGACTGATTTGCATATGGCTGGGTCCAAACTGGAATGGCATGGGCAGCAAAAAAACGATGGATTTAGGCCCAGATCACTGTACTGGGGTGAATGTTTGACAATGTTCAGCATTCCGTCCATCACTTGTTGTTTTTACAATTGCGATAGGGACATTTATATTTGGGAGAATGTGAGGTGAGGTGAGGTTGGTATAGTGGATCCTAATGCTCAGGGAGAATCTGTACCAATCTCAACGATACCCCACAAGTCACAATTTCATTCAAGTGTTTAGTTGTTTTGACTTGTGTGATTGAATATTGTCATTTTTTTAGTGGAGCAGAAAAAAGTTACTTGTAATGTATTTTGTTATGTGTGTTTGATATTAGTGTGTAGTGCATGCATGAAGATTGTAAAGGAGGGCGAACTTCTGCAAGGAGCAAGATTGAAGTCACAGTGTTCTGCAGTAGTACTGGACGCTTTGGTGTGGTGCCACAATTGGTATTGGTAGTCTATGTCACAAGGGGTCATGCAGTTATTGGTTGCTGTTGTTGAATGAGAATTGTGGACAGAGTTGTTTCCTGATCCGGAACAAAATCCTATCTGTGATTATTGATATCAGATTGAAAAATGAATTGTTTTAAGGTCATACTAGGTTTATTTAGAGGAGAGGTGGCTGTACCTGTTAGAGGGGAAAAACAGGCACCACCCGGAAATACCACAGGTCATTATATGGTGATAAATGTAGGGCTTCATACGTGTATTGGGCTTGGTCAATGGCACCAGATCACAGAAAAGAAGGCGCATTGAGATTTCCATGCTATGGCATGTTTAATCTGCGAATCATTGAAAATTTGAGAAGGATATTATGAGATGAAACAACCCACTAGACCTGCACAGTATGAGGCACTCAGGTCCATATTTATACTTTTTTAGTGCCGCATTTGCATCATTTTGTGACGCAAAAACGGCGCAAACTTGCAAAATACAATTGTGTTTTGTAAGTTTGCGCCGTTTTTGCGTCAAAAATCGGCGCAAATGCGGCGCTAAAAAAGTATAAATATGGGCCTCAGTGCTTGGGAGCCTGTCACCCATGGTAGAGAAAAGGAAAAGTATCAGGGAAGAGCCTAAAAGCCATTGCATACTTATGATGATGCTAAATAGGATGCTGAACAAAAGAAGTGGAGAAATGACATGATAGGGGGAGTCAGATTATACCCAGCTTTAATGAGTGACATATTGGAAAGGGAGAAGGAAAAGAAAAAGAGGGAAAGCGGAAGAGGGAAAGCCAAAGGAACCAGATGATACAAGTGAAATCAGCAACAGTGTTTCTAGTGACAGCCTTTTAGATGTGTTATTGTCAGAGCATCCACCTCCTTATAAGGAGATAGTGCAATAATGGTGAGAATTTTGGATTAGTTACAGCCCCAATAGACATGAATTCTGGTCCAGTGGGGTGTTACTTCATTAAATGTATATCATGAGCCAATAGGAGGAGTTCAGAGATGCATGCTTCTGATAACTCCACAGACCCCAGTACTGCCAATTCTATTACTGTCTTGGTTACTATTGGTCATGTGACCCCTATGTACAAAACTGATTGCCCAGGAAAGACAACTTATAATTTAGCTGTCCTTAGTGCAGCATGCGCTCCAGGTAATAGTACTGTAACTCCCAATATGAGGGCACTTGTTCCTCTGATCCTAACAAACACGAGTGATAGCTGAAGATCTGAGTTAAGTAAGGGAATGATTCAGTCACCCATGCAGGCAAATTTGGTGGATGTGGCTAAAAAGAAATTAAAATTGGATAAAATGATCAGTGGGAATCTTGAAATGGCTCTTTTAGATTCTCATCAAGAAAACAAGATTTCATAAGTGCTGTGGGTCAATTCGAATACTCTGTTTGACATTGTGATACAGAGTGACTTGTGAGCAGAGTTAAACGGCCTGAAAAAGAACCAATGAGGAACCCTGTGACAGACAGCCCTTCACCGTTGGTGATGAAACAGTAAAAGTATCAGCAGGTGATGACCTTTTTAAAATCAAAGGTATGGTCCCAGATATTGATGGTGTGATTACTGACATAATAGCACAGGAACATAAAGAGTCAATTATATGCTTATTATAAGAGATTGTTGCAGGCATTCAAGCAGTATAGTGGAATAAAGATACTTGAACCAAAGGATATGGGACATTGTATGTTAAGGTTTGTGACATGATTAAGACCTGAAATTAGCATGATGATCCAGCAGCATTTGATTTGTTGGCAGAATGAATCAGTTGATGAGATCTTGAGGTATTCAAAATATTGTAGTGATGGAATAGAAACAAAACCGAAGAAACTCAAAGGAGAAGCTAATGATTGCTCAGATGAAAGCTGCTCGGAGAAGTAGTCAGATACAGCCTTTTGTAGGGAACTTTGGTGTATGCAAGGAGTGTATCAGCATGAAGCTCCTGCAGTGCAAGTTAGAGGTAGAGGTGCTCCAATTAATCGTAGTACAGGAATGGGCGTGGTTAGTCTGAAGAAGACAACCCTTGCCACTATTTGAACAAGTTGGAGTAGAAAGCAGTAATGTTGTCCCAATGCAGGTAATCAAGTCCAGAATTCAGGGTTTGTACAGACCCAGAGTAATAACCCCGTACAGTCACAAAATGTGCAAAGACAGAGAGTGCAGAATTTTATTGTGTCACAAGCTTCAGTGATGCAGGTTCCCCAAACTTCGATGCCTCAGCGAAATGCGATTGGTCCCAGACTGAGCTCAAATCAAATTAAAATATGAATTTTAATGCATGCCAAAACAATAAGCCAACCCCTATTTGAGACATCTGAGAATTATGGCTCCGATCAGTCAGCCTGATGGTGGCTGAGAGGGAAGGAAATTGCGTACTTAGCGGAGTCTTGGAGGTAGGCCTGAGTGGTCAATTCTTAGATGGTGAGGTGAATGACCATCTTGTGTCATTTTCGGTTGACACTGGTGCTACCCATTCTAGTTTAAGAACAGTAGAAGTCCCAAACCTACCCCTCTAGGGAAAAATGATCCAAGTTATGGGAGTTGTGAATGAACACATGAAAACCCCAGAAACAAAAGAAATACCCTGTGAAAATAGGGCCTTTTGAGAAGAATCACTGCCTTATGGTATGTGATTCTAGTCCAGTGAGTCTTTTAGGGAGAGACATCCTTTGTATGCTCAATTGAGTTATCTACTGTATGCCGGAAGGTGTGGTAATGCAAACTCATGATGAGGACGTCACCATTAATCTGGCAAATGATGGTCTGAGGTTTGGGATTTCTCAGGTAAGGTTATAGGTTTGATCAAGGTTGTTGAACCTCTCTGTATCACAGTGAAACCAAATGCTGAGTTCCCAAAAACACCACAGTATAACTTGATTCCCAAGGCAATTGCTGGGATTACCCCGTTAATTGAGGCCATGATTCAGCAAGGTATTCTAAAGGAAATCATGGGAATTCCATGCATCTCACCCATTATGGGCTTGCATAAGCATAGCAGTAAGTACTGCATCATTCCGGAATTGAGAAAAGAAAGTGAGCAACGTTGTTGTTCCCTGCTGTCAACTGGGACAAAATCCATCTGTATTTCTGTTTTAGATTCCATGTGAGCCTAGTGGTTGACCATCATCAATTTGTGCCAGGCCTTCTTTCCCATAACATTGCATGAGGACAGTCAGTCCCTCTTCGCATTTTGGTTCGGCCACCATGTGTTGGCACGGTGCCGAGTTCCACAGGAGTATACTAAGAGTCCTTTCATCAGAATATGGAAACCCTGGACATGACCTGCAATTTTGTCCTAGTCCAATATATTGACAACCTACTGGTGGCACTGAATTCCCAAGAAGCTTGTAAACAAGGCACTATGGCATTGCTGTACCACCAGGTTGAAAATTGACATAAAGGGGGTGATTCTAAGTCTGGCGGGCGGCGGAGGCCGCCCGCCACACTTCCCCCCTCCAGAATACCGCACCGCGGTCGGAAGACCGCTGCGGCTATTCTGTGTTTTACACTGGGCTGGCGGGCGACCGCCAAAAGGCCGCCCGCCAGCCCAGTGTAAAACTACCTTCCCACGAGGACGCCGGCTCAGAATTGAGCCGACGGAGTGGGAAGGTGCGATGGGTGCAGTTGCACCTGTCGCGAATTTCAGTGTCTGCAAAGCAGACACTGAAATTATTTTTGGGGCCCTCTTACGGGGGCCCCGCAACACCCCATACCGCCATCCTGTTCCTGGTTGGAGAACTGCATGGAGGATTCATTTGGGCAGCGGAAAACCGGCGGGAGACCGCCGGTTTTCCACTTCTGACCGCGGCCGAACCGCCGCGGTCAGAATGCCCAGCGGGGCACCGCCAGCCTGTTGGCGGTGCCCCCGTCATTTTAGCCCTGGCGGTCTTGGACCGCCAGGGTTAGAATGACCCCCAAAGTGTCCCCGAACAAGTTACAATATTGTCATAAAGAGGTCCAATACGTCGGACACCCTATTGAGAAAACAGCCATGAAAATGTCACAAGAGAGAATTTCAGCAATTCTGAAAATGATTCCACCAACCACGCAGAGAGAAGTCAGGATGTTTTTGGGGATTGTAAGCTACTGTTTCCATTGGAAACCCAACTTTTCCCTAGTGGCCAAGCATTTGCAAAGGCTGATACACAAAGATGTGTCCCATCAGGTACATTGGGATATTGATTGCTTGTTTGCCTTCCTAGAGCTGAGAGAAACACTCCTGTGCCTTAGCACTGGGAATGCCTGAAAACAATAAATCATTTGTACTTTTCTGCTGTGAGAGGGAGGGCTTCACTCTCTCAGTGCTTATACAGTTCCACGGAAATATCTGAAGGCCAGTGGTTTATTTCTCTACTGCTCTTTACTTTGTATTATCTGCGCTGTCGAGTTGCCTTATAGTGGTGTGGGCTGTCAGTGTCAGCATAGAGAAATGTGAAAACATTGCTATGGGTCACCCATTTACTGTTTTTGTTTCCCATTCTGTTGCATTGTTGTTGCCATGGACTAGAACCCAGCATTTGACAAGGAGCATCCTTACTAAATATGAACAAACCATAATTGCGACTGAAAATGTGATTGTCAAGTATTGTGTTGTTCTGAATCCTACTACTCTCTTACCTGTACCAGGCAATTAAAATGATGAATGTGAAGTGGAGCATAACTGTCTCGGTGTCACTGAACTATGCACCAAGCCAAGACCAGATGTATAAGATAAACCACTATCTGAATCTGATTTTGTATTATATGTGGATGGCTCATGGTTATGAAATAATGGAGGAAGTTTGAGCACTGTCTATGCAGTCTACACACTTTCAGGATTTGTTGAAGGTTCCTAGCTTCAAGGAATATATTTTGCACAAGTGGCGGAATTGATTGCTCTTACAAGAGCTTGCTATGTCTCAGGCTAGCTGAAAGTGACCATTTTCAGTGATAGTCAGTATGGCTTTAGTGTTGTGCATGACTTCATACAGTTATAGTCCAGAGGGGATTTATGACTTTTTCCCAATCACCTATCTGGAATGGTGAGCAAGTTAGGAATCTTATTCAGGCATTATAGATGCCTGCCCAATTTGCAGCGGTCAAGTGCCCTGCACACCGTAGTTGAAATGATCATGTAATCTTGGATAATAGATATGCTGACGAAGTCGCAAAGTACTGTGCTCACAATATCTGTACTTCTAGTGGAGCATACACAAATGAAGGAATGGATGAGACCAATTGCAACCTTCTGTTTACCACTGCAGAACCTTAGGAAGAGGTAAAGAGGCTTCAGGAAGAGGAGTCGGAGGAAGAACAACAGAGTTGGGTCAAGCAGGTTGGATCAAGAGAGAAAATGACATTTGGGTTTCAGTGGATGGAAGACCTGTGTTGCCAAATAGTTAGTTGTCCCCAGCGGCTAAGTATTTCCATGGTCTCGCTCATGTTGAGAGGGATACCATGGTTAGACTGTTCAGGCAAAATGGTTTCATCTCAAGTTCAGATTGATGGTTGCAGCGTAGTGTTACAAATATGTTTTGCGCTAGCAGAACAATGTTGGAAAGCGAACTGCAGTAACAATAAGTCACAACGGGAAATCGGGAGGTCCTTTCAACAGGATACAGCTGAATTTCATTGAGTTGCCTGTGAGTAACGGGCTGAGAAATGTCCTGGTGGCTGTGTGCATCTTCTTGCGCTGAGTTGAAGCTTAACTGACCAGGAGAAATGACAGTCTCACTGTAGCTAAATGTTTGTTGAGGGAGCTCATTACTAGGTTTGACTTCCTGCCATCTCTAGAGTCAGGCCCAGAGACTCATTTTAATAATGACATTGTTGTGCACAGCATTGCAATTGGAGCACAGACTATTGCAGCTATCAACCTGAGGCTTCAGGTCTTGTTGAACAGGTCAACGGAACACTGAAATCCAGATTGGCGAAATTGTGTGCTTCATCATCTTTGAAATGGCCTGATGCTTTTCCCCTTGTGTTGATGAGTCTTTGCAGTGTACCCGATCGGAGGACGGGCTTGTTTCCCATGAAATTATAATGGGCAGAGCTATATGATTGCCAGATATACCTTCAAATGCACTTGTGAACATTACAGATAATATGATTCTTGATTACTTCAAGGGGCTAGCTGATGTGATGCGTTCTGTGTCCAATCAGGTCAGAGCAACCACAGCCATGCCACATCAGCTAAAGAGCCATGACTTCTGTCCCAGCAACTGGGTTTTGGTGAAGAAACACATGAGGAAGATGTGGTTGGAGCCTCATTGTCGTGGGCCATACCAGGTCATCTTGGTGACAATGACAGCTATTAAAGGCAGGATTCTCCCTGACTGGATGCATGCTTCCTATACTCGCTGAGTTGAGTGTCCCCTTGATGTGACAGCACCTGTCCCAGAAGTACCATTGCTGACAGAGAGACAATGGGAGCAGGTTAGTCAAGCTGTTGGCAACCATAAAGGGCTGGAAACAGCACATGCTCGGTCTGAGGGAGGTCTGGAGAGATCCAGAGTTGAAGATGAGGTGGAAGAGATTCACCCTGCAGAGGTGAATGAGTCAAATTCAGATCCTCACAGAGGACCTAGTGCTGTGAGGGAGCAAGTGAAAGCTGGAGATCATTGGCCCAAGAGACAAGAAAAGGAGAAGCTGAACTTACCCAAGGAGCGTGTCTCTCAAGAAACCCCAGAGTACAGTGAGAACTCTGATTTGAGTGAATGTAAGGATGAAGGTTTTGCACTGAGGAGCTCTAAAAGAACCAGAGTGCCTTGTCGAAGGTATTCTTCACCTGAATGGACATACTTTGCTGCCAATCACGTAGAGAGGAAGTTTTGGGAATTTTGGGGTAATGTTGCACATCCAACTAAAACCCCTTGAACTGAACATTGTGCTTGAGTTTTACTTTGAGTTCCCTTCACCGTTGGATAGGCTGAGACATTTTACTCTGGATGTGATTATTAGTGAATTTGAACTGCGCCTTCTTAGAGACTTTGCATTGGCATTGTTGGGGAATTAAGAAGAGTACCAAGGCCTGAGTCTGCAGAAGAGAGGGTTGCCCCTCAGAAGAACACTGTGTAGGGCTAAGGAAGACTCACAAAGATCTTGTAAATACATCTGTTGCAACTTATTGCATGGGCTTAGTTTTGCATTTTGCACTACTGGAAACTGAAAGAGAAGCCTCTTCTGCTGTTACATTCCACTTATCAATCTGATTTTAATAGAGTGATGGAGGTTAATTCTAGTAGTGGCATAATTACCAATAGACATAGGTACATAATAGCAAGCATTATTATTGTTACAGTTGTAGTGTTGATTGTCTATCTTGTATAATTATCTTCACCCACATCCTTTATCAAAGATGAACCCCTGCCTAATATAACTCCTTTAGATTTGAATCCTACATGCAATACGTTAGAGGAGAAAGGACTGCATGTAGCCATACCTAGAGGTGATGTTTCTTTAAATACCATTTTTAATCTGCTTTATGAATATGTTGATACCTTGGAGGCAAGGCATTGCTTTGTATGTATGGAGTTGCCAGCATCTGTTGTAGAGGGAATTACGTATCACTATGCTCCCTTGACATATGCTGTCTCGTGTAGCCTTTTGCTCAGTTTATTTTATGGAAGAGGACATTTTCAATATTATTTTTCAAATTATGATTTGGCATTTTCTGAAGTTTCTTTGCTGAAGCATTTGAATCATTTACATGCTGCAAATATGGAAACAGTTAATAGCTTCCTTCAACATGTTAAAACATTAGAAACATCTAATGCTCATAGACACAATTTGATAAGCCTATTGCCTGAAGTTGAGAACTTTCTAAATTCAGTAGAAGGCAGAAAGAGAGCAATGGAAGGAAGGGGACAATCTGGACAGGATTATAAATATAGAGAACAGTGGAAGGAAGAAGATGCAAAACACAGAGATGCAGGGGTCATGCCAGCATTGCTTTTAGACTGACAACACAGAGGGAAATTATGTATAAGCAGCAACAAATCTTCTCTTGTTAATATTGAAATAATCAACCAGCAGGTTCTGAAACCTGGGTTACAAATTAATAGGTCACAGGTGGGGTGGCATGTAGCTGGCAGACAAATGCGCAAACAGGATTCTTAGATCAGTCACATAGGTTAGCACAGTGACACCACAATTGTAAGGGTAAATTGGCCCCAATAAAACACACATGTCCAGAGGGGTGCACACATTCCCCAACACATCAGAAAGTCACAAGCCACATGAAGTTAGGAACACTTAGCCAATCAGAACACAGCACATACAGCAACACACAGCCCCCACGTGCCCCTCAGTCCGGACATCTGGACATTACTCGTTGGCCCACATTGTGTCCATTCAAGGTCCAGGCACACCTGCATTTGTTGTCAGGACCTTATTTATGACTCCAAGACAACTGTTCACATTCTTCACCTCAAAAGGGAATGTTGTGATTGTTTTGTTTTATGCTACCCAGTCCACCATACAACACCGCTCAGAACCATTGTACTTTGAGACAGTCCTCAGACTCTGGTTCTGTAACTGTGCTCCCGGCAGTATGTTTAATTAAACAAACTGTTCATGCTTTGTCAGATGCTTCTTGTCTTTTGTTTCTTAAGGTAAATTCACATTCAAGTAAAACTCATAACAATATTTTCATCAGTACAAGTGAATGTGACCATGGTCTCAAACAGGGAAATGTTTGACTTGCACTTTTGGTAGGGTATGGTCCTGTTATTCCTGGAGTTTATTTTGATTGTGGCGATACAGTCTATTTCAAATTGCCCACGGTATGGTATGGTATGTGCTGTTTTGGTCTTGTGTTTCCAAAAATATATCATGTGGAGCATTTGAATGATCCTATGTGACAAATGAAACCCAGAACTAGATAAAGTGCAGGTGGTGCTGAAATTGTGGGAGATGTTTTTTGGGGCAATAATTCCAAATGGAGGTGTAATCTTGAATGATCTGAAGATCAGGAATTTGTCCACTATAGTAGATTAATTGTCTACTATCATAGAAAGTTCTTAGATACTGAAATGATGGGCATGAGATCCGTGGTTTTCCAGAATCGTCTTGCGTTGGAATTTCTGCTTGGAGGGCAGAGTCTGCCAGATGATAAAGTTTCAACAGTGTTGTACCTATTTTTGGGGATAAGTTTAAGTATTTGAAGGTGTATATCAAAAATATTTCTGGGTTGTTAGAAGATTTAAAGGAATTGGAAGCAGCAGGTTATTGGGAGGCCATTGGGAATGGATTTGTTGCAGATTGGCAGATGGTTTGGAAACTTAGGAAGTGGAATTGTAGGTTTCGTTTTGAAATCATTGTTTATAATTGTCTTCTCTGGAATGTCTTTATTTGTGGATTTTAAAGTATATCAGAGGATGAAAGCTAGACAAGGAATCAAAAGAAAGAGAGTCGATGTTGAATTAGAAGTGAACCACAGTAAATATTATGAGGATATGAAGTATCAGGAGGAGTCTAGATGGAAAATGACGAAAACGACAAGGTTCCAATTGGCCTATCTAATCAGATTTTATAATGAGTGGGATGACGTGATTCACGATCAGGGGGTTGATAACATATAATTTGGGTTGTATCTTAATACGTTACTAAGGTGATCTAATAATGTAACCAACAGCATGTACATTGTGTGCCTTATCGCTACTAATGTAAAGTGAAGTACCTAAGTCATATTACTGAAGGTGCACTCACAGCAGAAGACTCGAGACTCATGTATGCGTGCACTTACTAGTGGTTATTAACATGCTAAATTGGAGTCCTTATGCACATTTTCATCTATGTATTTTGATTTATATGGATGTATTGAAATTGCATATATTTACATTTCATTTATAATTCTTGCCTTCTTTATTAATTGTAAGACACACTTATAATCATATTTTTAAAAGAAGAAGGGCCAACACGATTAGTGCAGCACCTTTCCACCTTAGTAGATATATACATTTCAAAATTCATCCATGTGGGGTGCCTGAGTCTTGAGGACCAGCTCTCCTAGTCCTCAAATTACCAGGGCTAAGTCCTGGAAAGCCAAACATTTCATGAGACTCAGCACTCAAATGTGTTCTATGTTATTGTAGATAATTCAAGTCTCTTCAGACTACTATATGGCACAAATCTCCAACACTTCTTTCTTAGTGAAGCAAATCTTTATTCAAAAAGTTATTCTTAATGATCATTTTCTTCTATGGTTAATTATGTCCATGCAGGCTGCACGTTGGAGATACGTCAGGGTGACTGACGGGCACACACCCTGAAGAAGTCCTTATGGATGAAACGTGTTGGCTACTATGATTACTATAAATTGGAAAAACATTTTTTATGAACCTCAAAGCATCCTGTGCACCATCTAACAGGAGAACGTCCCCTTTGCATACAGTGTGCCTGGTGCAGGCATAATGTAGCGCAAGATGTTACAAAGTGGTGCAATGCATGCTTTGCACCACTTTGTAATTATGGTGCACCATTTTTGGCCTTCTAATGCCACATTAGTGTAAAAAAATTATGCTAATGTGGCATTAGAATGGCGCTAGGGGCTCCTAACTATGCCCCTAAGTGATTTGGGGCCAGATGTAGCAAAGGATTTGCGCCTCGCAAACGGCGAAAATCGCTGTTTGCGAGGCGCAAATGCCTCTTTGCTATGCAGAAATGCATATTGCGAGTCGGGACCGACTCGCAATATGCATTTCAGAATCGCAAATAGGAAGGGATGTTCCCTTCCTATTTGCGATTCTGAGTGGTATGCAATACCATTTGCGACCGCCTACGCTGTCGCAAATGGTGTCGCAGTTACCATCCACTTTAAGTGGATGGTAACCCACTCGCAAATTGGAAGGGGTCCCCATGGGACCCCTTCCACTTTGTGAATGGACCCAAAACAATTTTTTCAGGGTAGGTAGTGGTCCAAGGGACCACTACCTGCCCTGAAAAAAACCCGAAACTAAAGGTTTCGATTTTTTTTAAAGTGCAGCTCGTTTTCCTTTAAGGAAAACGGGCTACACTTAAAAAAAAAAAAAACTGCTTTATTGAAAGCAGTCACGAACATGGAGGTCTGCTGACGACCACAGGCCTCCATGTTTGCGAGTGCCTATACTCGCTACGGGGCCGCAATTTGCGACTCACCTCATGAATATTGATGAGGTGGGTCATTGCGACCCCATAGCAAGTCGCAGTCGGTGTCTGAGACACCGTACTGCATACGAATTTGCGAGTTGCAAAGTGCGAGTCACATGGACTCGCAATTTGCAACTCGCAAATTTTTTATTTGCTACATCTGGCCCTTGGTTCTTCCGAGGTGAGCAATGTGTGTAGTGTGTTAAATGTACGGGCTCTTTGGGAAATCAGGTGGGACAGTAAAGGATCTGTACACATCTGTGTGGATATGGGTCAAGTGAGCAAGGCAATTGAAAGAGAACGACATCCAGGTCGGCACATTGTTGACATGATAAAACAATTGAATTGTGCAAAGGTCTCCACTTACCTTGATTTAAATAAAGGATATCATCAGTTGGAACTCAAGGAGAATTGCAGGTACATTACAACCTTTTCTATACATATTGGTTTGTTTCAATACAAAAGACTCAGGGGGTCATTACAACCTTGGCGGTAAAAGCCGCTTACCGCTGTCAGAAGACCGCCAACATCCCGCCGCGGCCGCGGTAAACCGCCACGGTCATTCTGACCCACAACAGGCAAACCGCCAAAATACAGACATCCACAAAAGTCCACCACACCAAAGGTCAGCGAGAAACTGGCGATGACCAAACCTCCACCGTCACGCCAACAGAAATACACCCACACTATCACGACACACGAATCCACGTGGCGGTCTTTCAACCGCGGTATTCCATTGGCGGTACACACCGCCGCGCTCAAAATACACACACTCTTACTAAACACAACCACATTGGACAATTCAAAAAACACACCTGAGACACATACACACACCACACCCACACACCCAATTAAATATAAAACACACACCCACATCACCCACAAACCTCCACTCCTAGAGAATCGGTACCACGCACAGAGAAATAGATATCCGAGCACCCAGACGCGCATATTACATTCACCCAGCAATATTACCACGCACTTCACACAACACACCAATACACATCACCACACTTAGCACCACACAATCCTCCCCACACATCACCCACACCACCCCATGGCACCGCAAAGACACCCCAGGTTTTCTGAGGATGAACTCAGGGTCATGGTGGAGGAAATCGTATGGGTAGAGCCACAGCTCTTTGGAACAAAGGTGCAGCACACCTCCATTGCCAGGAAGATGGAGCTATGGAGCAGAATAGTCGACAGGGTCAACGCTGTGGGACAGCACCCAAGAAATAGGGATGACATCAGGAAGCGGTGGAACGACCTATGGGGGAAGGTGCGTTCAATGGTATCCAGACACAACATCGCGGTTAAGCGGACTGGCAGCGGTCCACCACCTCCTCCCCCAGAATTTACAACATGGGAGGAGCAGGTCTTGGCGATCCTGCATCCTGAGGGCCTTGCAGTAGTTTCTGGAGGAATGGACTCTGGTAAGTCTCATCTTCACTACTTCATTCCCCCCACCCCACCATCATGCCAACTCATACCCCCACCCACACCCTCACCCCCATCACACCTACTCCTTGCAAATGTCTCACCATCACAACCCACCCATCCCAACCCCAAGCCCTGCATGCGACCACAAAGCATGGACACCCATCACCAAAGCATGCCCACTGCACATCCCCATCCCCCCCAAACCACCGTCACAAAAGCCCCCACACAGGAATGCAAGCACTGGGGTACACGGGCACCCACCCATTGCACGCTATGGCACACACAGATGCAATAACCATCCCTTTATACCCCTGCAGGACCCGAACGCCACGTCACCGCCCAGGAGGGTCCACAAATGACCACTCCACCCCCAGAAGAGGCCCACAGTGATGACAGCACCTCTGTTGACCTGGATCTAGATGACCAGCCCGGCCCATCGGGGACCTCGGGACAGTCGGTTCCCCTCAGACAGCCACAGGCCACAGCAGACCTTCCTCCCTCTGGGAACACCAGCACAGCACCCACCCAGCGGGCCCATACCTCTGTCCCCAGGACACGTCAATCAGCGGTGTGTCCACCACTACAGGGCACCCAGGTTAACCCACCACCCCAACAACAACAGGGACCTGGGGGCAGTGGTAGTGGGCACACGGTCCAGGGGACAGAGGCCCAGGGAAACAGGGGAACTGGGAGGGTTGCAGTGCGACAGGGGGGGACAGGCCCAGGGAACCCACTCTCCACAAGGCCCTTTCCTCCATCATGGGAGCCTACCATCATTCCCAGGAGACGATGGCGACGGTACTGGCCAGGTTTCAGGAGATCCAGCTCCTGCAGGAGGAACAGTATTTGGGGTTCAGGGAGGAACTACGAACCATCAGTTCTGCCCTGGGCACCATTGTAGGGGCTCTGAATCTGGTAGTCACCACATTGCGGGACACTGTGGCACCACAAAGGGCCCCTGACACTAGCATGGACCAAGAACTGCCTACCACCTCTGCCGGCGCTAGTGGACAGGAGGCCCCGCCACAGGACCAACAGGCCACCAGCACCCCACCCCCTGCAGAAGGAGAACCACCCCGCAAGCGGACGCTGAGATCCAGGAAGAAGACAGAGTAAGATGCCAAGACCCCCGCCAGGAAAGGATACCTCCCTGATTGTCATCCCACTGTCCCACATTGTCACCCTGTCCATCCTTAAACTGCCCCTGCTCCACTTTCCACAGGCATTTGGACAATGCACCTGTGATACAAATAGTCTGGACTCTGCCATGGACAATCCTCCACCATCACCCCTCACCGATTTGCAACCACCCACCAATATAGAGCACTGTAATAAAAACAGTTATTGCACAAAACAATCAGGAGTCTGGCTGTGATTTTGAACAAATGTATTAGACATTAACGTGCCAAAATGCTTATTTACATTGTGATGCCAACATACCAATGTCACACAGCTGTAGTTCATGGGGAAACAAAGCAGATGTCACGCAGTGGGGCCCACATCTCTGAAATCGGAAGGGAAAGTCACAACTCAGTTACCATACACTGGGGGAAAAGGACAGACAGTAGAGAGGTAGTAGTGTTTAAGTATATGATAATGCCGGTGTGTATTCTTACCTGTGTGTCATTGGAAATACTGCTGTACTACTGTGTTCCTGTTGTCTATGTCGTCTTCTTCGTCTTCCTCGTCTTCACTCTCCACAGGCTCCACAGCTGCTACAACACCACCATCTGGACCATCCTCCTGCAGAAAAGGCACCTGTCGTCGCAAAGCCAGGTTGTGAAGCATACAGCAGGCCACGATGATCTGACACACCTTCTTTGGTGAGTAGAATAGGGATCCACCTGTCATATGGAGGCACCTGAACCTGGCCTTCAGGAGGCCTCATTGTAGCGTTCCTCTGCCCTTGTCCTGGGATTCCTCACTGGGGTCAGTAGCCATGACAGGTTGGGGTAACCAGAGTCACCAATTAGCCACACACGGTGCCTCTGGAGTTGAGCCATCACGTAAGGGATGCTGCTATTCCGCATGATGTACGCGTCATGCACTGAGCCAGGGAACTTGGCATTAACATGGGAGATGTACTGGTCTGCCAAACATACTATCTGCACATTCATGGAATAATAACTCTTCCTGTTTCTGTACACCTGTTCACTCCTGTGGGGGGAACCAAAGCCACATGGGTCCCATCAATGGCACCTATGATGTTGGGGATATGTCCAAGGGCATAGAAATCACCCTTCACTGTAGGCAAATCCCCCACCTCAGGGAAAACGATGTAGCTGCGCATGTGTTTCAGCAGGGCAGACAACACTCTGGACAACACCTTGGAAAACATAGGCTCGGACATCCCTGATGCCATGGCCACTGTTGTTTGAAATGACCCACTTGCAAGGAAATGGAGCACGGACAGCATCTGCACTAGAGGGGGGAGCCCTGTGGGTTGGCGGATTGGTGACATCAGGTCTGGCTCCATCTGGGCACACAGTTCATGAGTAGTGGCTCGGTCAAGCCTGTATGTCAGTATGACATGTCTTTCCTCCATTGTCGACAGGTCCACCAGCAGTCTGTACACAGGAAGATTCCGCCATCTCCTCGCATGTCCCAGCGGACGGTGCCTATGAAACAGCGAGCACAGAGTCAATCAACCCACAGGTATGTAACCACAGCGTGCACATAACACGATTCTCAATCCATTTAATGCTTTGTATGAGTGTTGATGCAAGGCCTAGGTATGTGTGACGCAGTAAAAAGTAAGCCATGTGGGCCCCTGAAATGGCGGCTGCCTGACCTGTGAAGTGCGACAATGGGATGTGAGGTAAATGCACTGGCGTGGCACACCGTGGCGGTAGGCGGTCGAAGACCGCGGCGCAAAGCAGCATTGGTTAACATTGAACCCTATGGGTCTCATGAGCCAATGACGATGTGCGCCGGCGGTCGCGGTACGCACCGCCGCGGTACGCACTGCCGCGGGCGTGACCGCCATTTTCTATCTGCTTAATCACTCGATACCTGATCTTCGACAGGAGAGGACCTACACTGCAATTGCTGCTGTGACCTCGGTCTGGAAGAGACAATGGCTCATGCGACTGGGGAAAGGGCCCCTGCCTTCACAGCTCAGGAGTTGGAGAAACTTGTGGATGGGGTCCTACCCCAGTACGCGCTACTCTACGGTCCTCCAGACCAACAGGTTAGTACTGAGGGAGCATGCTTTATCGGCAATGCCTGTGTTGAGTGGGGTGGATGAAAGATGGTGGGGAGGGGAGCGATTGAGGCATGCATCAAACGACGGTGAGAGCATGTGCCACATGGCAAGGGTAGGGATGGGGGGCCACTCACATTGAATATGCAGAAGGTGATGACTATTTTTCTCCCCCTGTACATTTCACATAGGTCAGCGCCCACCAGAAGATCGATATTTGGCGTGCCTTCGCCAAGGACGTCCGGACCCTGGGGGTCCACCACAG
Organism: Pleurodeles waltl; assembly: GCF_031143425.1. Taxonomy (NCBI): domain Eukaryota; kingdom Metazoa; phylum Chordata; class Amphibia; order Caudata; family Salamandridae; genus Pleurodeles; species Pleurodeles waltl. The sequence goes on along the minus strand of NC_090444.1, from coordinate 784,748,234 downwards.
ACGGGGCACCCACTGCCGGAAGAGATGGGAGGACATCCGCCGCTGGAGCAGGAAGACGGGGGAGGCTCAGCTGGCGATGGCCTCCCAACGTGGAAGGGGTGCCAGTCGGACTTTGACCCCCCTGATGTCCAGGATCCTGGCGGTGGCCTACCCCGATTTGGATGGGCACGTGAGGACATCACAGCAGACACAAGGGGGTGAGTACACTCTCATTCTGTTGACTTTGTGCGCAGTGGAGGTGTCTGGGTGGGGGAGGAGGGCTGTGGGTATCCCTAGGCCAGGGTGATTTCTGTAGGCTAGGCCCCTCCGTAAGGCATGGCCCTGTGCCCCCACCCCCCACCTCTGTAGGGTGCCTAGTACAGCTATTCATGGCCCTGTGTCATCTATGTGTGCAGATGTCGTCCATAGGCTTGTAGGCCATGTCCCACGGATTGAGTAGTCGACCCCAAGTGCGCGGCGTAGTGCAGGGGGCTTCTGTGTCTGTCCTGTCCGCCAACGGTGTCGCCAATACATGCACTCAACATGTCTTTATTTTCTCCCCCCCCCTTTTTTGTGGTCTTCCTGTTCATGTTTGCATTAGCATCATCAGGCGGAGGAGAAGTGGCATCGGAGCACGAGGGAGCTGCATCCCACATGGCCATGGAGGGCCATGCAACGGACTCCGAATTCACCAGTGGGACAAAGGGTGATGGGAGCTCCACAGCGGGGACTCGGGCAGACATCAGTGACACCGACTCGTCCTCTGAAGGGAGCTCCCTTGTGGTGGCGGCAATATCTGTGCCCCCCGCAACAACAGGTACAGCCGCCACCCACCGCACCAGCACCGCCCTCCCAGCAGCCCCTCAGCGTTTGCCCCGTGCCCGCTCACCCAGGAAGGTGTGCATCTCCTTCGCCCCAGGCACCTCAGGCCCTGCCCCAGTCACCCCTGCTGCCCTCAGTGAGGAGGTCATTGACCTCCTGAGGACGCTCACTGTTGGGCAGTCTACCATTTTGAATGCCATCCAGGGTGTAGAAAGGGAGGTGCACCAGAGTAATGCATACCTGGAGGGCATTCATTCTGGTCAGGCTGCCCTTCAGCAATCGTTCCAGACTCTGGCCTCAGCACTGATGGCAGCATTGTCCCTGTCTCTAGCCTCCCCCCTCCAACTTCCTCCACCCATACCCTATCACCTGTACCTCTGCCTATCCCAGGGACACCATCAGACCAGCCTGCACACACCTCAACACCCAAGGGAAGCTCAGGCAAACATAAGCACCACACATCACACAGGCATTCACCCAAGCAACATCCACATACAGACATACCAACACCCACTGCCTCCACTGTGTCCCCCTCCTCCTCATCTCCCTCCTCCCTCCCTCCCTGTCACGTCTCCAATCACACCTGCATGCACAACATCTTCAGCCACTACGTCCCTCAGCAGCACACACACCAAAACCCCCCGCACACGTGCAGTCACCACCCCCACTGCCATTTACACTTCCCCTGTGTCCTCTCCCAGTGTGTCTGTGACCCCCTCTTCCAAGATACACAAACACAGGCAGCCACCCACCCAACAGCCATCCACCTCACGACAGCCTCCAGCCCAAGCACCTGCACCCAAAGACACCAAACGTACAACTCCTACAACCACAACCTCTTCCTCCACTCCCATACCCACTACACCTACCCGTCCCACTGCTCCTAAAAAGCTTTTCCTGTCCAAACTCAACCTCTTTCCCCCAACTCCCCCACCCCGTCCATGTCATAGGACTACAGTCAGCACCTCAGCCACGACAAACACGGCCCCTGTCATCACAGTCTGCCATGGACTGTGGAGTGCCCCACCTTCCAGGGCAGCCAGTTCGGTACGAAGCCAAGGCACGGGGAGCCCACCCCCGGAGAAACATCCCAAGATAGGCAGTGGCCAGCGCGAGAGGGTGAAAACACCAGGTACTAAAACCCCTACCATGGCTCCGGCAGGAAGTGTGGAGACAGCTGGCACACCGCCCAAGGTGGGGAAGGGCCACAGGCGATCAGGGAAGGCTGGGAAGGGCAGCACGCCCGACAACACCGCCATCAGCCCAGCTGGCCAGGAGGGCCCCGCCAGCCCCATCCCAGGTGGGCAGGAGGCCACCAACAGGCCCGGCACAAATGCCCAGGAGGGCCCCGCCAGCCGTAGGACAGATGGGCAGGAGGGCCCCGCCAAGCACAGGACAGGTGGTAAATGACCTCCCCGCCATGGCCGGATCCGCTGCACTGGGCTCTTCATCTCAAGCACCGCTGAACTGGGCACCGCCTTCTCAAGTACCGCTGCACTGGGCCCTTCATCTCAAGTACCGCTGAACTGGGCCCTTCATCTCAAGCACCGCTGAACTGGGCACTGCCGTCTTAAGCACCGCTGCACTGGGCCCTTCATCTCAAGCACCGCTGAACTGGGCACCGCCGTCTCAAGTACCGCTGCACTGGGCCCTTCATCTCAAGTACCGCTGAACTGGGCCCTTCATCTCAAGCACCGCTGAACTGGGCACCGCCGTCTCAAGCACCGCTGAACTGGGCACCGCCGCCTCAAGTACCGCTGCACTGGGCCCTTCATCTCAAGTACCACTGAACTGGGCCCTTCATCTCAAGCACCATTGAACTGGGCACCGCCGTCTCAAGCACCGCTGAACCGGGCACCGCCGTCTCAAGTACCGCTGAACTGGGCCCTTCATCTCAAGCACCGCTGAACTGGGCCCTTCATCTCAAGCACCGCTGAACTGGGCACCGCAGTCTCAAGCACCGCTGCACTGGGCCCTTCATCTCAAGCACCGCTGAACTGGGCACCGCTGTCTCAAGCACCGCTGAACTGGGCACCGCCGTCTCAAGTACCGCTGCACTGGGCCCTTCATCTCAAGTACCGCTGGCCCATGAGCGGCAGGGGCTGGGCCGCATCTGTGTCGGGCAGGGCTGCACGAAGCACTCTGGGCACCAGGCCCCCTCCAGAACCAGTGGAGACTGTTATCCACTTGTGAGACTGTGGCTTTGCACTCCCCAGGATGTAACAGTGGGCAGCCCACCCACTGTCTGGACTTGTGAGACTGTGGCTTTGCACTCCCCAGGATGTAACAGTGGGCAGCCCACCCACTGTCTGGACTTGTGAGACTGTGGCTTTGCACTCCCCAGGATGTAACAGTGGGCAGCCCACCCACTGTCTGGACTTGTGAGACTGTGGCTTTGCACTCCCCAGGATTAAACAGTGGGCATGGAGGCCCCTCGTGGATCTGGCGTTGTGCACTCATCTGGCTGAGGTGCCCCCCCTTCCCTTCCCCCTGAGGTGCCTGTAGTTTTGCTATCTGATGCCCCTGCAGTGTTCTCTCCTTTGGAGTCAGGTATCCTGTGTGGGCTTTGACCATGTGATTTGGGCCCAGTGGTCCACGAACAATGCCTGCTACAATGCTTGGACTTGTACATTTATATATAAGAGTTTTTGATGTGTATATATATTTTTTTGCCAGTAATACAATATATTCCAATGTTTAGAATCATTTCCTTTTGTATTTGCACTCTTCCGGAGGGTTTGGGGGGTGTCACTCTGATGTGTTGCAATGCATTGATGTGTGTGTTGTAGTGGGTGAGGGTGGGGTGGGTGTGTCGCGTATGTGTGTACCCGTAATAATTTCCCCTCCCCCCTCCCCTGTGTCGTAGGTGCAGTACTCACCGTTGTCTTCTGCGCCGGCGTTCGTGCTCCTGGTAGAGGAGCAGGAACACTATCGCTGGGAGTATGTGGAGTTCGGGTTCCATGCTGTCCTGATTCCTCGTGGGCTGTATAGAGGTGAGCGTTTTCCCTTCGAAATGGCTGTTTCCGCCGTGTTTTTATCGACGGGGCTACCGCCCCGGAAAAGGTGGCGGATTGGTAGGTTGTGAGACAGTGGGCGGTACATTGTCTCCCGCCTGTCTGTTGGCGGTGACTGCCGCGCTGTTTGTTTGTACCGCCGTGGCGGGCGGTGTGTTGATGTGGCGGTCGCTGTTGGCGGTTTCCGCCAGGGTCGGAATTCAATTTTTTTTCCCGCCAGCCTGTTTGCGGTTTGCCCACCGCTTTAACACCGACCGCCAGGGTTGGAATGACCACCTCAGTTTCAGTGCATCATCAGCTGCAGAGACTTTTCAAGATGTCATTAGATGTATCATACAACCTGCCATGAATGCTTTCAACTATAGTGATGACATATTAGTTTTTGAAGCTACACCGAAGGAACACTATAAAGCTCTCAGGCAAGTGTGTTGTTTACTTGTTGTAGCTTTAACACTGAATGCTGAGAAATGTGAATTTAATAACACAAAGCTAAAAAAATTTGGCCATAGATTTTCGGTTGGGGGAATCCAGCGAAAGTGCAAGTGCTATCAACTGCCAGTCCCCTACAAGATATTTTCATGTTACGCTCATTTCTTGTCATGGGAAGCTACTGTTCCCAATACATATGAGACTTTGCCACTTTGAGTGCCCCATTGTAGGAGCTGACAGAGAAGAATATTTCATTTCACTGGTCACATGAATGCAAGCAAAGTTTTAAGAGAATCTAATAAGCTATTGAAAATGCTATTGAAATGGTATATTTTGATCCAAAGCTTCATACAGAAGTTGTTGTTGAAGATTTGAGTTAGGCACAATCCTTGCACGGCACAACGGACACCGAAATGCTCAAAGACATATTTACACTAGCAAGGCATGTGCTAATAGAATAATTTATTTTTTCAGTTAATTAAAACCATCAAACCTTTTACACCTTTCAAATTCAAATATATATATGCAAAATTAGAAAATGATTAAAACAATAAATATTAAATATGTTCTTCTAAAAAGGACTCCTAAAATGACTAAAGTGTCAAAATTACAATGTCCAAATAGTGATAAGACATTATTTCAGCGGCCCAGATATTGGAGTACATTTTACACAAAGACATATTGTGGCATATGCAAGCAAATATTTGTCCCAGACTGAATGTGTTTATTCACAAGTGAAAAAAGAGAGGTCAGCTGTGGTGAGGCTTGTGAACATTTCCCTAGGTTCCTATATGGAAAATTCTTTATGCTTGTGACAAATCATCAAACAGTGCTGACCATCTTTGGCAAACAAAAGGCCAAGATGCCTCCACACTTTCAATGTTGGGGTCTATGATTACAGGAGTACAACTAAACAATTGTGCATCATCCAGGGAAAGATCAAAATCCTGCCACTACTTCTCCAGAGTGCCTATACAGTGTCAAGGTAATCCTTCTAAGACAGCTGAAGCCTACATAAATTTCATTGTGAAACCAAGCACACCAGCTGTCATTTCTTTGGAAAAAAATGTCACTGCAATGAGTCAAGACAGTGACATATTAAAACTGAAAGACATGGGTGTGCCCACACGTGGGACCCTTGCTCACTGTGCCGCTGGATTCAAACTAGCCTGGCTGATGAGGGGTGAAACCCTGAAACCGGTCCCAGGATGCTTGTTTCCGGTCCAGGGAGGACCTGGCTTGGCAGTTCGGGCTGGACTGTTCCCATGAGGAACAGGGTCAAGACTGATTTGCATATGACTGGGTCCAGACTGGGGTGGCATGGTGAATAAAAGAACAATGGATTAAACCCAGATCTATGACTGGGGGTGAGTGTTTGCATTGTTCAGCACTCCGTCCATCATCCTTTTGTGTTGCTAAGGTTGCCCTAAGTGGGAAGGGTATGCCCAGACGTGGGTCCCTTGCTCACTGTGCCACTGGATTCAAGCTAGTGGGGCTGATGAAGGGTGAAACCCTGAAACCGGTCCCAGGATGCTCGTTTCCGCTCCAGGGAGGTCCTGGCTTGGCAGTTCAGGCTGGACTGTTCCCATGAGGAACAGGGTCAAGACTGATTTGCATATGGCTAGGTTCAAACTGGGGTGGCATGGTGAGCAAAAGAACAATGGATTAAACTCAGATCTGTAACTGGGGGTGAGTGTTTGCATTGTTCAGCACTCCGTCCATCAACCTTTTGCGTTGCTAAAGTTGCCCTAAGTGGGAAGGGTATGCCCGGATGTGGGTCCCTTGCTCACTGGGCCGCTGGATTCAGGCTAGCCTGGCTGATGAAGGGTGAAACCCTGAAACCGGTCCCAGGATGCTTGTTTTCGGTCCAGGGAGGACCTGGCTTGGCAGTTCGGGCTGGACTGTTCCCATGAGGAACAGGGTCAAGACTGATTTGCATATGGCTGGGTCCAAACTGGGGTGGCATGGTGAGCAAAAGAATGATGGATTAAACCCAGATCTGTGACTGGGGGTGAGTGTTTGCATTGTTCAGCACTTCATCCATCATCCTTTTGTGTTGCTATGATTACCCATCCGTCATGGAACCAACATACTCAACCTCCTACTATGGACAGTGAATACCAGAAATGTAAAAATGTCAAAGATGAACTGTCCGTGACATGAGAAGGCATTAACCCAAGGGGTTTGAGAATTGTCTTTCAGAAAGTCTGTGACAGCAGATCATTAAAGTGGCCCATGAGGGACATTGTGGAATCATTGACACAAAACAAGCTCTCCAAGACCGAGGCCCTCATTACGAGTTTGGCAGTCTTTGGGCAAGACCACCATGCAAACTCCCACCACCAACCCGCCAGTGTTGGCAGTACAGTGTCCTCTGTATTACAAGTCACAAACACCAAGCCGACGAAACACAGCCAGAAATCCAACACCACCAGTGCCACTGATGGCAAAAGAGTGACTGTCCGCTGGGCCCGCCACGGGAACACCATTCCTGCCGCCATATTATGAGTTACAATTCAGCACAATGGAACATGCACGGTGGGAAACCATTGGTGGTGCACACCGTGGCGGGCTAGAAAATCACTGCCAATAGAAGGCAACACCAGATTGGACAGCCCGAATACCCCACACCTGAAACATATACACACACCACAGACAACTGTTCACCGCAGTATAAAACACACCCCCTCACTCCCCTACAAGCCATTGCAAATATCACCATAAGCCAGAGATATACGACCCATGAACCACTGCACATTGAGCAATAATTCATACGTTGCACACACCCCGACAACAATCATCTGCCCGCACTGCACCTCACACACATAGCACGCACTCCCACAACATGTCACGCCACAAGCACCCACTCTTCACCGATAATGAGTTGCAGGTCACAGTGGACAAGATCGTCAGAGGTGAGCCACAACTGATGGGAGCACAAGTCCAGCGAACAACAATGGCCAGGAAAAACTGAGCTATGGCAGAGGATCGTCGACAGGGTGAACACAGTCGACAGCTACCCATGCACAAGGGAGGACATCAGAAAGAGGTGGAACGACCTCAGGGAGAAGGAACGTTCCATGGTGTCCAGGCACAACACCGCCGTCAACATGACTGGCGGTGGACCCCACCACCTCCCCTTGACCTGACAACCTGGGAGGAGAAAGTATTGGTCATCATGCATCCGGAAGGCCTGACAGGAATCATTGGAGGGATTGATACTGTTAAGAACCTACACCCCCTGGAGCACTAACCACTCCAGTCATACATGCCTCCCAAGCACCTACCACTCCCCATCATGTCACAAACCACAAGAATGCACCCCCCACTATCACCCCACCTTCCTACTCTGCATGTCACACCATCCCTCTCCCTCTCCCACCATCCACACACCACCCCGCACAATGCATGCTGAACCTTCACTATCTCCTCAACTACCACTCCCACAATCCATCACTAGGTACGCCAGATCCGAGTCAAACTCACACCTCACATTGGTACACTTGCATGGACATTCATCCCACAGCCCACCCAGACTGCTAGCCAACACCACCTCACTACCAGTGCCAATTATAGCAATGTCAAATAGCAAACCCACAACTACAATTGATATGACAAGCATGGCCCAAATGCCATTCACAATGCAGTGTTAGCATTGCTGCAAATGTCAATGCCATCCCTGGGTAATGATTCCACCCACTGCAAGCGGCACACCATGACACTACAACAACATTTCCACATAATAACTCTCACCCTTTCCATCCACAGCTTACCCTACTACTGCCAGAGGATGCCAGGGTCAGATAGCCTCCCCAGGATGAAGACCCCAGTGGATGTCTGGAGGACGACAAATTGCCTGGGCCATCTGGGGCGACTGGCCAGTCCAACTCCGGCAGCATCAACCTAGACACCCTGTATTCACCCTCCTGATGGCTACAACAACACAGCTAGACCCTCCTCCCCGAACCTGTGCCTCAAGGACCATTCAATTAGAGGTGTGCCACACAGTACGGGGGCCTGAGTCAAGGGCACCTGCCCCAGACAATGAAGGGCTTGGAAGTGGGCACACTTTGCCAGGGGCACAGGGGGCCAGGGCTATTGGGAAGGGAACTGTGGTCCAAGGGAGGGGGCAGCCAGAACATCAGACTGGCCAGGAGGCCCTCAACCAATTCCTGGGTGCATACCACCAAACCCAGGACACCATGGCCCAGATCCTCACTACCCTGCAGGAGACCCAGAGGCTACAGAGGGAGAACTATCAGGAGGCCAAGCAGCAGTGGCAGACCTACAATGCCACCATGGCCACCATAGCAGGGGTGCTGACGAAATTTACCACCATCCAGCATCAGTCCACCTCCCTCCAGCAGGCCCCTACCATAATCCAGATCACATCTGAGCCCTCCACATCAACTGCAACCAGTGGAATGGAGGCCCTGCCACATGACACGCAGGACACAAGCACACCTTCCCCTGTAGCTGAGGAGCCCCACCAGACTTCCAGCCTCCACTGACGCCAAGACCAAGACCACTGCCAGGAAGTGAGCACTTCAGAACATACCAACTTGTGTGTCACAGCGACACCCGTTGACTGTCCACTGTCATAACACCTTTTTCACATGGCCATCATACTGGACAACGACTCACCACAGGTGGGCTAAGTACTCTGATGATCCCACTCGGCATGACCCAACTCATCAGCCCTTGCACTTGTATTATAAAAATAAACACCTTTGAGCACCGTTTCTGTCTACATCTTTATCTACCATGAGTACAAAATATACAGCCATCACATATATAACAGGACGACCATTGACCTACCAATTCATGTGACAGTGCCAGAAGGGGGAGCAATCATTTACAAGTTCTATAATACAGTTAACAGTCCACATCTAAAGTAATGGGTTCACCCTATACCTACATTGAACACACAACCCTGGTAGCAGTCCTGCACATGGCAGACATTGCTACTGGTTACATAGCATGGCTCTGACACATACCTTTATGTCAGTGGAAGTATTGTTGTATCACCTCTGCTCTGGAATCAGCTGCATCCTCGTCATCATCCTCCTCATCACTCCACGTGACCCCTTCATCAGCCACTGGCACAGCTGCACCTTCCTCAGCATCCAATAATGGGATGTGACGTCTGAGAGCCAAATTGTGCAACATGCAGCATGCCACGATGATCTGGCACCTTTTTGCTGGTCTGTACAGTAGGGCCCCTCCAGTAAGGTGTAGGCACCTGAATCTGGCTTTCAGCACTCCAAAGGTGCATTCGGTCGGGTCCTACCATAGGCCTGATTGAAACGGTTTTCTGCTGCTGTAGGCGGATGCCTGAGAGGTGTCAGTAGCCATGGCAGGTTGGGATAACCAGAGTCACCTGTGTGCACAGAGGTAATAGGCATATTGAACACTGCAGGTCAATCTGGAGGTGGTGTGGAGTGTGCACAATACAGAGGCACACATATGACACAATACATACTAATGAGCCAGGCATGATCCTTTGCAGTGGTGCCATCAGGTGTGGGATACTGCTGTTCCGCATCCGAGTGATGTAGAGGTCAGCGAGACATACCTGAACATTGGTTGAGTAGAAGTTTTTAGGTTTCCTAAACACCTGTTCACTCCTCCTGGGTGGCTCCAGGACAATGTGGGCCCAACAAAAGCCCGATCACATGTGGCACATGTGCAAAAGCGTAGTAGGCTGCTTTCACAGTGGGCAGATCGTCACGTTGGGGGAACCTGATATAGCTGCCAATATGTTTCAGTAGGGCACATAGGACGTTCTTCAAGACATTACTGAACATGGGCTGGGACATTCCGGCAGCCCAGCCAACTGTTGTTTGGAAGGACCCTGAGCAAGGAAGTTGAGGACTGCCAACACCTGTACTGTGGGAGTGATGGTATTGAGACGATGAATATCAGGCCGCAGATCTGGCTCTAACAGCCTCACAAGATCCATAATGGTCTGACGGTTGAGCCAATAGCACTGGATGATGTGCCTCTCTTCAAGGGTGGCAAGATCGACCAAGGGCCTTTAGACAGGAGCATTTCTAACCATCATTCTTCCACCGTAACTGGGAATAGGAGGGAGTGGCAATCATCATGTGCATAAAGGACTGTGTGGACGCAGTGGAGCCGTGCACAGGTCACGATTAAACATCCACAATGCACCTCATAAACCCCCTCTGTAAACATTGTAGACGTAAAATGGCAGCTGCCTGTCTTGAATGCACAGGACAGATGGAAGTGAGCGAATTCTACCGGCGTAAGACGTCATGGCAGTAAGCCGTCGCAACCACTGTGCAACTCCTCATTGGTTAACATGGTTGCCTGTGGGAGACATGAGCCAATGGCCATCACCGCCGGCGGTGACGGTAATGTCCGCGGCGGCCGTGACCGCCATTTCATGTGCTCATTTTCACTTGACTCCTGGCACTCGTGATAAGAATACCTCCACTGCGTGTGCTGCTGTGTTCTGACACTGGTAGCTAAGATGCCATGTGCTGCAGGGGATAGAGCCCCAGCCTTCTCATAGAAGGAACTTGAGAAGCTGGTGGAGGGTGTCCTACCCCTGTATGCCCAGTTGTATGAGGCACCAGGGCAGCAGGTGAGTGGACTATGATTGTACTGTCTGTGAGTGGTACAAATGTGGATGGGGCCTTGGGACGAGGATGAGTGACTTCTGGAAGGACCTGGCTGAGGGCTGCGAGGACAACTGGAAGGTTGAAATGTGTGTATGTTCAGGGGATGTGTTGTGTCCAATGTAGTCCCTAAGATGCCACGCTACATGACTGTCTACTTTTCTCTGTGTTATCCATGCGGGTGAGTGCCCATCAAAAGTAGGGGATCTAGCATGCCATTTTCACGCAAGTGTGGACCCTAGGGGTCCATGCCCGGCTGAGCACCCACTACAGGAAGCAGTGGGAGGACTGAGACGCTGGGTGAGGAAGACTGGTGAGGCCCAGCTGGGGAGGTCCTCCCAACGAGGGAGGTGTGTCCATCGGACCCTGACCGCCCCTTATGTCCCGCATTTTGGTGGTGGCGTACTCTGCGGTGGAATGGCGCTTGAGGGAAGCACAGCAGCCACAAGGGGGTGAGTTCACATTCGTACTTAGGTTATGTGGTGAGTGATAGGTGCAGCCTGTGCAGTGTGTGAACGCTGTGAGATGTGTGCTAGGTAGCTACTATATAAATAGGCTTGGAAAACATTGAGACCGGATGTGCTACATACATGTGTTACTATGCCGTGCAGGATGTGAGTTGGGGTTGACTTTACTGCTAAGTGGCATTGATGACGGCAACTGTGTAGTACATGAGCAGGGTCCTAGATGTGGACAGGGTACCTGCTTCTGGAGTTCACACACATTGTACTCCCAAATATCCAATCAGTTTTGCTGGGGCCATATCCCTATCTGTTGTGTGCTGGCATGTAGTGTATGTGTAGTCTGCGAAGTCTGAGGTTTTACATCATACAGCTATATGCGCTTGGTTTATGTGGCTGTGAAAGTATGCCTCCAAACGACCGTAGAGTATAAAGTTTGGGTCTAGTGATCGTATAGAGCCATGAGCCAATGGGGTGGGTCAGACATGTGTTGAGGGTATGGCTTTCATCCTGTACAGGATTGAATGTGTGCCAGCATGTGTGAAACTCATGTGCATGATTGAGGTGGAATGCATGGGCTGTCATTGCAGTGGCATGTGTGTGTGAAGGCATGGCATGTAATGACATGGCACTAGAGCATGTTGTAATGACGTGTGTGGCTGTTGTGCTGGCATTGACCATGAGCTCCCTGTTTCTCTTTCTCCCACCCTGTCTCTCACTGTCCCATCCTCCCGTCCTCTGCTCCTCTGTCTTTGTGTGCAACAGCATCATCTGGTGAAGGAGAAGGGGCACTGGCAAGTGGGGAAGCTGGATCCCACGGGACGTAGGAGGCGGATACCAGTGGAGCCAAGGGGACCAGTGGGACAGAGGGCGAGTGGAGCACCACGGGGGAGACAGGAACATATACACCATCAACTGATTCTTCCTCCGATGGTGACTTCCTGGTGGTGGTGGAACCTTCAGGTCCTATGCCTGCACCATCCTTGTCTGCCACCCCCCTTACCACCACTGCCCTCCCTGTAGCTCCCCACCCAGTTGCCTGTACCCGCTCACCCAGGACAGTGGGCATCTCCTTCGCTGCAGGCGCCTCTGGCCCTGCCCCAGTCAGCCCTGCTCCCCTCAATGAGGAGGCTATTGACCTCTTGAGGTCCAACTCTGTTGGGCAGAAAACCATAGTGAGTGGCATCCAGAGACTGGCATCCCAGATGCAACAGTCAAATGCGTTCCTGGAAGGTTTTCACAGTTCCCTGTCTGCCCTTCAGAGATCGTTTCAGGCTCTGGCCTCCTCATTGATGGCAGCCAGTGTTCCTTCTTCTTTCGTCCCCCCTCCAACTACCTGTTCTCACTCCTGTATCCCTCTCCCATTTCCCATCCAAAGCACACTTTTATGCCAGCATGCATCCCCACCAACAGACCCAGAGCGCAAGGACAATCACATGCACCACAAACACCACCACTGCCATGCACACACCTACCATTCAGACGCACACTCACCAACATCCATTACCTACCCTAACTCCCCCACCTTCTCCCCCTCACAGTCACATCGCCACTCACACATGCAGACACCTCATCATCAGTCCAAGGTCCATACATATGTCATTTCACTGCCACTTTCATACACCACATCTGCACGTACCACAGCAGTCAACACATCACATGCAGCACATCCACCCTACCTGCACACACCACCCCAACATTCACTCACACATCCCCCCACCATCTTCCTGTGTCTCCTTCACTCCTCCTCCCAGTACACCTGTACGCCCACACTCATCCACCCAACACACACCCAGCACACACATATCATACACCCACGCACCAGCACCCAAACCACCTCCACGTACACACCTGTCAACCATCCCCTCTACCTCCACTCCCAAACCCCTAACCCATGACCTACCCGCTGACCCTAAAAAGAGATTCCTGCATGAGTTTTCCCTGTTCCCGTCTCCTGGTCCAGTCCCTGTTCCCCCCAAACGCCCGCTACCCTTCCCAGACTCCTGCCTTTCACCTCCCTCTCCTCCTCTGGGCTGCGCAATGCCCCGCAGTTTGCAGTGCTGCCACAAGAGGCACACATGCCCCTCACGCCTTCAGCCATGGTAGTACTCCCTCTGGGTACCCTGCTGTGGTGGCCTCCACCGCCGTCCCACCTAAGAAGGCAGGAAAGAGGGGCAAGGCTAAGGCGTCCCCCCAAAGCAGGACAGTAAGGGGGGGAAGCCTGATAAGAAGAGGAAGGACCCCCATACAAACCCTGATCACATACCTCCCCCAACCCCATCCCTGAGGTGCCTGCATGACCCATTGATGCTCCTGCCCTGTGGAGGTCTGCACATTGCACTTAGGAGTCAGGTTGGGCAGTCCTCACATGCCCAGTGTGCCCAGGACATTTTGACAATGATGCACTGGCCCTTGTGGCATTTTGTATATAGTTGTTGTCATTACATTTTTTATATTTCCAATAGTATTTACCTACAACGGCACTGTTGGTTTCGATGCTACATAGCTTGTCCTGCTTTCCTTGCGCATGTGTGTAAGGTGACTGCACGTTTGTGTGTGTATGTGTGTACTAATGTCCTTCCCTCCAGTGTGTGCTAGGATGGGGTACTTAAGGCTGGTGCCCATGTCTGCATCACTAATCCTGGATATCAATGGACAGCAGGAGCCTTAGAAATACTTGAAATTTATGTGCCATGGCACCTATGGACGTGCCTGTGTTCCAGAAGGTGGGTGCTTCCTTTTATGTTGTTCATTTCTGCCATGGTTTTCGCAGCAGTTAGACTGCCCCAGAAGTCCTGGTGGTGTGAAACCTCGTAATACGGTGGGTGGAAACTGCCTGACCGCTGGCCTGAAGAGGCCTTATGCCAGCAACAGTGGTCCGTCCACGTTGGCAGTTCAGACGGAAACTTGACTGTGTTCTGCAGGTGCCTTCCCAGTACTCGTAATATGGCGGTCTATAACACCAGTCCCACAGCAGTGCAACCGCCATCTCCACTGCGGTGGTCCACTGACCGCCACACTCATAATGAGGGCCCAGTCTGATTTCCTCATTGTGAGTATGTGGGGTGTACCATATTGAATGGCTGGTAGCCCTACTGTGCAGTACACTCACAAATACTGTCTTGAGTCCAGTCAGATATGTTTACTCAAAAGTGAGCTCAATCCTGGGTTGTCTGTGGCTGCGAGCAATATGCCTAAGCAAAGGAACAATGTGTGTAGCATTTAATAGCACCAAACAAGAGGCCTAGAAAGTACACCAGGTTAGAAAAATAGATTAGCTTTCTTTGAATCTTTAGAGTCCTTGGTCATCAAAATCCACTGGATGGTTCAGAAGATATAGAATTTTAAAGGAATAAATAACTTTAACATCAACCGCAAACAAGCACTGGTGAACAAAATCTTTTGAAAAGTTTGGACAAATTAGTCTGGCAACTTCGGCTCAAGTTGGGGGACCAAATCCAGCAGGACAGAGGTCCAAGGGGTAAGATAGGAAGGATACTTTGGGCAGTTACCTGAATGCCAGAGCATATTTAGAGCAAGATCCAAACTTTACAGGAAGACAGCCATAGGCGATAATGGAGTGGTCCTGATGCTGAGGAATGCAGGCTCAAAGATGCTCAAGGGTAGTCTGGATGTTGTTCAGTTCACTGGGGTGAAGTTCGGTCGAGTCCTCGGTCCACAGGTGACTTGGTCTGCAGTTTTCAGGGTCCCAGAGAGTCCTCTTTGCAGGGTTCCAAGGCCTACCAATGCAGACCTTGCGCTTTTGTAACACAGTGGTCATGGTGCAAATCTTTGGTAGCGGCTGGTGCCCCTCTCAGATGATGAACCTGGTCACAACCGACAGGTCTGGCAGACACAGGTGCGCCTGTTGGCTATCTCCAAATTGTCCTTGAGGGTGCCTGGTGTCCTGTAGCGACAAGACTTCTGCGATGGCTATAAGAGATACAACTTTGGCTCCTTCAGTTTTAATGTTCCTAGTGTTGCTCTGTGGGGCCAGTCAACTGATTGCTGGAGCCACTGGTTAGGATGGGGGCTGAGGATCACCATTCCCCTGAGCTTGGAATGCCAAACAGGGTCCAAACTCCACCAGGTCACAGTGCAGCAGGAGAAATAATTCTGTTGTCACAGCCTCTCTTTGTGCAGAGTGGTCTTCATCTCCTTCTCTATCCAGGTCCAGAGAGTACTGAAGTCTTGGGTTCCAGGGGTACCCATTATATCCCAGTTAAGTGCCCTGAGTCACTAGCCAGTGAAGTACCTCGTCCCCTCCTCCCTTGAGACACAGTTGCGCTGATGAGTGGCATCTGGCTATCCCAGAGTGCAACATTTTGCCACAACCTACATGGGAGAATCCTTCCTTGACTGTAAGGCCCTTGGTATCTCACACCTAGAGGTGTGGCTACCATGGGGCTACAAGCCCCTGGAAAACTGGTTTGTGAAGTTGTTTTCCTCCTCTGTCCCTGGCTCTACTCTGTCTGCGGGAAACAAAAGACATCCTGCTTGAAAGTGTTGTCACAGTGGTCCTTTAAAGGCAGCTTCACCTTTGAAGCCCACCTTTTGGGCTAACACACAGGGCAGCCATCCTGTGGGAGAGGGTCACACCTTCCAGTGCGACAACAGCCTTTGTTCCTGACCTGGGAGTCATTTACATCCCCAGGCGGGCAGAAAGCTATCTGTGTGCTACTACCTTTGTGAGGCCACTGGATTAACTTTGTAAAAGTTGCTTACATTCAAAAGTGACATTAATTTCGACTTTGCCCTCAACTTGCATTTAATGCCACATTTAATTTGATACCTTACATGACCCAAACTGGTAGTCCCAGTCAAAAGGTAGCTGGGTTGGGATGTTAGCTGGTAACTCTTTGTATTAGCCAACAGGGCTACCAACTTTACCCACAACAAAACAACAATTTTGAAGACTTGCTGCTAAGACATATCGTAAAACGTATGCCTTGCTTAACAAAATACAGCTCCCTGCCATAAGATGTCATAGGCCTTCCTTCGGGGAGACACATTTATAACGTTAAATGATAGGGTGGCTTTGCTATAGGTTTAAATGGCAAAGTCAAACTGGCAGTGAAAACACTGCCCTTCCAGTCTGAAGTGGCAAGCTGGGGGCCATTTTGTATCCTGACACACAAAGGGTGGCACAGACAGTGCTGCAGCCCTGAGTGGACACTCTGTCTTACATGCCCTGGGTACCATATACTACGGACTTATAAGTAAATCAGGCCTTGCCAATTAGGTCTATTCAATTCATCATGCGATTTGTATAGGGTTGAAACACTGGCACTGAGGTCTGGTTCACGATATGCAAATCAATCTTGACCCTACTCCTCATGGTAACAGTTCAGCCCAAAAATCCCAGCCAGGTCCTTGCTGAACCAGAACACAAGAAACATAGGACCATTTTCAACCTAGTTATGGACTGTTCTGCCGGGTACAGCTTCATTCAATTGACACAATCAGCACAGGACCCATGTCTGTGTATACCCATGCCAAGCACGGCAGTGCATGAAACAAACAAATGGTGATGAGAGGCTGCTTGCAATAAGTCTAGCCACTGGCATTAGCTTGCAGTACCAGTCCAATCCATCGTCCTTTTGCTCACCATGCCACCTCAGTATGAACCCAGCCATGCACATCAGTCTTGACGCTGCTCCTCATGGGAACAGTCCAGCCCAAATTTCCAAGCCAGGTCCTCCCATGACCAGAACACAAGCCACCCAGGACTGGTTTTGCCTTAGTTATGGGTCATTAGCTGAGTGCAGCTTGGTTCCAGTGACACTGTGAGCATGGGACCCACATGTGGGTATACCCACGCCATGTAGGATGGTACATAAAACACATACCAGATGAGGGGAGGCTGCTTGCAATAAGTTTAACCACAGGCAACGGCACAGGATAGCCCTCCAACCCATCATTCTTTAGCTCACCTTGCTGCCTCAGTTTGAATCCAACCATATGCAAGTCAATCTTCAACCTGCTCCTCGTGGGACAGGTTCAGCCAGAACTGCGAAGCCAGGTCCTCTCTGAACCAGAACACAAGCAACCCAGGACCTGTTTTGACCCAGGCATGGGTTCATCAGCAGGGTACAACTTGAATCCAGTGACAAATTGAGCACGGGCCCACATCTGGGCAAACCCATAACTCATATAATTGGAATGATAATGATAAATCATCACTGGTAAAGTCGGATTTAACATTACTATTTTAGAAATGGCACTTTTAGTAAGTGGACATTTCTCTGTTCTTACAGCTCTGTGTGCTTGCAGCTTATCTCCAATACACATCTGAGGTGGATGAAAGCTACATTTTGTACCTTCCTTCTAGACAGCCACAAACAACGGAAGATTAGGAGTGTCTGAGCACTCATCTGCATTCTGATGGCACTTCCTGAAGAGGAAGGTTGGAGAGGGAGCTGACACTTACATCTAAATAGGGAGTGCCTGCCATACACAAAGGGCTGATTTCCCCCCTACCGATAGTCTGGAGCTAGGAAGAAAGGAACTCTGTGCACTTCAAAGACCCTTCTTTGAAGTTACCCCCACTTCAAAGGCACATTTAGGTATAAGAACTGGGTCTCTGACCCTACAAATTATAACACTACTGGTCCGGGGAAAAACTCTTGTCAGGAGTAAAGATGGCTGTGCTATAAAGAGTGCCACTCTGTTGGACTGCTTTCCAAGAAGGACTGCTCTCTGCTTTGATGAGTTTCCCTGTGCCCGCTGATCTCTGCCCTGCTAAGGAAGGACTGGACCCCTCTCACCTGAACCCAGAGTGTCTCAAAGAGCATGCTGGCTTGCCTCCTGTTCTGAAGGCTCAGGGACATCAAAGACGTGACCCAACCCTGCTGTAGCTGCTGGACTCTGCCCACTATGAGTCCTATCCTGCCAGGAGGTGCTAATCCAGTCCTGGAACTTGAAAGGCAACTCTTCAGCTGTGTCTACAAAAATCAAAGCATTGCCACCGTTGCACCGGTCGGAACTGATGCATTATCTACATCCAGCCTGCTCGACGATAATGCATCACATAAATTGCAAGGGGTTTGCGCAGCTTTAAAATTACACATTTTATCTCCATTGCTGAGAGATCGCTGACAATGCATCTCGGATTGGTGGCTCAGAACCAATGCATCACCTTTATTCAGCCGGCTCAATGATGACACATCACCTTTATTGCGATGGGTCTACACAGCTTGACGATGACGCTTTACCTTCTTCGCAAAGGGGTTTGCACAGCTCGATGTCGATGCATCCCCCAGATTGCGCAGATCAGAACCAACGTATCACCTGCGCATTGCCAACTCATCCCTCCACCCAAGGTACTGTTTAGCAGGCTCTGCGTGGGTCCTGTAGCCGGCTTGCCCTCCAATGCAGTCAGCCTGAACTTTGGATTTACCTCACTCTAGTGCAACCTCATATAGGGGGTGATTCTGATATTGGCGGGCGGCGGGAGCCGCCCGCCAAGCGGGAACCGCCGAAGACCGTACCGCGGTCGAAAGACTGCGGCGGTCATTCTGGGTTTCCCACTGGGCTGGCGGGCGACCGCCAAAAGGCCGCCCGCCAGCCCAGTGGGAAACAGCCTTCCCACGAGGACGCCGGCTCAGAATTGAGCCGGCGGAGTGGGAAGGTGCGACGGGTGCAGTGGCACCCGTCGCGTATTTCAGTGTCTGCATAGCAGACACTGAAATACTTTGTGGGGCCCCCAGGGGCCCCGCGGCACCCCCTACCGCCATCCTGTTCCTGGCGGGAGACCCGCCAGGAACAGGATGGCGGTAGGGGGTGTCAGAATCCCCATGGCGGCGGAGCGCGCTCCGCCGCCATGGAGGATTCTCAAGGGCAGCGGAAAGTCGGCGGTGTACCGTTTCTGGCCGCGGCTGAACCGCCGCGGTCAGAATGCCCAGCGGTGCACCGCCAGCCTGTTGGCGGTGCTACCGCGGTCATTCGCCCTGGCGGTTTTTACCGCCAGGGTTAGAATGACCACCATAATCTGTTAGCATTATTGACTTCTAAGCACTATATTTCGATTATTCTTTAAAAAAATAAAAATAAAAACATAGCTTCCACTGATTTGATTTTTTTCATTTTGGGCCAGATGTATCAAAGAATTTTGCATTCGCAAACGGTGCGAATTGAAAAATTAGTCCGTTTGCGAAAGCAAAATCACCTTTCTGAATGTAAGAAACGCATTCGCAGTGCAATTTGAAGGAATCGCTAAAATAGAGATTCCTTAAAATTGCGACCCCATTTAGAGAATCGCAAATTGCAATTCTCTAAATAAGAAATCGCAAATAAGGAATCCTTATTTCTGCGATTTCTTAAGCACATGTATGAAGCAATTCGCTAATTACCACCAAGTTGAACTTGGTGGTAACCATGTGCAAAATTTAAAAATGCATTTAGAATGCATTTTTAAATTGTACATGTAATGCGCACATGCCCTTTTGGCATGTGTGCACCTTACATGTCCCCAAAAATGTTTTGGGGTGCAGCAGAGGGGGCCTTAGGCCCCCAGCACCCTGGGGTTTTGCATTTCCAAAATTGCGATTTCTGGTTCAGAAATCGCAATTTTGGAAATGCAAAAAATTTGCAGATATGGGCCAAAAGGCCCATAGCTGCGAATGGGGCCGGTATCGCAATTTGCGATTCGGTAATAGCATTTGCGATTTTTAAGAAATCGCTATTACCGAATCGCAAATGTGATACGTGACACTTTGCGAGTCGGAAATAGCGATTTCTTAAAAATCGCTATTTCCTAATCGCAAAGGGCCGTGATGATACATCTGGCCCTTTGTTCTCCTCATAATAATATAAAATATTTTCCTAACACTGTGTGAAGTATTGTTTGTGGTGTTTTCAGTGTGTTATTGTGTGTGTGTTGCACAAATACTTTACACATTGCCTCTTTAGATGCTCCTGCCTGCTCTATCCCAAGCTACCAGAGGGTAAACACAGGTCATATCTAAGTGTGTAGCTAGCTTACCTTGAGTAGAAGTAGTGATTCCTGCTTGGACAGGGTGCATACTCTTGACAAGCCAAAACCCCAGGTTTAACCGCTCGTCTCTTTGGAGCTGGTATCCCTCCAGCAGTGGCTTAGCACCTTGGCCCATATTTATACTTTTTGACGCAAACCAGCGCTGGTTCTGATTCGCGTAAAAAAAAAATCCACGACTAACGCCATTCCAACGCGCCTGGTGGATGCCTTATTTATGGATTGACTTTAGCCAGCGCTGCGGGCTGGTCACAGTAAAAAAAAATGACTCTAACCAGGCAGCGCCGGCGTAGGGAAAAATGGGGGTTGTGCGTCAAAAAAATGGCGCAAGTCAGGTTAGAGTAAAAAATCATGGCTCTAACCAGACTTGCGACATTTTTTGACACACAACCCCATTGAAATTACTCCTGTCTTAGCAAAGACAGGAGTCATGCCCCCCTTCCCAATAGGCCATGCTCAGGGGACTTCTGTCCCCTGGGCATGGCCACTGGGCACAGTGGCATGTAGCGGGGCCCAAGTGAGGCCCCCCTATGCCACTTAAAAAAATAAATACTTACCACAACTTACCTGTACATACCTGGGATGGATCCCCCCATCCATGGGTGTCCTCTAGGGGTGGGTGGCGGTGGCAGGGGGTGTCCCTGGGGGCAGGGGAGGGCACCTGTGTACTGCTTCCATGGTCAGAGACCATGTAAATGAGCCCACAGGTCCCTTAAAGCCTGCCCTCACCCAGGCGTTAAAAAACATTTTTTAAGGCCCACCCCCTCCTGTGCGTCAAAATGACGCAGGAGTATAAATAAGGTGCACAGGCCTTAAAGGCATTTTTTGGAATGGAGCGCCTACCTTGCATGTCATTAACGTAAGGCAGTTTCCCGCATCCAGAAAATGACGCACACTGAGGAATTTTGACATTCGCGGGGTCAGGCGTCATAGTATAAATATGGTGTAAGGTTTGCGCCGAATTTGCGTCAAAATCTTTGACGCAAATTTGGCGCAAACAGAGTATAAATATGCCCCCATGTATCAAAGTCATGCTCTGTAAGGTATGTGCCTAGAAAAAGTCTAAAAAAAGGTACAATTGTCTCTCTGCTTTGTGGACTTTTGCAGCAAGCTCAGAATTTAAATACACAAATAATTTTGTCATATCTACAGAAAATCAGGCTTACGGTTAACATTATGGAGATACAGTTACTGTGTTAGTTGTAAACATAGGTAATACCAGTACACATAGCTGACATTGGGAATGTTTTCAAAGAAATCCCTTTGTGTACATTTAAACTATTTATACGTGATAGAATGGGTGGGTATTTGATTCCTTCCCCTTCTAAGCTTATATCTTAGTCTAAAAGATACATTGTTTGGCACTCTTTGACAGAGTTCCAGGTTCACTGGTTGAACGCTGTAGGTCTGTAGAAGGGATGGAAAACCTTCAAGTTGCTCTCCTCTGTCCAGAATAGTAGACTGGGACCTAAACTCTATGGAAGAACTGTGAAAATGTGTTCATATTTGTCTTCATCAAACATGTTAAGTCACTCAGCACCAGTACAACATAAGCTGGTGGGGTACTCACTGTTGAGCATTAGCAATACATTGAAAATATAACTGGCATTGTAAGATAGGCTGAATAGGCCTGGCAGGTGTGCTATCACTGACAGAATATGTCACCACTAGCCATAAGGTCATATGGACATGGGCAAAACACGATACTCTAATTGTCTGCTTATTGACCTTTTATAGCATCAAAGTCTGTATGCTTCAACTACATGTCCATACAAAAATGGTTGAATTCCACTCTTCTCAGTGAAGCCTTTGATTTACTTATTTTGAAAGTAAGAACATTTAATCTGATTAAGAGAAACTCTTCTTCTCATTTTCAGGTATCTCATTTCAGTTGTGTAACCAATGTCAAGCACGTTAATTTTATATGTGACACTGCAGCCTCAATGAATTGGAAATAATGCATGTTAGTTTCAAGTGTGTTGGAACCATTATAAAGTATTTTGAAATCTACACAACAAAAAAGTAGGCTTGATGCCCCTTTGGAAAGCATATAACAGACCTTGTTAAATACACATATTCCACAAAGGAATAGGACCTTGCTGCTAGTGTGCCAACATTGAACTTCAAAGATATAGTCAATACAAACTATTTTCACTGTGCATGTTTGCAGAGGATGTGGTTTAGTAAGACTAGCAGCACATAATTATGCGCCGCACATTGATTATGTGCTATAGCTCAGTGAAATAGACATTCTCCTCTTTGGTAGGGCTATTAACATTCTTTGAGTGTCCCTCTTTAGGAAAGTCCTGAAATTCTACTCATTTGACTTTTTTTTTGGAAGAGGCATAAACATTGTTTAAGTACCCTTCTGGTGTAGATCAGAGAAATATCATTCATGCTGCTCTTCTTGGTGGGAAGAGACTGAAAGAGTGGAAAACCTAGAAAACATTGATTGTCTTTCAGTGGTCGGTGAGCCTGAAACATTGACATGGGAGTCCCATACTGGAAGAGCTGGAAATTCAAGCTCCTCTAGGTGTTATGATCACTGTCATAGACATCCACTTTCACTTCACCTGCAAGATGTCACAACCCCTCCTGCAACCTCTGTACAGTGGGTTTCGCTCACAGGGCTCACGTTGTATTTCCCCTGTGGCACTGAATGGCCTTCTGCAACAACAGTATAAATACCCCTCTGGCCCCATGATCAAACCACACTTAGGCCCTCATTATGGCATTGGCGGTAAATGCTGCTTAATGTCATGCTGACGGCTGCCAACTTACAGCGGCAGATATCCTTTCACCGTATTATGACACACACACACCAATCCGACAGAATTCAGCCACATACACAAATCCGCCAAACCAAAGGTCAGTGATAAACTGGCAGTCTCAAAACCCACACTGTTACGCCAACAGAAGAACGCTCACCACATTATGACCCACGAATCACCACGGAAGACATTCAATGGCAGTAAACCATTGGCGGTACATACCGCTGCGTTCACAATGGACACCCACATACAAAACAACACCACATTCGACAATTCAAACAACACAAACCTGACACCCGTACACACACCACACCCACACCACTATGAAACACACACCAACAGTACCCATAACGCTTTACGATTACAAATCATTCCCACCAGAGAGACCCCAAGACCACTGAGACAACTAAAGCCACATACCACTCACACCCATACCCCACTCACGCACTACACATCCAACACATTACCCAACACACCCTCACCAACACACCTCACATAACACCCATGAAACCAAAAAGACACCCCCGTTTCAGAGAGGAGGAGCTAAGGGTCATTGTGAAGGAAATTGTCAGGGTAGAGCCGCAGTTGTTTGGGATACAGGTGCAGCAAATATCTATAGCTAGGAAGATGGAGCTATGGCGGAGAATCGTGGACAGGGTGAATGCCGTGGGACAGCACCCCAGAACAAGGGACGACATCAGGAAGAGGTGGAAAGACCTACGGGGAAAAGTACGTTCCATAGCATCAAGACATCAGCTCGCTATCCAGAGGACTGGCGGTGGGCCCCCACCTCCTCCCCCACAACTCCCAGCATGGGAGTCTTGGCAATACTGCATCCTGAGGGCCTGGCTGGAGTCGGAGGAGGACTGGATTCTGGTAAGTCAACTCTCTACTATTATCACCCCCCTGCCTGCATGCCATCACATACCCTCACCCTCACTCCCATCACTCCACTACATCCCACACACTCCATCATCACATCTCACTAATCCCAATGCCAAGTCCTCCATGCTGTACCAATGCATGGACACACCTCACAGCCCTGCATAGTCACACATCACTAAAGCATGCACAGCATAGAGAACTAACAATCCCACCATACACTAACATACAAAAGTGAAAGCCGGCAGGGCTACCGCAAACATAGAGGGGAAGCCAGGGATGAACAATATGTCATACACATCAACCATAACACATCATTTACATCCCCACAGGTACCCCAGCCAATCTCACCGGAGAGGAGGGGCCAGCACTATCCAGTCCCCCAACTGAAGAGGCCCACAGTGATGACAGCAACTCTGGACTTCAGGATCTTGGCGATCTACCTGGCCCATCAGGGACCACTGGACAGCTGGTTACCCAAGCCCAGTCACAGACCACCACAGAGTCTTCCCCTTCAGGAAACACCACCACAGCACCCAGCGTACCCACAACTCTGTCCCCAAGACACGTCAATCAGCAGTGTGTCAGCAGTTGGTTACCCAGGCCCAGTCACAGACAACCACAGAGCCTCCCCCATCTGGAAACACCACCACAGCACCCACCCAGTGTACTCACACCTCTGTCCCCAGGACACATCAATCAGCAGTGTGTCCACCTCTAGAGGGACCCCAGGCCACACCTCACACCCAAGACAATCAGGGACCTGGGGTCAGTGGCAGTAGGCACACGGTTCAGGGGACAGAGGCACAGCCCAACAGGGAAACTGGGAGGAATGCTTTGTGCCAGGGGGAGGACAGGCCCAGGGAACCGACTCTCCAGGAGGCACTCTCTGAGATCCTGGGAGCCTACCAACATTCCCAGGACATGATTGGCCAGATCCTGGACAATGTGCAGAAGAACAAGTGGCTGCAGGAGGGACAGTACCAGGTGATCAGGGAGGACTTGCAGGCCATCAACAACACCCTGATCTCCATAGCAGGGGTGCTGGCAGACATGGCCAACATCATGAGGGAGACAGTCTCACACCAGCAGGCCCCTGCCACTAGCCAGTCATCTGAACAGCCATCCACTTCAGCTGCTGCTAGTGGCCAGGAGGCTCCGCCACAGGACTCACAGGCCACCAGCACCCCTCCCCCTGCAGGAGGTGAACCACCCCGCAAATGTTCCCTGCGATCCAGACAGAAGCCAGAGACACTTGCCAAGATCCCCGCCAGGAAATGAGACTCTCCTGATTGTCACCCTTGTGTCCCACACAGTCACCCTGTCCACCTTGAACTGCCATTGCTCTCCTTATTGTGTCCCCACGGGCAATGCACCTGCGCTACAAACAGACGGGAACAATACCCTGGACTTTCATCCATCATCACCCCATCCCATTGCGCTTTCCCTCTATATGTTAGCACTTCAATAAACACCCTTTGACAAATATCGATTTTGAGTATGTCATGTATATGAAATATGTATTGTTTGAAACAGGTACAACCATCGGAAATGAACTGTACATAGAATGAGCATAGATTAATGACCTGTAGCTGGCTGTAGTGATTACACCAGGAGTATCTGTCATATCACCAACATCTGCAAAATGAATAGCCAGAGGGAACAGTAAGTGGGCATTGAATTGGGAATTACCAGCATGCCAATGCTACACAGAATACAAACCAAAGTCTTTGAAATGTAAAGTTACACTGTCTTACCTGTGTGTCATTGGAAGTACTGACGGATCACTAATGTTCTGTTGTCCTCATCTTCAACCTCTGCCTCCTCATCCTCACTGTCCACAGGGTCCTCTGCTGCCACAGGGGCATCTCCAGTCTCCTTCTCCTGCAGAAAAGGTACATGGCGTCTGAGGGCCAGGTTGTGCAACATGCAGCATGCCTCTACTATCTGGCAGTCTTTCCTGGGTGAGTAGCACAGGGATCCACCTGTTAGATGGAGGCACCAAAATCTAGCCTTCGGGAGGCCAAAGGTTGTCTCAATTATCCTTCTGGTTCACCCTTGTGCCTCATTATAACGTTCTGCTGCCCTTGTCCTAGCATTCCTCACAGGGGTCAGCAGCCATGATAGGTTTGGGTAACCAGAGTCACCTGCAATAATTGAGGAACAACATTTAGCCACACACTATTCCATATGGCCCACACCATACCCATACACCAACATGTACTGGGTGGGAACCAGGGATCACCTGTAAGCCACACCCTGTGCCTCTTTAGTTGGGCCATCCAATTTGGGATGCTGCTATTCCTCAGGACAAAGGCATCATGCACCGACCCAGGATACTTAGCATTGACATGGGAGATGTACTAGTCCACCTAGCACACCATCTACACATTCATGAAGTGGAAACTCTTACAATTCCTGAATGCCTGTTCATTCTGGCAGGGATGGGGACAAATGCAATATGTGTGCCATCAATCGCCCCAATTATATTGGGGATGTGTCCCATTGCATAAAATTCAGCCTTCCCAGTGGCCAAATCCTCAACCTGGGGGAATGCAATGTACCTGCACATGTGTTTTATCAGGGCAGACAATACTCTTGTCAGCACTATTGAGAACATTGGCTGTGACATTCCTGCTGCCATGCCCACTGTCACTTGGAAAGAACCAGTTGCCAGGAAATGGAGTACTGATAGCACTTGCACAAGATGGGGGATCCCAGTGGGGTGATGGATAGCAGATGTCAGGTCAGGCTCCAAGTGGGCACACAGCGCTGTGATTGTGGCCCTGTCTATAGGTGAGTATTATGTGCCTGTCCTTCAGTGTAGCCAAGTAAACCAGGGGTCTGTACACCGCGGTATGTCTCCATCTCATATTCATCCGCAGTGGTAGGAATCTATGGGACAAAAGCGTGAGGAGCCTGTCACAAACTGAACAATGGAGCCACAACAGTAGTTTGCATTCTGTAAACATGTAATGGGTCAGTGTGATTTGTCCAGTATGTGCATATTTCTCCTGTGACACAGCATTATTCAATAGGCCTGCCCCCCCGAAATGGTGCCCCCTGTCCTGTTTGGAGGGACAGGTGGAAGTGAGGTAATTCCGCTGACGTTGTGTGCCGTGGCAGGAGGTGGCCGGGAACCGCTGTGCAACTCCTCATTGGTTAATATTGAGCCCTATGGGTTACAGTGGCCAATGGTGATCTACGCTGGCGGTGACGGTATGCACTGCCGCGGACGTGACCGCCATTTTCTATCATATTCCTCACTTGTTACCTGACCTTCCATAGGAGAGGACCTACTCTGCATGTGCTGCTGTGACCTGTGTCTGGAACCTACCATGGCCCGTGTGACCAGGGAAAGGGCCCCAGCCTTCACTTCGGAGGAGTTGGAGCGACTGGTGGATGGGTCCTACCCCAGTACGGACTGCTGTATGGGCCTCCAGACCAACAGGTGAGTACACTGTGGGCACGATGCAAGTGGCATGGATGCATGGAGATGTACGTGTGGGCACTGTGTAAGGGGGGATTATCTGTTGGCGGTGTACATGTTGTGAGCCTGGCTATGTATGTGCCAATGGTTATGGAAAGGGGTATGGTGGGCCAAGTGTGTGACAGGCTGGACTGTTTGTCAAAACGTGTTCTCCTGTCTGTATTGCCTCTGCAGGTCAGCGCCCATCAAAAGAAGGGTATATGGCGTGCCATTGCCAAGGAGGCACGGACCCTGGGTTTCTATGGCAGACGGAGCACCCACTGTCGCAAACGTTTGGAGGACCTGCGACGCTGGGCACGGAAGACCACGGAGGCCCAGCTGGGGAAGGCCTCCCAACAAGTAAGGGGTGCCTGTCAAACCCTGACCCTCCTGATGGCCCGCATACTGGCGGTGGCCTACCCAAAGCTGGATGGGCGCTTGAGGGCAACACAGCAGTCACAAGGGGGTGAGTATAGTGGCTATCATTACAGCTAAGCCTGGTGGGGTGGTATCCGGGAGGTGGTTGTGTGTCAGTGGGTTCCCCTAGGCCAGGCCAGACAGAGCGGCGTAGGTCCTCTGGTGGCTAGAGTTCTCAAGGGTAAATAATGGCTACCTAGCTTGTTAGAATCCACTACTGGCCAGGGCTGCATGGGTCCCAGGTGTGCTGTAGTTGGCGGTGTGTGCCCCTCCTCATGCCTTGATGGCTAGCAATATCACTAGTAGTGCAATGCATAGTGCATAGGACTGTTCTCTGTGTGTGAGGGTGATGTGTAAGCCAACAGTGGTGTTGGTGCAGTCATTGACCCAGTGTATCCTTTGTCTCCCTCCCCCCTTTCTTTTTTTGTCATCCTGTCCTTATGTGCATTAGCATCATCTGGCGGAGGAGCAGAGGCACTGGCGACGGAGGGAGCTACATCCCACAGGACCCAGGAGGCAGAGTCTACCGTCTCTGAGGACACCAGTGGGACGGAGGGTGAGGGGAGCACCACGGCGGGGACTGGAGGGGACAATACAGACTCAGATGCCTCCTCCGATGGGAGCTCCCTTGTGGTGGCAGACACGTCTGTGACCACCCCAGCTACAGGTACAGCCCCAACCCCTGTACCAGCACCGCCCTCCCAGCAGCACCTTAGCGAGTTGCCTGTGCCCGCTCACCCAGGAGGGTGGGCATCTCCTTTGCCCCAGGCACCTCAGGCCCTGCCCCAGTGAGCCCTGTGCCTTGAGTGAGGAGGCTATTGACCTCCTGAGATCCATCTCTGTAGGGCAGTCAACCATTGTGAATGGCATCCAGGGGCTGGCAGCCCAGATGCCACAATCTAATACTTTCCTGGAGGGCATTCACGATGGATTGGCGGCACAACAGAGATCGATTCAGGCTCTGGCTCCTCTCTGATAGCAGCCATTGTCCCTGTTTCTACTGTCTCCCCTCCAACTTCCTCTTCCCAGGCCCATTCTCCTCATCCTCAACCCATCCGAAGCACACAGCCTGATGAGAATGCATACAAGACAACACCCAAGAGTGTCACAGGCAAACACAAGCACCACACTTCATCGCTTAGGCACTCACATAAACACCATCCAGTTGCAGATACACCAACATCCACTATTTCCACTGTCTCCCTCTCTTCCTCCTCCTCCACCTCCCACCCAGTTACATCCACACTCACACCTGCATGCACTACATCATCATCCACTACCTGCATCATCACCACACCAAGCACAACACACACCTCACTGGCAGACACCTCCATAACATCCATGCACATGTCCCCTGTGTCCTCTCCCACAATGTCTGTCCCCCCTCTCCTAAGGTACACAAACGCTAGCACTCAGACACCTAACAGCCATCCACCTCACCACAGCATACAACCCATGCACCTGGACCCAAATCCAGCAGACAAACACCTCCAACAACCACTCCCTCATCCTCCACTCTAATTACTTCTCCCTTTTCCCATCCCAATGTCCTTAAAAAACTTTTCCTTTCCAACATTGACCTCTTCCCGACCCCTCCCCCCAGTCCTGCATGTATGGCCAAGGTATCAAGAACCCAGCCAAGCACCTCAGCTACACAGTCCATGGGCCCACTTGTAGCCGCATCTACTCGTGGTGGAAAGGATTCCAGGCCACAAACACTGAAGGGGAAGGAGCCTGCACCAGCCAGCAGAAAAGGGAAGGAGCCTGCACCAGACAGCAGAAAGGGAAAGGAGCCTGCACCAGCCAGGAGAAAGGGGGAGGAGCCTGCACCAGCCAGCAGAAAGGGAAAGGAGCCTGCACCAGCCAGCACAATGGGGAAAGAGCCTGCACCAGCAAGCAAGAAGGGGAAGGAACTTGCACCGGCAGCTATAACAGAGCCCCCACCACCAACCGTGGTTGTGCAGCCATCAGTGAGTGCAGGGGCTGAGCAGGAGCCTCCTACTACTACCACCACCACCACCACAGTACAGCCAGTGTACAGTGCAGGGGCTGAGCAGGAGCCTTCCACTACCACCACCACCACAGTGCAGCCATCGCAGGGTGCAGGGACTAAGCAGGAGCCTCCCACTACCAGCCGTCACTGCCGGTGGATGCAATGTGATCCAGCCTCCATGGGCTGCTGTGTGGCCTGTCCCCTCCAGAACAGTGGGCAAGACACCCAACCGAGAGACTGTGGCCTTGCACTCCCAAGGACAAAGCACAGGGCATGTTGACCCCTCTAGCGACCACTGACCCTCGGGTAGGTCGCTCCCCTGCTCACGCAGCGCCTCCAGTCCCTGACTGCCTTCCTCTCCTGTGAGTGTGCTCCCCCCTTCTTGCCCGTGTACCCCGAGTGCTTGAGCTTGTGCTGGTGCTGACTGAAATCCCTTTTCTCTCCTTGTATCCCATGCGTGTGCCCCCGAGTGACTGAAATTCCCCTTTTCTCTCCTTGTATCCCGTGCGTGTGCCCCTGAGTGCCGTGCGCCGTCCTCCCCTCTCAGCCCCTCCTTTTTAGTAGATTTTAGTAGGCTCTTGTTCCCTTTTCGCCGTCTTGCCGCTTTTCCCGCCGCTCCTACCGCGCTTTTCCCGCCGTTTTTTGCCGCTCTTTTTTGCCGCTCTTTTTTGCTGCTCTTTTTTGCCGCTTCCAGCTCCCCTGCCCGCCCACCTCCCGCCTCCCAGCTGACCCCGCCTCCCCACCTACCCCTTAAATGGCGGCCGCTGCGAGGCCGCGCCGCTGGCGCGCCGAAGGCGCGCCTAAGGCAAGCCCGTCTGCGCCCGTCCGCGCCTGGACCGCGCCTAGTGCCCGAACCCCTGGCCCCCGCACCCCCCGCTTGACCTATGACTCCGCCACCCTCGCCAACCTCAACCCCGGCCGCGCGCCGGGCTGCTACCGCGCCACCCCCAAACGTACCCACGGACCCTTCACCTGCAGCAACTGCCGCTTCACCTGCCTACGGACCCACACCGCCACCACCAAGAACGACGCCCCCGGAAGCAACCTCGAATGCATCCTGGTCAACACCCGCTCCGTCCACAGGCACGCCATCGAACTGTGGAACCTCATCAACTCAACGAACCCAGACATCGCCTTCCTCACCGAGACCTGGATGAACCCCTCCTCGGCACCCGACATCGCCATAGCCATCCCCGACGGCTACAAAATCATCCGGAGAGACCGCTTCAACCGCACCGGAGGAGGCATCGCCATCGCACACAAAAGCTCCATCAGCATCTCGACCCACACCGACAACTCACTTCCCGACGCCGAACACCTCCACTTCGCGATCCACATCGACCCCAAGACAACCCTAAGAGGCACCCTCATGTACAGACCACCAGGACCCCGCACCAAGTTCAGCGAAGACATCGCAGACTTCGTCAACCCCCACGCACTCTCATCCACCGACTACATCCTCCTAGGAGACCTCAACTTTCACCTGGAGAACCACACCGACAACAACACCACCGCCGTTCTAGACAACCTCGCCAACCTGGGACTGAAACAACTGGTCAACACCCCCACCCACTACGCCGGACACACGCTCGACCCCATCTTCTCCTCAAGCAAACACATCACCTTCAGCCACACCACCGAACTCACATGGTCGGACCACAGCTGCGTCCACTTCAGCTTCAAGAAAACCACCGTGCATCACCACACCCGGCAACCACCAAAAAGATACTGGAACCGAATCACCACAGAACAACTCGCAGCAACGCTCTCCCTGAACCAACCCACCAGCACCAGCAACCCCAACGAGGCCGCCAACAACCTCACCAACTGGATCTCCGACTGCGCCAACCTCCTGGCCCCTCTGAAGACCCAAACCAACACCAACAACCACAAGAAAAACTCCTGGTTCACCACCGAACTCAAAAACTCCAAGAAAGAATGCCGCCTCCGCGAGAAGACATGGCGCCTCAACCCAACAGAGGAAAACCTGACAGCTCTCAAGGACACCACCCGCCAACACCACCAACGCCTCCGCACCGCACGAAAAACAGCCTACCAGAACAGACTTGACAACAACGCCCACAACAGCAAGGAACTATTTGGCATCGTCAAAGAGCTCTCCAACCCGGACGCAGAAACCAACCCCATCCCTCCCTCACAGGACCTCTGCGACTCCCTCGCGACCTTCTTCCACCGTAAGATTGCCGACATCTACAACAGCTTCACGACCACCAACATGAACCCGCCCCCGGAAGCCGCAAACGACATCTCCACCATCCTCGCCTGGAACCCTACCACCACCGAGGAAACCACCCGTGTCATGAACTCGATCTACTCGGGATCACCCTCCGACCCCTGTCCTCACCACATTTACAACAAGGCCGACAACATCATCGCACCCCACCTCCGAGACGTCATCAACGCCTCCCTCACCACTGCTACCTTCCCTGAAAGCTGGAAACACGCAGAACTCAACGCCCTCTTAAAGAAACCTACAGCAGACCCCACCGAACTCAAAAACTTCCGGCCTATCTCCCTCCTACCGTTCCCCGCCAAAGTGATTGAGAAAATCGTCAACGCTCAACTCACCGCCGCCCTGGAAACCTCCGACTCCCTCGACTCCACTCAGTTCGGATTCAGGGCCAACCACAGCACCGAAACCGCCCTCATCGCAGCCACGGACGACATCCGAGCCCTGACCGACAAGGGTGAAACCGTGGCCCTCATTCTCCTGGATCTCTCTGCAGCCTTCGACACGGTCTGCCACCGCACCCTGATAGACCGCCTCTGCAGCGCCGGCATCAGAGGCAAGGCCCTGGAATGGGTCATCTCCTTCCTCTCCGGAAGGACCCAGAGAGTCCGCCTCCCCCCCTTCAGATCCGCAGCCACGGAGATCATCTGCGGCGTACCCCAAGGATCCTCCCTCAGCCCCACCCTATTCAACGTCTACATGACCCCCCTGGCAAACATCGCACACAAACACGGACTCGACATCATATCCTACGCCGACGACACCCAGCTCATCTTATCCCTCACCAACAACCCCACATCAGCAAGGACCAGACTGCACGACGGCATGAAGGAAGTAGCGACCTGGATGACAGACAGCCGACTGAAACTGAACACAGATAAAACGGAGGTCCTCATCCTCGGCCCTACCCCCTCCGCATGGGACGACTCCTGGTGGCCCCCCGCCCTAGGCAGCACTCCCCAACCGACCAACCACGCACGCAACCTCGGCTTCATCCTGGACTCCTCCCTCTCGATGACCAGACAGGTCAACTCGGTGACCTCAGCATGCTTCAACACCCTCCGCATGCTCCGCAAGATCTTCCGCTGGATCCCCATCGACACCAGGAAGACCGTCACCCACGCCCTCATCACCAGCCGCCTGGACTACGGGAACACTCTGTACGCCGGCATCACCACCAAGCTGCAGAGGAAACTTCAACGGATCCAGAACGCCGCAGCACGACTCATCCTGGACATACCTCGCCACCACCACATCTCCGGACACCTGAGAAAACTCCACTGGCTCCCAGTCAACAAGAGGATCACCTTCAGACTCCTCACCCACGCACACAAAGCCCTCTACAACCTCGGACCCAAACTCATCAACTCCCGCGTCTCCTTCTACACCCCTCCGCGCACTCTGCGCTCCACCGGTCAGGCCTTGGCAGCCGTTCCCCGCATCCGCAAAACCACCGCCGGAGGAAAATCCTTCTCTTTTCTGGCAGCGAAGACCTGGAACTCCCTGCCCAGTCACCTTCGCGCCATACCCGAACACCTCCCCTTCAGAAGGCAGCTCAAGACCTGGCTCTTCGAGCACTGACCCCCTCCCCCCCAGCGCCTTGAGACCCTTATGGGTGAGTAGCGCGCTTTATAAATGTGATTGATTGATTGATTGATAGAACCAGTGGAGAAGACACCCACCTGAAAGTGGCCTGGCACTCCCCATGACCAAGCACAGGGCATGTTGCCCCCTCCAGAACCAGTGGGGAAGACACCCACCCAAGAGACTGTGGCCTTGCACTCCCCAGGACAAAGAGCACAGGGCATGTTGCCCCTCCAGAGCCAGTGGGGTATTCACCCACCCGAGAGAC
This sequence comes from Pleurodeles waltl, assembly GCF_031143425.1. Taxonomy (NCBI): domain Eukaryota; kingdom Metazoa; phylum Chordata; class Amphibia; order Caudata; family Salamandridae; genus Pleurodeles; species Pleurodeles waltl. The sequence continues at coordinate 784,714,258 of NC_090444.1, read as the reverse complement.
TGACTGTGGCCTTGCACTCCGAAGGACCAAGCACAGGGCATGTTGCCCCCTCCAGAACCAGTAGTCTTGTTTCCGCACCCAGCTGAGGTGCCCCCCTCCCCATGAGTTGCCTGCCTAACTGCTAACTGATGCCTCTGCAGTGTTCTCTCTGTATTGATGCAGGTAACGAACGGGGCCTTGGACATTGCTCTGTGGCCATGTGGCCCACACGAACTGAGGACTGGGCAGTGTCCCTTTTTTATACATTTGTACGTATCTGTTGCATTGGCAAATTATTATTGATATTGTGTTGATCTTTTTACAATCACTTTAGTCAGTCCCTCTTGTCCTTGCATTATTCAACCGATTTAGGGGGATTAACTTGTTTTCTTTGGCAGCTGGTTGTGTGTATGGTGTGTGTGGGGGGTGTGTATGATACGTGTGTGTGTCACTGTCATTTCCCCCCCCCTTGTGTGCTAGGTGGCTCTACTCACCGTCGTCGTCTTCGCCATCGTTGGTGTTCGTGGTGGAGCATGACATAGAATATCATCGGGAAAACTTGCAGTTCGGGTTCCATGGCGGGGTGGTTCTTCCCTGTGTCTCCAATAGTGAGTCCTTTTCACTTCTGAGCTCTGTTTCCATCAAGTTTTTGATGTTGTTGGTACCGCCCGGGAAAAGGTGACGGATTCTCTTGTCTTAATATGGTGGGCGGAACTTTGACTTCCGCCTGGCTGTAGGCGGCTACCAGCGTGGTGCCTGTTGTTTCCACCATGTCTTTCGGAGATCTTTCGGCTATTGTCATTATTTGGCAGTAGTTACTGCCAGCCTGTTGACGGTATTACCGCCACTTTATCACCGACCACCAGGGTCATAATGAGGGCCTTAATCCCTTGTCAGGCCTCTTCCCAGACCATTAGAACATTCTGGTACTGTTGTTGAATTCGTTTTTCAGTTTGCACACTTGCAGGGAATGGACATGTCTTTCCTGTTTATTGGTTCCAATTGCCATGACCTATTGACTCCAACTACTAATGTTGATTGATTCTACCTGCTTCTGCTTATTGAGTCCAACTGCTATGACCTATTGACTCCATCTGCTCATGTTAATTGATTGGAACTACTTGCATTAAAGATCAAAAGCATTAGGCTGATAGGTGTTCTCTTCCATCGCCCGTTGAAACCCTCCTGTCTCCCATGTGAGCCACAAGCCTTTCAGGAGTCAGCTACACTCACAGAAACCACACCTGGAACTTGAGTGTGTGCTTGGCCTTGTTCCTGTCCTGAGCAAGCACCATCCTTGTACTCACCTCCTGAGTCAACCGGATTCCTCCTGCGCTCTAGTCTTCCTCAGCCTAAGCCTCCCTGCAGCTCCTGTAATCCTGACGCTGTCAATGCTTCTGCTGTCTTCGCTTCCAGTGTGGCGATTCCTCTTTAGCACCGTGCACTACAGCTACAAAGACTTCCTCTGGATTCCAGTTTTAAGTAGGAAAGACAAGGCTAAATATCTAATCACAATTTAGTGTACACTAGTCCTAAAACAATCGATAAGATTTAGGGGGATATTTACAAGAAAGTGGCACATCATAGATGATGCACTACTTTTCTTGTGCCCCCCCCACTGGCACCTACATGCACATACAGTGCATCATGGTAGTCGTTAGCACAACAGTGTCAACAGTTTTGATGCTATTGTGTCACTTTGCTACACTAGCATCAAAAATGCTGACGCTAGTGCAGCAAAGCACAGGGAGGCCCATTGAATATTTTGTCTGTGTCAAAGTAATGCGTGCTCTGAGCAGGCGTTAAAAATGACATAAAAAATGGTGCAGTGAAATGTACATTTCACTGCACCAATGTTTTTGGCCTCCCTGCACCAGAGCGCCCCCCTTGCATACATTATGCCTGACATGGGCATAATGTGGCACAAGGGTTTTGCAAAGTGTGCCCCTGTGTAAATATGGCACTGCAGAAAAGCCACCTTAGCATAAAAAAATGACGCTATGGCAGCGCTAAGGTGGCACAAAGGGCTTGTAAATAACCCCCATAGTTCTGAATAGAGAAACTTGCTTTCCAGAAATTGGACACTACCTTTGTTTCAGTTGCTTTAGAGCTCTGACCTCCTTTACAGAGTGGGCGCTCCGGACTTGAATTATATCAGAACTGGAATCTGCCCACCAGTAATTCTTGGGGAATTGCTGTAAGAAGAATGAGAGAGGACTTCTTAGAGCACACTATATATGAATACAAGCTTTACAGAGAACTAAATGTAAAATCATTCTTGGGAGTGCCAGAAACTCCAGCCTTAAATTTCAATTTGTACCTGGTCTCATGCAGTACTTGTGGTGAAGCCTGCAAGTGGTAAATTCTTCTTCTTGTTATTTTCAGTGCATTACAATCACACCAACACAAAAGGTCCAGGGAGTGTAGATCCTCTTCTGCAGTGTCACAAGGCAGCAGAGCAAGATGGGTGCTACAAGTCTATCTTTTCTTATTTTGTCCCAACCACCCTTCCCCTCGAGGGCAGTGTGTGATTTAAGGGCTTTGGGTTACTCAATCCGGGGGGATAAGAGGTTCAGCATCGCCTCTGCAGTCGAACCCCTTCATCCTTATTATCAGAGAGTTTATTATTTATTCTTTCATGTTTCCTTTGGTTTGGCATGCAAGTGCCTTGTGATAGTTTGTTGATAGGCTGTTTGCATTTGTTTTCTTGTTTGCAAGTTCTTTTTTTTTTTTTCTTTTTTGAGTTTAACATCACAGAAAGTACATGTGTAAATTTTCAGTATGAGAGGATGTTGGAAGGCGGGTCATTAGTTGTGTGGCCTGCACAAGTGATGGGTCCACACCCGACCACCACTGGTAACCAAACACCCCATTGAAGCGTTTGACTCTCATAGGGTAGTGTTGCCGAGCAGTCCAAGGCATACTGAAAGGAGGTGATTTGTGCTACTAATCACCATTCTTGAGCACACAAGAATAGCACTCAATAAATAATTGTCCAGTCTGTGCTTTTGTTGCTGATGAAGTAAAAGTACATTTGTTACACACACTACTCAATAATACGCAATAATGGTGCCGCTCTAGCAAACACAGTGGCCATTTCAGTATGTTAGGAACCCGCAGGAGCTAGTAACATAAACAATAGCAGAATGAAGACATATTCAATTATTTTTTCTTATTTTGGTAAAAAAATTGAGTAGAACATGGCGGGCTGCAGTAGTGGAGCAGCAAGCTAGAATGCGTACCTGTTTCCTGGGTGGTGGCGGCGGTGGCAACGGCAATGCCTGAGAGTGGAGGCATTTCCTCCCATGTGCAGGGAGCTGGCGAGTGTGGGGAGCACACAGGGGATCGCTCTGGCAGCGTGGACAGTGGCTGGAGTGGTGCATTGGAGCCGCGCCGCCCTGGAGCTTCGTGAACATGCCGAGAAGCAGCACGTATTCCCCTTTGGGGAAACTGGGGCAGCGGCAGCACAAGCAAGGCTGCCGGCGTGGCTGGAGAGATACCCAGAGAGGAGGTGAGGAAGGCTGTGGCGGTGAAACAGGAAGTGGCCGGGAAAACAACGGTAAGACATAGCGGGGGGCACTGTGGCTCACCCCTCCCCAGGACTCTGGAAGGAAGTGGTCTGGGGTGAGAGGAGCCCTGCAGGAGGCGGAAAGGGGACTCTGAAGCAGGAAAAGCAGGACAAGCTAATGGTGAGCCTGTATGTAGCAATAGGAATAACGTCAAAAAGGGAAGTATAACAAATTAACATAAAGTCAAAAGTAAAGTTACACCTTCCTTGAGGTCTTATTTTAAGGTTAGACCTGAGATTACAGTGCTCACCCCTGGCCAGGCAAAGACTATTCAGGACAAACACGTAATGGAGGTCCCTAGATCACAAGAGGGTGGTCAGAATGGTGGCAACACTGTGGTAGTAGAGAGTGGTGTACTTCTGCCCCCTTAAGTTAATGGGTGTACTGAGGAGTTGCAGATACAAACTGGGGACACCCCTCCTCTCTCGCAGAGGAATAGCGAGGATTTTGTTCCCTGCAAGCTGTTTATTCACAATTCCCAGTCCCTCAGGTTCAAACTATATATGTGTCAAAAACTTCTACCACCCCTAGCTCCATTTTTGGCTCCTCAGTCGACACAATGATTCTCGCTATTTCTGAAGACAAAAAAAAAAGGCCTTGCAATTTCTGAGACAAATCAGGGAGAGATAAGGGAGGCCTGTGAGGTATTAGAGAGAAAGTTTGACCTCCTAACGGCGAGAACTCAAGTTTTAGAAGAAAGTGTGGGAGCAATGAAAGATGAATTGAGATTACATAAGGAAGAGATTCAGGCATTGAAAGGGAAGGAGCAGGAGCTACAAAATAAATTAGAACAGTTGGAAAATAGCTCACAAAGAAACAACCTGAGATTGTTGGAGGTACTAGAAGGAGTGGAAAGCCTTTTGCGGTCTCTCTTATCAAATCTGCAATTATGCTGGAGGAAAGCAAAGAAGAGTTTGGAAGGGATATTCAGAGGATCCATAGAGATCCTTTTAAGAGGAGGACTAATAGTAGCAAACCCCGGAAAATCTTGATAAATTTTCAAACCTATGATCTGAAAGAGAAAATCCTGTCCAAAGCACTAAAACTAAAAACTTTAAGAGTGGAGGATGTCTTGTTTGAGATCAGGTCGGACTTATCCAGGTCCACTATTGACAAACAGTGGGAGTTGGGGAGACGTTTGGATGAATTCAAGAGCCTAGGGCCATCAGCACAGCTAAAATTCCCTGCCTTTCTCCGAATTATGTATAACAATAAAATTTACAATATAAGGGATGTCAACAGAGCAGATGAGCTGTTGGCAGTAATCAGGAGTGGGCTTGCCGAACACCAGTGAAGGTTTTTGATAGTCCGTAACTGAATACACCCAGGAACACAGGAGCGTTCTAAAATTTGGGCTAACACTGGTCCTTAAATTGTGGGGTTCTCCATGGGATGGGAGGAGAGGGAGGGTGGTGAGGGGTCACTGGGTGGGGAGCATATGAGGGAAATAGAAAAAATGCCTTGTTCACCTCAGTCAGTTTTCATACCGCACCTTAGCGGCAGCCAGTATTGTATTTTATTTATCACGTGTTCAGTCAGTAAAAACCATTATACAAAGAAATGAGAGAAAAAGAAAAGAAAAAAGAGAAAAGAAAGAAGAAAAAACAAACAAAAAATAAAAGGTGAAGGAATCACAGAAAACAGTAATAAAATCGATTTGAGTTAAAATGTTTCAGCTGAATTGCGGAGTGCTACGATGTTGTTTGCAGGCCGATTGTGCGCATTTGTCTTGCTTGTTCAGTCTCTTGAAGAAGGTGCCCTAATTTATCCAAGAATGTAGCCAGTCTGCAGCTGAGTTGTACGTCGTCCCCTTTAAAGCCTGCCAATGTCGCCGGTCTGCCCCTATGCAGCCACCTTTGAAGCCAAACTGGTGGTAGGAGCCTGTTACGATATGTTGCAAAGCTTTTGCATAGGCATATCTGATGGATCAGTGTTTCCAGAGCCAGCCCACATAGTTGTCAGGTGTCCAGCATGTTGACTCTCGTCCACCTAGGAAGGTGGGCATGTGTTGGAAGGTAGCCCATTCGGTATTTCATAAAGGCTGCTTTAATCCGCGGAATAACTGCTGCTCCCAGATATAGCTGTGGGGTTAGAGAGCCTGGGGATGAGAAAACCAGCCAAGCATGGCTTTGTTTCGATAAAGCCTCTTTATCCTGAAGATGTGAGAGCGACTTGACACTTACTTTCGTTGCATGTTTGACAAGCTGATGTGAGCTGAGTTGGAGTAGTTGATCTACCAGGCCCAGTGTTGTCAGGGAGGACTCAAGGTAGAGACCAAAGGCGGAGGTTGGATCCAAAGTTATTTCCGCCCAAATAAGAGAGCCTAGCTAGCCTTCTTTTGCTACCTTGAGCTTATGGCTTAGGTTGATAAATGCCCCTTTCCTTGGTGAATTTGGGCCAGTGAAACATAATTTGGTAAGCTGAACAACCTCTTTAAAAGCTTAGTAATTATTTCGTCCAAGTGGTCGTCGCCATGGCCTCTTAGAACTTCGCTGCCATATGTAATTGTTGGTATTATTTTGGCTTGGACGACCTTTAAGAATGGCAGGTAGGTTGAAGAGCCAGTTGCTTTTTTAACGCTGTTAAACGCGAATGTAAATGAGATGGATTTCTGACTGAGGGACTCCAGGTGGGGTTTCAAGGAGCCATTGCTGTCAATAAGAACCCCTAGGTATTTGTATTCGCACACTGTTTCAACCATATTGTTACCCAAGTACCACTGATATCGCAGCCGCCCAGTCGTCTTAAAGGGCATGATTTTTGATTTATCCAAATTAATGAGAAGAGATTTTTTCCAGAGAATTCAGCTGTTGCGTTAAGTAGCCTCTGCAGGCCTATTGCATTATGACTGAAAAGGATGAGATCATCGGCGTACATCAAGCTTCTCATGGCAGTTTGCCCCAGCCTTGGTGAATGTGCATTCACCTTGTCTAATTCTGCTGGTAGGTCAGCCAAAAATAAATTAAAGAGAAGGGGTGCAAGAACACATCCCTTAAGAGTGGGAATTTTCCTGGAAGGGTGCGTCCCACCACCCAATTTGACCCTCACCCAGGTATCTGTGTGGAAAAGGACTATTGCTTTCAACAACTGTGAGGGTATGCCCCAACTTGCGAGTTTAAACCAGAGTTTCCCTCTTTCTACTCAATCAAATGCAGCTTTATAGTCTACAAAAGAAAGAAAGAGGGACTTCTTGGCATGTTGGCATTGATCAAATAATAGTGCGATGGCCATAAGATTGGCAGTCATGCCCGCCCCTTTTGAGAATCCAGTTTGATTAAACAGGATCAGGTTGTTCACAGTAGCCCAGGTTCCGAGCTCTTCTAAGAGAATTCCTCCAAAGATTTTTGATTCGACATCTAGGAGTGCTATTAATCGGTAATTTGCTGGGTCGTTAGACGCACCCCTTTTATAGATGGGGGTGATAGTTCAGCCTCTCCATGCTTGCGGGATGATGTTGGTAGCAAGAATGCAATTGTAGAGTGTCGAGAGATGTTTTGCCCACAAGTCTGGGTCCTCTTTGTACAGGGCGGCAGAAATACCATGGGATCCCAGTGCTCCTCATTCCGGCACTTAATGATTCTAATCCTCGCTGTTTCTAAGGGAACCAAAAAGCAGCTGTGTTGTTGTTTTAGAGAGCCGGTGGAGGTACAGGCTGGTGCTTTTGCCTCGCCTACAGGGCGCTTGGTTGAAAGGCCAAAGTGGTATGAGAGATACTGATACCAGGTGGGCTCAGAGATGTTAATCATGGGGGGAGTGTATTCCAGAGCTTAGGCTGTTTATAAACCTCCAGAACTGCGCATGCCGATTTGTCTTTGATGCGTGTAAGAGTTTTGCTGCTAGTGCATCTGCCTTGTCTTTTTGATGTGTTCATAGGTGGCCTCAGTAGGCCTGTCTGGAGGTAGATACCAGCGCTCTCAAGGCCTCGTCCCTAGGTTATTTCTGAAGACGGCGAAGGGTGGAATTTAAGTTCTGTTTAAGTGTCTTTGTGTACCTTCTTGATGAGGTGTTTTGTAAACTGAGAGGTCTTGTTCCTTGAAGCTGCTGATGGTAGGATGCCAGAAGCTCTACTACAAACTCGTCCCAGGTTGTTTGTGGAGCTTGCTCAGGGTCTGCAAGGTTCAATTTAAGGAACCATATTCACTTGGCTATCTCTGCCAGCGCAGGAGTGGTCTTGGAAGACCACTTAATTCGCCTCTCGTTAGATATATATGTGGCTGGCTGCAATGCATCCAAAGGTTTGTGATGTTCTATTGGGCGAGTAAAGTGCAGCTGTTGCGGTAAGTGATCCTCTCCCCTCTGCTTGTTACCTGAAATTTCAAAATTCAGCTAAACAGGGGTAGGGATAAAATTGTGTAGTCTATTACTGATCATGCTTTTTGATTAAAAAATGTAAACGAGGGGGGTTAATTGGACAGTAGCGGCCGTTGGCAGATCGGAGTCCCATTGCTTCAAGATCTTTCATGAGTTGTTCCCCTAGTTTTTCCCCCTTGCAAGTTCCAGGTAGAACTTGGTCCGGTATCTGCCAGAGAAAGTTCTGCGCCAAAGTGGCTTCGTCAGAGGGTTCAGGTCCCAGCAGGTTCATGTTAAAATCACCGCTTACGATCAGTTGGGGGCATGGAACATTATTGACTAGTTCGATATTCTCTTTCAGCTGACATGCAGCTTCCAATTTGTAAGTTTTTCCCGGTGGGATACAGATATTCAGTAGGGCTAGATGGAGGGTGGAGGTGCATTGTTTCAAAGTAAGAAGAACTGTCAACAGATTACTGCACGTTACTGGAGACGTATGATGGTGCCCCTTCATTGTTGAACTGAGATATGTGATGAGTCCACCACTCAAGCGCCCAAAGTGAGCCCTCCTTGTTTCCGGGATGTAATAACTTACAAATCCTGTAATTGTAGGAGGGGATTCTGTCCAAGTCTCTTGCAGCATTATTATCTGGAATGACGTTAGATAGTTGAGTAGGCACTTGTCCTCCAGTTTGTCCAGTAGCCCATTAATATTCCAGGAACATATTGCAAAATTGGACTTGTCCTCTTCGTTGCTGATGTTTAACCCGTCTCATCATGGTTGCCTTGATCATATGCTCAGTGCGCTGTGTAATCAGCTCCAGTCGTTACAGAAAGATGATGCCCCAGAACATGGCAGAGATGCTATTTTGAGCCATACCATGCATTGAGAGTTCCTTGAATTCAGCCAGTAGGGGTGGAGGCCAGGGGGCCCAGAGGTACTGTCTCTTAAATTCTTTAATGAAACGTTAATGGCTGGAGAACCAGAGGAAGAAGAGATAGAATACTACAATACTTAAGGGACTCACCAGCACAAATATTGATCCTGCGAGAGACTCATTTAATGAGAAAAAAGTGTTTAAAGTTATTTAAGACACAAAGGTGGGTCCAAATGTGTATCTGTACTGAACATAAATTTCACACTAAAGATGTGGCTATATTATTTAAGCAGCAAGCCAACATAGTAGTTTTAGAAACAAGATCAGATTCAGCAGGACATTGGGTTATAGTTAAAGTACAGGTTGGTGGTATGGAAATTACATTGGTAGGGTTTTATGGTCCGAATAGTGGTAACATGGCGCCACTTAGCTGGATGTTTTTCCAGTTATCTGAGTTCTCTGATCCATTTATAATGGCAGTAAACTTTAATGTAGTTTTAGATAACAAGCTAGATAGGTCAGACAATTGTAAATCCCTAGGAACACCGAAGTCTCAGCAATATTTGAGGGGGATGATGAAAGAATTTGGCTTGTGGGATTTATGGAGGCAGAGTTGGGAACAAAAAGGATTTCTCTTTTTTTAATAAAAAGTATAGGCACGCCTCCTGCATAGACTACGTCTTGCTAGACATGAGGCTAAGAGATTTTGTGGATAACTTAGTTTTGCCAGCTCATTTATCAGATCATGCAGCTGTTTCGTTAGAGATTACTTTAATTCAGGATTCAAGCAGTAAAAGATGGACATTAGATCTTTCATTACTATTAGATGATGGGGTTGCATATCAATCACACAAGGAAACTGAGGATTTCTTTAGAGTTAGTGTGGGGTCTGCCCTGTTATCAGTAGTTTGGGATACTTTTAAAGCAGTCATAGGAGGGAGGATTATGAGCATATCTAGCTATAAAAATAAGCAATTAACGAATGAAGTAAGCTATTTAGAACAGAAAATGCTCAAGTTGGTGCGATGGGTGAAACTGAGGCCTTGAGGAATAACTTGGATAAGTCGAAACAACAGTTGGAAGATGTGCTAGAAGTTAGAATCACAAAAAGGTAGGAAGCAAGTAAATTGGCCCACTTTTAATATGGTGAAAATGAGGGGAAGCTGTTAGCTTGGCAGAGTAAATCAGACCAAGGATGGAATTGTATTAAAGAAATTGAAGTAGATCAGTCAGAAGATAGATTCTTGAATAGCAAATCCATAGAGATGGTCTTTAAAAACATGTTTTACTCAACTATACACAGAAGAGTTAGAGGTGGGAGAAGAAAAGGTAGATGATTGGTTGGGGCAGGACATACTCCCTAGTATCACACAGTGGGAGCAGGCACTCCTGAATAGACCTATTACCTCAGAAGAGATAAGTAGAGTTTTAAATGGGAGCAAGGGGGAAAAGCCCCTGATCCAGATGGTATTCCGGTGGAACTATATAGGATGTTGGGAGACTCAATCATTCCAGCCCTGGCGGAACTGTTTGGAGGGATTCTTGAAAATGGAACCCATATACCAACCTCATGGAATGGGGCAATTATTGCATTAATCTTAACACCAGATAAAAATCCAGTAAAATGTGTATCATACAGACCCATATAATTGTTGAACAACGATTGCAAACTATTTGCTAAAATATTAGCGGATAGATTAATTAGGGTAGTGAACAACCTGATGCACCCTGATCAGAAAAGTTTTTCTAGAGGAAGATTTCTGCACAAATTGACTTTTAATCTGATTGAGGCAATATATTTGGCTACTGCTTTTGAAACCCCTTTGGCGATTATTACTGTAGATGCAATGAAGGCTTTCGATCGGGTCAATTGAGTCTACTTGAAATCAACCCTGAGGGGGATACATTTTGCAGGGCCATTGATCAGATTTATAAAGCCTCTTCAGCTAGTATATTAGTAAATGGAAATCTAAAAGGATCCTTTTTTGGTCACAGGAGGTACCAGGCAGGGCTGCCCCTTGTACCCCATATTGTTTAATTTGTATATAGAACCATTGGCCAGAAAAATCAGGCAGAATTTGAAAATTTCTCCTTTTAGTTGCAAAGGCTGGGTGAAAAACATAGCTTTATACGTGGATGACCTCCTTGTATATATTGATGAGTTATCAACAGCACTCCCGCAGTATTAGACATAGCAGAGAAATTTGATACTATACCAGGATAGCGGGTGAATGCTGAAAAGACAGAAATAATGTCCTGGAATCTCGTCCCATGGAAAGAAAGAAGTGAGGTACTTAGGTATAATAGTGACACATGATATTGAGCATCTGGCAGAGATGAATCACAAAAAGCTGTTGGTGGAATAATATGGGATAATGCAAAGATGGGCACACTTTCCCCTGACCATACTTGGAAGAGTCAACCTGGTTAAAATGGTAATCTTACCTAAGTGGAACTTTTTGTTTTCTACTATCCCCCTTACAATGCATAAAGGATACTTACATAAAATTCAGCAGGCCATAAATGCCTTCATATGGAGGTTAAAGGGCCCAATGATATCCTGGAAAAAAGCTGCACAGAAGGAGGGAGAAAGGAGTTTTGGCTTTGCCGGACCTAAGATACTACGCTTGGGCATTTCAACTTAAAAATTCAAGCATGTTATTCACATGTCCAGACTCCACAGCAGCGACTGGTGTAATGTATAAGGCTATGGTTATCAATGCTAAAGGGGCATCAAGTTACTTTTTACACAAGTTTGGAGACCCCAAGTTTTTCAAAAAGATCAAATTGAAGACACCGCAAGATCTCGCCAAGTGTTGGTACCAGTTAAGATTAGTAGCAAAAGCAGACTATTACAGTCGAAATACTCCCATCTGGGAATCCCCGGGTACACCAGAATGTTTCAAAGGTGTTCTTGCTCTGCCAATTAAAAAGGCGGGAATAGAAGTCTTGGGGGAACTTTTCTGCAAAGGAAACTTGCTATCATGGGAAGACCTAACTGTGAAAACAGGGGGATCCCTGTCCAGACTGAAGTTTTTACAGATAAAAGAATGGTCTCAGGGGGCCAAGGGCTGTTTGGGTTCAGCAAACTTTTTAGAAGACAGACTTCTTGTATTTTCCTCTGTTCCAACAAAGATTGTGGTCTGGTATTGGGAGATCGTGGAAGGATTACATGGAGACTTTAACCTGCCTACAGACCTTTGGGGGGACCTTATACCCAGGGAGATGGTGCATAGATGGTGGAAGATATCTTTGTCAACTTTGTTTGAAGTCGTAAAACCTGCTCCACTAAGGAAAAACCACCTCTTCACTATACATAGAGCTTCTATCTCTCCTGATAAGCTTTCCAAAATAAAAAAGGAAGTGAAAGGTAGTGAAATGCCTTAAATGCTGTTTAGAAAAGGGCAACAGATGTCCATATGTTTTTGGAATGTCGGGCATCTACTTATTTTGGGAGGAAGTATGTAGCACCATTTCGGGTATATTAGGGTGGAAAATTACAGTATCCCTCCCATTGATAATATTCGGGCAGTCATAGGAATTGGAACTGTGGGGTGGAAAGGGAAGTAGAGGCAGGAGATTTTTTTTTTTTTATCCTATCATAGTGGCTAGAAGAGAAATTTGGATGTCCGGTTTCTCCCCGACACATTAGGATTGGCTTAACGCTCTCTTTCATACCTCAAAAATGGATTTGGAAGCGGGGGCTTTTGGAAGAAAAAAAGAGAATCTTTGGGCTCCTCTGGCGGAATGGAGCGGTAATTAAAGAGGCATATTTAGATCTGGCCGGGGAGCTGGTATCTAATGGCAAAACCTGGGGGTAAGGGAGCCCAGATGTCCAATGATTATACACCTTTCTCCAGGATCTCCTGCCTGGTAGTGGTTTTCCTCCATGGCAGAAGGTCATATGAGAGCTAAATGGAGCCCCTTGGTGTGGGCCATCTCTGTTCCTTGAGAGGGTGCGAAATGCTTTGGAATAGAGCTGGTCTAGAAGCTGAGGTGAATGAGGACAAATAAAATAATATGCAATAATTTACAAATATACACAAGTTGATGGAATTATCTTTGGATGAAATTGTGTAATCGTTCTGGTCTCCCCCTACGGGGATGTAAACAACCCACATGGAAAAACATTTACTTGCATCTCAATGTAATATTTGACGGTAACTTGGAGTGAGAGCACCTAAATCTTGCAATAAAGTACATTAACTTTGAGGTGGCTGTCAGTCTTTTTACTCAAATGAGCATGAACAAGAACATGCATAGGAATGTTGGAATACTTTGTGCTGTCTGGATTACTTTCAGATTACTCTCAGATTACTCTTGATAACCTTCTGTAACATCATCCTGCACCCCTAGAGGGTGCTTTGTCATATGACCCTTCTCAGGCCATACTAGGGGTCTCCCTACTGGGAGACACATATTCTCAGATTACCTCTAGCATAATATGCTATTGTTTTCGCTAAGGCTGTAAAACTACATGCTATTCCAGCATTGGACGCCTGGAGGGTGTAGTTCCACAAGCAAAGAGCAACAGCTTTATCCAGCTTGTGCTTCACCGTGCTTGGTTAGACTTGGTGGTTATACTTCCTTTGTCCCACCTGACCTAGGGTGGGGGCTCAAACTCTGCATTGTGGGGAGGCTGTGTTGCTTGAGAAGCTCCCCCTGTCCCCCCTGTCCATGGGCACGTTGTTGAGGGTAGCCCAATCTTCCTGGGGCCACCCCATGCTGACATGGAGCAAAAACAAATTATTGAGCCCCACAAGCTATTGTGGGGCAGGGTGCATGTGAAATAAGCATCTCTCTGGCTGCGTTGGGGAGAGCTGTGATGCCGCCAGAGGTACAGTGCAACACTCGGGGTGCCCAGACCCACCTGAGCACTCCTACACCAGGTACATCTTCCCTCATTGGGAAGCACGGCAGGGAGCCCAGCCTGGACGCTACTGTCGGCTACCCGCACAGCCAGCACCTCTAGGTGCTGCTGCGGGAGCCGGCCTGCCATTTGGTGACTGCCCGCTTCTGTAGGCAGACGTGTGCTGCTACTGTGGCCGGGTGGTCACCTGGGGGAGTGAGGTGGCTTCAACTGGAGCGCAATGGTGTTCCCTGCCCTTTACCTCTTCATGGGGCCCCGGGAGGGGATCTGGGGCCCCTGTTTGTATTTTCAGGGGAGCACGATGGAACTCCCCGGCTTCGTCTTTGGCCGCTGGACCCTCCTTGAGCTGGTGGCCATCTTTCCGGGAGACTCAACATTCTTTCGTGTGGGGCCCCAGGATGGGGTCTGGGTCCCCTGTTTGTATTTTCACGGGGAGCTCGATGGTGCTCACTGACTTCGTCTTTGGCTGCTGGCCCCTCCTTCAGCCGATGACCATCTTTCCGGTAGACTCAACAGTGTCTCCTGGTTTCCCTTCTTGATGCGGTCCCAGGTTGCGACCCCTCTTGCATGTTCATGGGGAGTGCAACAGCACTCTCTGACTTGGCCTTCCCTTTGGGGTCCCGGGCTGTGGTCCGGGGCCACGTTCAGCATCTTCAGAGGAGGTGCGAAAGTGGCCCTGGCCCACCCTGGGCATCGACCAGAGCAGCTGCGCTGCTTGCTCGGAAATAGGTCAAAGGTCACAGACCTTCTCCTTGGGATATCTTGTTAGGCCTCCTGGCGTAGAAGATCCCCAAATTGTAAGGGGGCAGTCCCATTGACTCCTTGTGCCAGCCTTTCTTCTGGGTGCCTTCCTTTTCTACAGGGCAGCGCGCTATCCTAGCGCCAGTCCAGTCTTTCCCAAAACTAGTCCTCAGGGAGGGTAAGGGGCCAGCTTACCTGGCCCTGGCATGTGCCTTGCTGGGTCTGAAGTTATTCAAGGGCAGGGTCTGTGCCCCAGTGGGCTGACAGGGGGGTCTTATTTCCAGTTGTCCATGACTCCCACCGTCAGTCCCATTGTCCTGCAGTGAAGCACAGCCAAGAGAGAGAGCCCGTCCCTGTGGAGGGCCTTTAAGTGGGACGGGAGTTTCCAGCACGCTTGCACCTCTGGCCAATCCAGATGTGCCACATCACTTCCTTGCCCCGTCCCCTCCTTCCTGCACAGTTTTCTGGGATAGCTCAAAATGGCGTCATCCAGGAGTTAGTGCCACATGTGCTCTGAGAGTCTCAGCCCCTTCGCCCAGACATTCCTTCCAGGGCCTCCCTGCCATTTCCTGGCACAGGCTGATAGCTGGCTGATTGACGCAAGGCCCTGCTCAGGGAGCTGGACAGAGCAGTAATTGACCCTAATCATGAGCTGAGTCAGAAAAAGATGACATTCCTGGATGAGCCATAAATTGTGCAACCATGCCTTTGCAGTCAACTGCATTATTATTTTCATACAGATTACAGTGTACATTGGTGTGACTCTGGTCTCTGTGGACCCTAGAGGACTGGAGTTGTTCTCTAGGCCATCCTATCCCATTGACACTTAATGGAGTGTCCCTACAGTGAAAACTCTGCATAATCCCTTCTGAGCTAGGCTACCTAAGTGCAATTCTTGAGATGTGCACGCCAGGAATCTTCCCTGTGCATCAATCACACGTGTGCATGCGCATGTGCACACGTAATCCCATGTAACCAGCTTGGGCCTCCTACTCTTGCTGGACCACAGCACCCTGTCCTTAGCAAGGTGGCACCAGCGGTAACATTTGCAGTCCCTTTTATCATGAGTTTACTGTGGGTGAGTCCCTAACTATGAGGCTCTCTCATAGTAAAAGGTCAGAAACCATGATGATCAAAAAGTGAAAAATCGGGGTGGACCAGATAGTCAGAACCATCCTCTCACAGAGAAATACAGTATTCGTATTGAATCAAATAGTGTCACTTTGTTTCTCATAGTTACACATTTGGTTTGTGTGAGCATGAGCATTCTACCACAAAAACTGTGAAGGTAATGAATCAGAGAGAAAAAGAAAGGGAGGAAAAATAATGTAGCTGTATTCTATAAAGTATGCAACATGGTTCCTAGACTACTGTTCTCTAATGAAATGCAGCAGAACATAACAATGTGGCATGCATGAGGTTCAGTAATGGTAGGATCTGGTGGGTAAGGCCTGGGGGCGGCATTCGGTGGTTGAGGAAGTGACCTGAGGATTGACATGTTTACATTTGACTAGGTTTGAGAAGGATGAATTGAGCGGGTGCTCATTCTTCCAACTTGGCTTTAATTTTTATTTTTTTGAGATATGTGTGCCAGTCTGGTGGTGTGTGTGTGGTACGTTGGCCCGGACCAACATCTCACATTATTTTTTGTTCTGCCAACACAGCTGTTCGTAGATCCAAAATCCACTGCCTGATTGGGAGTAGAGTGGTGGATTTCTGAGACATGGCTATCCTATGCTTCGCCAATAACAGGGCTAGGTCTGTAAATTTGTTAGTAGATTTGTGCGCTGTTGTCCGCTTAGTGATGCTTGTAAGCAGTGTGTATTGTTCTTTTGAAAAGGGGTTCGTAGGGAGTCTGTAAGGAAGCCCACAATCTTGTCCGAATAGGAGGTGAGTATTGAACATTCCTATACCATGTGCAGTAAGGCAGCTTCGGGGGCAGAGCAGTGGGGGCAGACATCTGATGCTCCCTGGTACACATGCGCTAACCGTTTGGGAGTCAAATAAGTATGATGTAAGTAATTAAACTGTGTGTATTTAAATCTGGCATTCAGTGAGATGATTTTCAGCAAACTCAGGCATTGGGACCATTGTTAATCCGTCCATTGGGTCACGAAGGATGTTTCCCAATAAGTTCTGAGTTGATGTGAGGGGTGCTCTGTTCAGATCGCAGGGCGTTGTATAATTGTGTGCTTGCTTTACGGGCTGTCTCATGTGTCAGGAGGACCTGTAGTGTTATCTAGGGTTCTGGTTCATTGTCTTTCTTCTTCCATACTGTTTGGAGAACTCAGGTAAGTGTGGCGTATAGTAAGACGGAGCCTCATGGGATACCGTAAATTCCACCACACTGTTTAGGGTGTTAAGCATCCTATCAGTAAACAAGTCTCCCCAAGTCGTTATTCCTGCATGGGTTCATGCAGCTGCATCAAAGCTCTTCTGTAAACCTTTGCATTCCGGGAGTACCCACAGGGGGAGCTCCAGAGAGTATGGGAGGCTATTTGTTTTTACCTGTGACACATTTATTCCAGCACGTCTTAGCAACCCTCATCAGGGCGTTCCCCTTAACCCCTGGTCCGCCAGCATCAGGGCCCATTACCCATTGTAGGATCTGGTTGGTAGTCAGATCACACCCCTTGTGTTGGACCGCTGCGTAATATTATTCATAATTTGGAATGCTAAGCCCACCTTAATCAATTGGGGAGTACAATTTGGTAGAATTCACCCTTCGTCAGCTTGTGACCGAGATAAGTGCAGTAAGGAGGGCGGGAAGATCTGTAAAATGTTTTACTGATAGTAGTATTGGTAGGGCTGAGAAAAAGTATAGGACTCTGGATAGGATGAGCAGCTTGGAGATGGAGAATCTGCCCATCGGTGAGAGCGAGAGTTGTTTCCAAGTTCTTTACCATACATATGGAGAGGCTTCCACAGAAAGCCTTCTCAAATTAATTATACTTCTATGAGGGCAGTTTCAGCATTCACTTACTCACCAAGTGAGCTTTTTAGAGAATCAGTACTATTAAGGATTATTATCGGTTCAAAGATGAAATGTGTCAAAGAGATGTGTGTTCACCACTTGTGATGTAGTCAAAGCAAAAGTCAAAATAAGCTGTTGAGAGCTATGAAAGTGTCTCATAGGAATATGTGCCTCACTGCAGTATGAGCAGCCATAAATGTCCAGGAACTTGGCACAGGTTGAGGTGACAATAGTGCACTGCTCACAGACCACCAGGGCTATGTAGAGTTGCCAAGGCTGGTGGTTTACAACTGTGTGTATTTTTAAAAGATAATTTACCAGTTTTACTAAGTCTGACTATGCTGAATTTTTCTTGACAAAACCCCTGAAAACGGGCCATGTGCTACAGGCCCTTTGTTTCCACTGCAAGAAAACAGTTAGGAGTGACAGCTGTAGTGAGCTCCCCAGCTCCCCATGATGAAATACTGACCAATGCACAGCCGAAGGTACAAATGAAGGGGACCACAAGAACTTGTGGCCTGTCCTGTACCATACTCTAGAGTGTGCAGGCAGTCCAGTGCCATGGATCCCACATGCCACTATGCGGCCTATGGCATTACCAAAACTCCACATAATACTGGTGATGATGAGGTGGAAACGGTCAAAGGCACAAGCTGGCCTCATCCCACCGGGGCCTGCATGCCCATCACTGCTGTATCAGGATCAGTGCATAGTCAGATAGTGGGACTAGAGCAGTGTGAAACTGCTGCCAACTGGATGTCTGACTCTGCACACCAGTGCCCTCTGTCACAGCCTCATCATATCACACAAGCTACTAGAGCTGCTGAGGTGGTGTGCCTGTGCCTGTGCCATGTAGTAACATTCACCTGAAACTGCACCCAGAAGCTATCCCCAAAGTGAGATGCTGCTGCTGGAAAGAGGTATGTTGTGGCTGCGGAGACTTAGAGCCTGGGACGAAGAGGCTCCATTGTGCTGGAAGAACACCACAAGCTGCACACCACCAACTAGTGAAGGTGACAACATGTCTGGTTACCTTAGTGAGTCACCTGCTGGCACTTAGACCTGTGCTCCTGCCATTAATGTGACCAGAAACACCTCCACCTGCCAGCCCCTTGCCTATATGCACTTCCAGTTCTCTCAGAAGGGTACAAGGACAACCCAAGTGCCCTGCACCACATGCGCTAGGAAAGTGCTGTTATTGTACATGCCATACCTCCAGCAGGCTTGCACTTATGAGATGCCTGACAATGCCAACAATGGGCCTTGTATGGCAACAATCCAGATCCAGCTCCCTGCGGGTACAACAAGAGTGCACAACTCTCTGCTGGCTCTGTAGCCCTTCAGTGAACTAACCCAGCCACTACCACTCCCAGATGGAAGACCTGGGTAGACCTGAGTAGGAAGGTCAAACAGTTACTTTAGGGCCACCAGGAGATGGATTGTACCATCAAGAGATCACTGCTGCTACATTTTGAGAGAGAGAGTATCTATAAGCTATTTTAATACCAACCAGATACAGCCGCTGACGTGATTATGATGCAGACATCGGAGCACTGAATGCGCATTTTTACCCCAAATTAAGCCTGGCTTTGAATGCTTCAAACTAAGGCAAGCCTGACAGCAGAAGGGGAAATTAAGCAATGCATTCTACACCTGTGTGAACTGGCAAGCATGTGCACCGATGATGACTAGGCTAAAGAATGCCAGGGCCAAATCTTACAAGGCTTTAGGTCATGATGCTAAGAGGCCTCATCCCGCCTCAACCTGGCATCACATTAGAGTGCAACCTGATCCTAGAATGTTTACATGACCTATTTGCAGTCTCTTCCACTGAAATGGTGGTAGCAATATAAAGAGGATGGCCATACCCCAACCTGGGATGATGCCAACCATCAAGACTGAAATACATAACAATGCTCAATGGACATATGAATGCAACAATTTTACCAACCTGCAGGGGAAGGCGCTCTGTTGTTGGACCTCCTCTGCTCTCCCTATTCATGGGAAGCAGCAAGTGTTTCTTGGGTCATTGGGCCTTGCCCTAGCCCTTATTCATTGTCTGGGCCAGGAGATGAGGTATGCTGGACCTAGGGAGGGAATCTCTGGGCCCAAAGAGAGTCTGGGGATAGGATCCCATGCATGCCCATCTCCCCATTAATTCAGTTAGTTATGGTTGTGCTCATTCTTGGGCAATAGCCCACTCCAGGGGCAATTATAGTAATGGGCTGAGGAGCTCCACATGCTCCGTTTTCTCCCAGGGGTTAAATGTCAAATCCCTTAAAAGGCAATAACTTGGGCCCAGTTGGCCTGATTTGGATGATCCTGGGCTCATTTTACTCCTGGTGGTGAGCTCCAGCCTCACAGCCAGCGCAATTTGCAGAGAGCAGGTTCCATTGTCCCTCCCAGCTCCAGCTTTTCTCCTGGTCTTTGTATCTGAGGCTACTTTCCTCTTCTGGGCCATAGACCTTCCCCCAATTGGTCCATTGGTAAGGGAACTAGCTTCCCTGATCCTGGAGAGACCCACTGGTCCTGGGTTAAGCTGAGGGCAGAGTCCTTTGTCCATTAGGGCATTAGGGGGCTTGTCCGGCCAGCTTTCCATGGTGTTGCCAGTGTCATAGTTCAGGTCCACAGTCCTACTTCTACAACAACCCTCCCTCGTGCAAGAGTTTTTAAATGGGGGTGGAACTTTCTCGAAGATAGGCACCCCTGGCCAATCATAAGGAGCCACATTACCACTCCACCCCTTTCCCAACCATGCTGCACAGTATGCTGGGACAATTTAAGATCGCAGTATCAAGAATTCACAGGTCACATCCCCTCTAGGGCTTCATCTCCAGCCATGGTTAACATCACTGTCAGATACTGTCCCACCAAAACTTCAAAGGGGAGCTTTGTCCCACTTAAACTTCAAAGGAGAGCCCTCTTGTGCTGGCTCCAGAGTTCTGGGCTTCATCTTGTGTTCAGTAGACTAGGACTGTTACAGTGTGACAGCTAATTAACAGATGCTGATTTTCTTCCCCATCCATTCCTCATCAGGAGCTGAATGAAACACTGTTAATTACTCCTTTGAGCAGCGATGTCTTTGTTCTTTCTGCTAGAGAGCAGAGTAAGTAACTTGGCTGAGCAGAGTGACAAAAGGCCTTGAACCTGATCTAAAGATGAGACAAAGAAGTATGAATATTCTGGACAACCCATAAGGTATACCTGTAGGATTTTTGGACCTGGGTAGTCAAACTGGGTGCACGTTTCACCACAGTTTCATATATTACGGGAATTTGAAGCCTTAGGAAGGTGAATCTGCACTCTAAGGCAGATTTCCCTGTATGTGTATAATATAGTGTCACTGCAGTCAAAACAGTAAACCATGCATCTAATCCTACAGAGTCCCCTCTGCAGTTACCAAGCTCCACACAATAGTTGTCCCACACAGGCAGCCCATACATGTGTACACATGTGTGCACAAATGTTCATATTTAACCAGCCAAGTGCTCCTTCCCCTAGCCTTGGGGCAGCCTTATTTTAAAAGGCGTATATCAATTACTGTGCAGTTACCATGAATGACCTACAATTAGTCAAACACACCCACATTAAAAAGTCCAAACCAGGTGATCAAAAAGCAAAAAATCTTGGGGTACTATAGGGGTGAAACCCAATTGCAAGAGTTACTTACCACCATGGGGCATATAATCCAGACGATTTTCTATTGTAAGTATGATCATGGAAAACATTCCTGTGTGATGCCAACCAGTGGATTTCCATGGACAAAGAACAATTATCTCAGCGTGAAGGGTAGAGGATGGGTTGAGCATAAATAACTCTGGATGGATTACTCCTGCAGGGTCAATGCATAGTCGTACCAGTGATTCTATGCCAGAGAGTATTTGAGTTGGCTAATGAAGGGCAGCAAGTGCCTGCAAAAAAAACGCACAACTAGAAGGAAAAGTGTGGTTCCCAGGGCAAAAGGTTGCCATTGGTGCCCTGGTGTCAACTGACCAGTGGAGCCATTGTACCTGCTCTAGTAGTCAGGGAAAATCGATGTGAAACACTGTGGGCCAAAGGTGACCTAGGCTTTGGCAGTTCCCTTGATGAACATTTAAACATGGCACTGGTAGATGGGTACTCCAAATGCACAGTGGTGGAGATGACAGTTAACGGTGTTTTGCAAGGTAGGCCCCCTCTTACAGAACGTTTTTGCAGCCTTTGGTCTCCTGGAGCAGCGACAAAGCAAGTCATCACAGTAGGGCCAATATTCCTGATCTAGCACCTGGAGTCCAGGTGCTAATTCATAATCGACACTCGGATGGAAATACTTAACCCTGTAAGAGAGAAGGTGGTGGACAGTAACGGTACCCTAGTGTCCACCTGTCAGGGCTCCAGTAATTTGGCTCGAAATGTATCCTGCTTCAAGAAAATAGATGAAATAACCTGTGGTGGACAGAGCAAGGGTGAAGATGATTACAATGTATAGATTGGCCAAAGGGAGGAGCAGCCCGGGGAGCTAGGAACCACCTCACCCAGCCTGGCTAAGCAGGACAACGAGGCTGTTGCTGAATCTCTTACTGTCAATGGCCTCCCTTCCCTTAGAACCCAGGCCACTACCAATGCACAGGAAACTGAGACAAACCAAGAAAAAGCTCAGAGACACAGGTACATTTTACATCCCAGTCCAACTCCCAGCCAATGACTCAGAGATTTTGTATGTGCTACCAAGCTATCAGGAGGAACTTGTTACAGGCTAACTTCGGATAGGATATAGTGACCTGCCGACTCCCCATTATGACACCCTTATCCCATGCAACCTGACAGCCATGAATGACTGGAATGTGTAAATAAAAGGGATCACAACTGCTTGTGGTAGTGTCGTACCATGCTCCACTCCATAGTGTGCGTGTGTTCCATTGTCATTGACCCTGCATGCCAGATGAATTACCCAAATGTGGCTAAATATGTGGCATAATTTAAAAATTGTCATCCACTAGAGTTGAAAAACTTCAGGGAGGTTGACTTCACTGCTGTTCAGTAGTTGTATTATTTCCTTCTCTATTCTTCAATGATCTTGCCACTCTTGTAATTCCACTTTCGTCTGTCTCCTACTTAGCTGTAGGTTTAAAATGTAACCACTGTGACCTCAAGCAGAGATTGAGGAATGCCACAAAAAAACTACTTAGTATTGCCTTCCACACCTACCTGTCATACACCTCTAGAAACGGCTGCCAGCTGTTCTGTCACAACTAATTGCTAATTCACCACTACCTTTACCTGCTGTCCATTGTCTAACTCATGTTAGAAAAACATTTACACCAGGCCTATGTACAGTAAGTACAATAGTGGCACCACCACTCTGAGTGTCAGAGTATATTGTGGTGACCTATTAATCCAACTGGACACACAAAAACCTTACTGATCAGCTCTCACTGAGTTGAAGTAAAGAAGCTTCAACTCAAACATAGGTGTAATTTTTGATGTAATGAAACTGATTTTCTTGTATAGTCAGTCTTGCATGCTAAAATTCAACTCCAGTCGATTGGCAATATTATCTTCAGATGATAAGATGCTTCAAAGGAGACTTAACACCACAAGACAAAATATAAGAAGACTTATTTATTTATAAACTCTAGACATCAGAAGATCACTGTACAGAGGGACGGCAAAACAGTAACCACACACCTCCTACCAATACTTTACAATAAACTATTTCTGGAGATGTATAAAGTCACAATGCGTGATAAAACAATTTTATATACTTAATACAAAAATAAAGTGGCATTCAGAACGAGGGGGCTGATACTGGAACACCTTGGCAACCTTCTTCCTTGTCCCCTGCTGAAAGCTCCATATGCCCAGCACAGAGATCACCAGCCGTCCCATTCAAAAGCACTCAATGTACTCAATTGCCTTAAGTGTTTCCTGACTCAGTAATGTTTCCACCTCCTCACCTGCTATGTTTCCAGCATGTGTTTATCATTCGCTCCCACCTCACTCATCCACATCCTTAATCACCCAACCTTCCCACTTTTCCAGCTGCACTTCTCACCACTTGCTGATGTTCATGGAGGTGTGCATCTTCCATTATCGGCCTTTCCTACACCACAATGTCCGCTCCAGCAGGAAATGGCCATGGTGAGGTAGAGGCATCCACACATGGTATGCTGAGAAAATTGGAAACCTCGAGCTACTAGCTGATGTGTAAACGACACATGTGCAAGAAAAAGCAGTGTGGTAGAAGAATGTCAAAACCAAACTTTTATCTGCCTGACATTTTGTGTCCTGCATATTATTGCCTAATGTGTTGGAGTTGATAAATGAAAATCTACACCCAGTGGGATAAATTGTTTGTAAATTATTTTAAGGGGATATTTTTGAAAGATGATATTTAATAACAATATCATGACGTACAAAAAGAAAAATTATTCACAGAGCTCACAGTGGTTCACGTATTGAAGCAGCAGAGGTCAAAAGTAGGTGTGTAGTCAAAGTCAAAGAATTGTTTACAAAAGAACACTGGTAATCTTTTTCCAACCAAGGACAGCAAAGGATGTGCAGAATGACGTGTCAATGTTTGGACAAGGGTTTTTTGTGAGAGAGGATATAAAATTACATATTCAAATTAAGCGCCGGGGAGCACTGGGCAAGTTGTGAGTAATACCTAACAAGTACGACAGTTAGGGTGGTAGTGTAAAAAAGGGGGAATCTAATACATCTGACCTTTCTGTTTGCAGATCAGTGAGTGTGGGAAATAAAGGCTACTGGCGGTTCCGGACAAAAGGGCCAGAGGAGGCATTTTCTGAACATTAGTTTTTTTCTGGTCGGTTTGGATTTGAAATAGACTACTAAAGGCAACTCTCAATTGATATGTCCAGCCTGCCAACATAGAAGATTTTTGTCTCAGACACCCAGAAGCAGAAAATCAAGTGTGCTTCCTCAGTATTATCACCATCAGTTAAGTATTGCTGATAATTGGTTTGGGGGGGTCGTACCTGATGTGTGAGTTGGGGGAGGGGCCTTTCTCACGAACGGGTCAGTGGTCATTAAGTAAGGGGCATATATACAGAGAGAAAAGCCTAGACAGAGGTGAAGGTGGGAGCACTTTTCCAGCGATATGGTGAAGTCACTGTGTCAAGTCACACACCCGCTCACTCTCTTCGCACAGAAGCTTTTACCATCAGGGGGACAGTTTCTCACTGTCTCCCATGGCTTCTAAAGCTGATACTTTGTAAACTTTGCACTTCACGAAGATTGTAAAGGTTAAAAAAAATATAGAAAGATGAGAGACTGCAGACTTCACAAGTTAGCAAACCTTTAGGAAGATGGTGAGGTACGAAGCTGATCTGTCAGTATGATCACCACAATGTAGGTTTGTGTTGACATTCTAAGCATGGATGGACGGCTTGGTTGAGGTACGTGACCTTTAGGTCCTCAATTTAGGTCAATTAAAATGATCCTGCTTTCCAGAGGTTCATAAATCATGATAATCGTGATAGATTTGGAAATGGATAGTGACAACTTTGCTACGTGATTCTGAAATGAGGAAAATTGGGCAGATAAAAAGGGTCAAGGACAAGAGCGCTTTGTGTATCATAGTCACTTTCCCACTCTTTCAGTCCTTGTAGCCCTCCCTAAAGAAAGAACATCCTCCAGAAGGGATGAGGATATCCACATTCAGTTGGGATGCCGGCATGGACCAGGTCTCTATCAGGAGTAGCAAAGATCTGCAAAAGTCGCAGGAATTAGCTGGAATGGTTTGTCATGCTGGATTGGAAGTAGGGAACTGGCCCTATCTACTTGGTAATGCGTATACCTGATAATTCTTCCTTTGAAATTAGACAGTATTTTGCTAATCATGCACTGACAAGCCATTGTCCTCAGCCAATGCTGATTATTCCATAAACAGAACCAGAATACAGGATATTTTTGCATAGGTTTTTGTAGAGAACACACCTAGCTAGAAAGCAATGGAGTGCTGAACCAGGGTGGGAGCACTATGCATGATTCAGTGTAAACTGCAATGTACAGCTACTAGACCTAGTGCTGTCCACTTTTAGCACTGTAAGCTTCAAGGCACTGTGAGCAAAACATACGCAAGAGATAATACAAAGAGCACAAAAAGCAATTGCCACTACAACTTAAACTGATTGTTCAATGGTATCTTAGCTGGACTACTTTGTAGATGTGAAGATGAACAGAGCTAATGATGAACTTATGTAATTAGTGAAAGTAGCGGCATTTGTTGATGTTTAATTAAAACCATATCTATTGTGGGTATGTGACCTCCTAATATTACGCTAAGGTGACATATAATAGGGCAGTGACATCTACTACCCTCAGAGATTGACTCATATTTTTTGAACCAATAATCATCAAATTTAGCATCAAATAATCAAAATAGACAGTTTAGAGTCAGAAATGTATACACATCATGATCTATGTGGCAATGAATCACGACACCAGTTTAGTAAAGTTTAGACATTTTTTAACCTCAAATTAACAACGCTAAAGTCATGTAAATGATGCGCAAGACCAAATGATGACAATACAGAAATGACACAGGCTGTCCAAAACGTCTAAATAATCTCAATCTTGCCAATGGATTTACCATTAAACACTCCAAAAGAACAACACATAATAACAACAGAATTAAGTGAATGATAGAAACAGCATCATTTAGTTTGTGCATTGAATCACAATCAATTAATATGCATTCAAAATCAAATATTAGGTCAGGTATCTCTAGCTATTACTCTAACTAGAAAAGCATGTGTGTGCTTCATGCATAAGCAAAAATAAGACTACAATTATTTTGAAAAACATCTAACTATGGCGCTAACCAAAAATAAGAGGTTGGATTTTCTTGAAGGGAAAACCTGCAAAGGAAAATAAATGCACATTGGTTATACCTCTCCTAAATGAGACAACAGCTAGCAATATCTTCATCAGTGGAGCACTGGAACATCAGGTCTTCATTAGTCAACATCAGAACATGAAGGGGAAACAGTTCAGTAATGTTGGGCCTAATGTAACTGTATTGTTAAAATCATAAGTGGCTAGACAAGAGCTAAACAGCATCTGACTGCACAGAAAGCTAAACAGAAAACTTTGACTCTGAATGGAACTAAAAGAAATATCTAAAATAGAGAACTGACTTACATCATCTAAAGCTTGCTAAATTAAAGTCCCAAAATGTTACTAGCTAAGCTTCTATTGGACAAGACTATGAGGTGGGTTAGTGCGCAGTCAATACTATTTTAGCTGAGCTTCAGATGTACGGTTCTTCATTCTTCTTACGGTCCTCTACAGATGGCAGTTTCTGTGTCATAATTTCCAAACCCAGCAGCCAAACAAGACATTTAGCTAATGTTGCTTCAAAAACTAAAGCTCATTGCAACATTTATCTTGAGGAAATACAACACGAGCAGCAAGAGCAGGAAAGAAATTTCCACTGTGCATGTCACACAGCATGTTTAATAAAACAATGTTTGCAAAGCGTTTCAGTAAAATCAGCATCATTTAAACATTGTGCTTCTGGAAAAATAGTTAAACAGAGCCTTTTCACTAATGCTAATACATGAAGAAATACAACTTTTTTAATAACAGTATATTCAATATATTGATGCTATTTATGTTTTGTCAGCACATGTAGTTATAATTAATGAAAATACATTTTCATTAGCATTTAAT
Source organism: Pleurodeles waltl (assembly GCF_031143425.1). Lineage (NCBI taxonomy): Eukaryota > Metazoa > Chordata > Amphibia > Caudata > Salamandridae > Pleurodeles > Pleurodeles waltl. The sequence continues at coordinate 784,687,282 of NC_090444.1, read as the reverse complement.
ATTTCACATAGCACTTTGTTATGGTGGACACCATATGTCAATCACTTTTGAAGCTTCACGTTTATTTTTCTAACACACGTTTTCAGTTAGGCTTTTTAATACATGTTATTACACATTCTGCTGTAGGGACACATTTTTATTAATAATGTTTGTTCTCTAACAATCCCTCCTCTGACGGCTATATGTGTCATCACAAAAGAACATACACTAATACTAGTGAGATGATTCAAAATTTGGTTTGTCTAGTACTGTATATCTACTGGTAAGCTTTCTCAATTTTTCAAAGTTTCTGAAATTACACATCTTTTCAATTTTTATTTCCTCCCTCCTCTGTTCATTTTTCATCCTATGTATTCTTGACTATACAGCCTTGCTAATAAAAGACTACAACTAATCCCATAAATTAGTGGTAAACAATGATATGTAAGCCCCTATAGTACTGAGGAAGGAATTTGTGTACATACATAACATTCTCTCACATCCATTGTCTCAACATATTCATACAACAAACAATAGAAAACATTAGAAGAACGATCTCCTTGTAAACTAAGTGTAGGTATTTCTCATCATTGATAAACTTCTCTAATTTAGAAAGTGTAGTAGTCTCTGGAAGAGGTGTAAAATTAGTTTCAGCTTTATCAGAAACGCTCATACTTACAAACAACAGCAAACGTATCAACACACATGCAACTGCCAATCCAAGACACATACACTTGCAACATCTATTGTTTCTATTGCGATTGGCATCCATGGCCTGTAAAGACTCAAAAAGCAAAAGAAAAAGAAAAATAGATTTACCTATGCAGCCAAAACAAAAATCAAAAAAATAATCTTCAATGTTGTTTGTGATGATTTACAGCAGCTTTCAGGCTTTCACCAGAACGTGTCAAAAATCGGTTTAGGAGCTTTTCAACACTAGTTTTTAAATGTCTTTTAGTAGATCATAATCTGTGGATCTCTATTACTTCTAGTGTATAATGCCTCTCTTGTTTAATTGGCAATGTGATTTCAAAACTCAGTTCAAATGCGATTTCAAGTTCCAAATGTAGAACTGGATTTTCACAGTCAAAACAAAAGGACATAAACTTGTGTTCCCACTCATCTGCTGCAAGGTATGTCCATTCAGGAGCTGAGTAATTTCGACTTGCAACTCTTTTTCTCTTTGATCTTTAATTTGCACTTATTGCTCCTTCACTCAGGTCTGTTCCTTCTATTATTTCTGCTTCCTCAATTAGGCTCGACAACACATCAGGAACTTTTTCAGTTGTATGCAAATAAGGCCATTTATCTCCTTTCACAGTTTTTCTAGACAGTGATGGCAAAACTGGACTCACAATTCTTCTTGGTTCAGCAGGTTTTTGACTTGTTTCATCTGAACCATCAGCAGCCATTTCAGGAAATGAGATCTGCTTTAGCTGGTTTTCCCAATCGTCTGCTTCTGTGTGAATCTTTTAGTTCAGACTTGACTCTCCTGCTGCATCCACTTCTGAGTTTGTTGACAGAAGAGTATTAGGATTGTCCTCTAGTTCATCTTTCAGAGGAGTACCTGGATCTTCACCACTTTGCACTGTCTTAGTCTCTTCAGTATTTTGTTCTGTTTTTGTCACTTTGTCTTGAGACTGTATAACTTCTGCTGATGAAATCAGCAACCCTGGACTTTCCTCATCCAAAGGATATGGCACTTTATGAGTGTGGTTGGCATAGATCCAGAATGTAATTCCATCTCACTTCACAGCAATTGTCGTTACCAGAATAATCTAGTATGGTCTTTTCCACCTAGATTCCAAGCAAGTCTTGCGCACATGCTTCTCGATCACTACCCAATCACCACCTCAAAGACTGTGATGCTGATCTTGGGATTGTTGCAAGGCTGCAGCTTTCACCCAGTGAGAAAAAGAGCGAACCACATCAGCTAGACCCTTGCAGTAATCCAGCTCAAAGTCATCTGATATGTTTACAAGCGCAGGTGCAGGAACAGCTGGCAATCTCATTACTCTGCCCGTCAAAATGTTGTGTAGAGATAGGCCAGTCTTTGTGTCAGGTGTACTTTTCATGCTTATTCGAACCAAAGATAATGCATCAAGGCATTTCAGGTTCGTAGATGCGCACATTTTTTCAAGTCGAGCTTTCAGGGTTCCATTTATTTGCTCTACAAATCCAGAAGCTTCAGTGCAGCTGCTCAATGTTTATGGTTGAACATATTAATTTAATCACCTTGTCATTGAAGTGACTTCCTCTGTGTGATTCTAAAGAGGCCAGAAAAACAAATCTGGGCATCAACTCTCTAAGTAAAAGCTTTGCTATTGTGAGGCTATCATTTCTTCGTGTAAGGTAGGCTTAAATCCAGTCATAAATATACAATCACCAACATGTATCTCAAACCACCACACACAGGCATTTCTATAAAATCCATCTACATTGTGTCAAATGGACCACCTGCTCTTCCAAAGTGACTCAAATTGACAACAGTTCTCTTTCAAACATTAATTTGCTGACATGTAATGCATCTGTGACAAATTGGTTATGCAATTTTTCTAAATTTTGGATTGAACCAGAATTGTTTAAATGTTCGAATCATTGCATCTCTGACAATGTGCATTTTACCATGATATCAATCCATTTGTGTCAGTAGACAGTTTGGCAAAACGACCTGCCCTTCATTTGAAACCCATATTTCATCAATTTCTCTTTGAATGCAGCCCAATTTTATCCAGCTTTTCTTTTCATATCTGGAATCTTGCCCTACAGTCTTTTGATTTCTTCCCAAGTGTCAATTACTGTCAGCAGAAAACTTCGACTTGTCTCACCAATATTTGTTACATTTACATATTTCCTTTCTTCATTGAAAGTGACACAATTAAGTGCACAAAATCTAGCGATTTAATCTGCATAGAATATTCCCAGGGAGATGGAATTGTTTATTTTCTGGTGAGCAGTACATTTCACTACAGCAGTTTTATCAGGCAATTGTAAAATTTGTAATAAATCATGAATTCTGTCACCATTCCTTATTGGTGAGCCAGAAGAGGTCTCAAAACCGTGCTGGGACCACAACTGCACAAAGTCGTGCACAACACCAAATCCATTCTGGCTATCCTTAAAAATCTTAATTTTAGGCTGTGCAGAAATGCAGCATGCACTCAGCATGCACATCAGTTCAGCCACTAGTGCAGAAATACTCCCTAAAGCCATGAAGCATTAAGTACACCACTAATGGTGCACACAGCATAACCAGATCTCAATGTTCCCACATTATCTCCTAAACAGGAACCATCAACAAAAATGATTTGATCATTTTTCTCTAACAGAGTATCCTGAATATCAGGTCCGGGTTTGGTGCACAGTTCAGTAACCTCTAGGCAGTCATATTCCACTTCACTTACATTTTCATTTTCTGATTTAGCAGTGTCTATAGGTAGCAAAGTAGCAGGATTAAGTAAGTACATCTCTTGAGAGTTATATGTGGAAAGCCCAAAATAGGGAGCTCATATTTTGTCAAACGCCATTTGGCAAATACTGGGTTTTGGTCCTAGTAAGCAAGACCTCAGCTGAGTGAGGGACCAGTACAGCTAAAGGATGTCCTATCACAATGCTCTCACATTGAGCAAGGCTGACTCCAACCACTGCTACGTGCTTAAGGAAGCCTGGTAAAGCGGCAGCAACCGGATCCAATGTAGCTGAAAATATGCCTCAGTGCGATTTACGCCACCATGTACCTGTGTCAGGACAGAAAGAGCACATCAATCACATGAATGACAGAACAATGAAAATGGTTTCATGTAGTCAGGCATTATTAGAGATGGTGCTCTACACAGACTCTCTCTCAACTCAGTAAAAGCTTTGATACAAGCTTCATCAAAAAGGGACAGGGTCAGTGATGTCTTTGTGGGTCAATCTCTGCAATGGCTTTGAAATATTGGGAATCCATTGGCGACAGTAACTCACTATTCCTAAAAACATTCTGACATCTCTTTGAGTAACAGGAAAACTTGTTTGTAAACTTGCTTTAACTCTTTCTCTAGACACCTTCCTTGCTCCTTTTTATATTAAATGCCCAAGTACTCTACCTCTTTCTGACAGAAGTTTAATTTTGCTGGGGACACTATGGGGGTCCTTACGAGTTTGGTGGTCTCATGACTGTCATGTTGGCAGTGGCAGTCACACTGCCAACAGGCTTGCTGAGAAGACTGCCATGGTGGTCTACCCAACAGAATACAGCCAATCCAATGCCAGCACTGCCAGTATCGTCATGCTGCCACAGACGACGATGCCACCTTCAGGCCAGCGGAGCGCATGTTCCAGCCGGACAGATTACGAGGCTGCACACCACCAAGATTTTCACTACGGTCGTACCACCACGGAACCCTGGCGGAAACCAACTTTATAGAGGAACATGTACCCGTCTTAGGCCCCCATGGAACCTGACCTACATGTCTTCTCAATGCTCCTACTCACCCAACGACTCCAGAACCAGCAACGACAATGACGACAGCAACCGTGAATACACACACTTACCCGACACTGTTGCACATTGTCAATGTGTATATGTACACACAACATACACATCCTAAATGGGGGGCAATGGCGACACACACATGTACCCTCACACTGACACACACACATCCAATCCACAGCCACATACACACAAGCACATACATAGTACGCACACTATGGCCAACACACACACACCCACTTTGAAAACACACACCAACACCCAGATACACAGCACTAGCACAGTGTAACACTACAACACACAACACAACCAAATGACACAACAACACCACAACCGCAAGACCTAGAAATCAATTTCACACATCCATAATACACACCTCCACTTGACAAATCATACATACAGCACAACCTAACAACACAAGAGAACCAACAAACACATTCAAACATCCATACAGCAAGCCATACGTCATATCCTGCCAAACACATATCACAATGGATCTGATATAACAATCAACACACACACTCACCCACATTGTACAACCACACAATGGCACACAACACTAGAAATAACACAATCACTACACACAATATCAACATTAATCCATGTTCCTAACTCTGATATGCCCATCTCACAATACACAGCCATCACAGCGGGACAAAAGTAATGCACACACCTACACCCACACATGCTGGCCACGCACAACTAGTAGCACTATTAGCACACCCACAAAACGTACTCACACACACACTAAAGCAGCCAAGACCAAAACAGCCATAAGGAATGAAAGGCAGGACAAAAATGTAACCTTGGAACCGACAACTGGTTTGCCCAGATGTATGGCAATAAATATATAAATATATATAACTATGTAAAAGATTAGTAGGTCATCGGCCAGACCAATCAAATATGTGCATCATGCACAGATGGCACATTCAAATACCCCACATGACTCCTGACTGCCATACAATCTCCACAGGTAGAGGCATCAAAGGGTCAGGCAGACCCCTCATGGGAAGGGGTGGCCGGGGGTTTGGGTTTGGGAGGTAGATTCTTGGGCTTGGGAGGGGGAGGCTTAGGTCAAGGATTAGGAGAGGGCTGGGAACTCTTGGCATGGGGAAGGGCATTGGAAGCTGCAGGGGGACCGGGGAGGACTTAGAGGTGGGAGGGCTGGACAAGGGGAGGGACACAGATCTTCAGGGGCACACTGGGTGGGTGAGAAGTAGGGAAAAGGTTCAACTCTGAGAGGAAAAATGTTTTAGACACACAGGGATGTTCATGGTGAAAGGGTTTGGGAGTGGGGGGAGAGGGAGTGGTTGTGAGAGGTGTTTTGGGGGATGTCTTGGGTGCATGTGTGTATGAGATATGCTTGTGTGTGCTGGGTGTCTACTGGGTAGGAGAGTGTGGGTGTTTATGTGTTTTGAAAGGGGGGTGGAGGTGCTGGGAGATGCCGTGGTGGATGGGTAACTGTTGGGGTGGTGACTGCAGGTATGGTGGATGTGCTGCATGTAGCCGTTTCTGTGGTTGTGGTGGCTGCAGATGTGGTGACTGGAGTGGATGTCTGAGATTCTGCTATTGTGGTGACTGTGGGTAGGACAGGAGTTGTGGCTGTATTGGTGAATGTAGGTGTGGTGTCTGCAGGTATATCCGATGTAGTGTCTGTGAAGGTGTGGGTGGTGGAGGAGACAGTGTGGGTAGTGAGTGCTGGTGTGTCAACAGATGGGTGTTGTCCGTGTGCATGCTGGTGGTGGGTCTTGTGGTGCTTGTGTTTGTCAGCGGTACCCTTGGATGTTGAGATGGATGCATGCTTGTCTGTCTGTATGCTTTGGCTGGAACAGGGAAGAGGGGTTTGGGATTGGGAAGAGGAAGGTGGAGGGGGGACAGAAGACAAAGGGTGACTGGCTGCCATCAGTGTTGAAGCCATAGCCTAAAAGGATCTCTGTAGGGCAGCCAGTGCACTGTGAATTATCTCCAGGAACGCATTACTCTGCTGGACTAGAGTTGCCAGTCCCTGTATGGCATTCACGATGGTCGACTGACCAAGAGAGGTCAAACTCAGGAGGTCAATAGCCTCCTTACTGAGGGCAGCAGGGCTGACAGGGGCAAAGGTGCCTGCAACGAAGAAGATGCCCACCCTCCTGGGTGAGCAGGCACGGACCACTGGTGGGGAGCTACAGGGTGGTAGTAAGGGGGCTGGCAGACAAAGATGGTCCCAGAAGGGTCTGCCACTGCCAGGGAGTATCTACTGGAGGAGGATTCTGAGGATGATGAAGCAGGATATCTGGTCTCCCCCATGGCACTCCCCTCTACCTCTGAGCCACTGGGCCCCTTGCTGTCAGAGGTATCAGCACTCCAGCTCCTGTGGCCAGCCGCATGCCCACTTGCCTGTGCCCCGTCTCCTTGGCCTGCCAATGCTGTTGCACACAAATAGACATATTACTCTTATCCACCTTTTCATAGCTACCCTCTGTTAGACCTGACAGCCTTAGGGTAGTCACCCATAACTTTTTGCCTGCCTCCCTCCACTTTTTGGACACTGTTTTTGCTGGTTTATAGATTCTGCGCACTTTACCCCTGCTAACCAGGGCTAAAGTGCATATGCTCTCTCCCCTAAAACATGGTAACCTGGAATCATACCTGATTGGACTATTAATTTACTTATAAGTCCCTAGTAAGGTGCACTTTATGTGCATAGGGCTGGTGAATTAAATGCTACTAGTGGGCCCGCAGCACTGGTTGTGCCACCCACTTAAGTAGCCCCTTTTCCTTGTCTCAGGCCTGCCATTGCAAGGCCTGTGTGTGCAGTTTCACTGCCACCTCGACTTGGCATTTAAAAGTACTTGCCAAGCATAGAACTCCTCTTTTTCTACATATAAGTCACCCTTAATGTGTGCCCTAGGTAACCCCTAGAGCAGGGTGCTGTGTGGGTAAAAGGCAGGACATGTACCTGTGTAGTTATATGTCCTGGTAGTGTAAAACTCCTAAATTAGTTTTTACACTACTGTGAGGCCTGCTCCCTTTATAGGCTAACATTGGGGCTGCCCTCATACACTGTTGAAGTGGCAGCTGCTGATCTGACAGGAGCAGGAAGGTCATATTTAGTATGGCCAGAATGGTAATACAAAATCCTGCTGACTGGTGAAGTCGGATTTAATATTACTATTCTAGAAATGCCACTTTTAGAAAGTGAGCATTTCTTTGCACTTAAATCCTTCTGTGCCTTACAATCCACGTCTGGCTGGGCTTGGTTGACAGCTCCTTGTGCATTCACTCAGACACACCCCAAACACAGGGTACTCAGCCTCACTTGCATACATCTGCATTTTGAATGGGTCTTCCTGGGCTGGGAGGGTGGAGGGCCTGCTCTCACACAAAGGACTGCCACACCCCCTACTGGGACCCTGGCAGACAGGATTGAACTGAAAGGGGACCTGGTGCACTTCTTAGCCACTCTTTGAAGTCTCCCCCACTTCAAAGGCACATTTGGGTATAAAACAGGGCCTCTGCCCTACCTCATCAGACACTTGCTGGAGAAGAAACCTGAACCAGAAACTACATCCTGCCAAGAAGAACTGCCTGGCTGCTCAAAGGACTCACCTGCATTCTTTCTACAAAGGACTGCTGCCTTGTTGTTGCCCTGCTGCCTTGCTGAACTCTTGTCTGGCTGTGAAAGTGCTCTCCAAGGGCTTGGATAGAGCTTGCCTCCTGTTCCTTGAAGTCTCAGGACCAAAAAGACTTCTCTCTTTTACTTGGACGCTCCGTGCGCGAAAAGTTCGGCGCACAGCTTGTTTCGCGGCGAGAAAAATGCTGCACTCCAACGCTGATCGACGCGACGCTCTTGGGACGATCGAAGATCTGACGCACGGCCTCACAAGGACAACGCCGCCCGACCTCTAGAGGAGAAATCGACGCAACGCCTGCCGTGAGATCGTAATTTCAACGCGCAGCCCCGCAGATCGAAGTCTAGAGGAGAAATCGACGCGACGCCTGCCGTGAGATCGTAATTTCGACGCGCAGCCCCGCAGACCGACGCGCAGCCGGAGAACAAGCAGGAAAATCCACGCACAGACCCGGGACATCTGGTAATCCCCGCGATCCACAGAAAGAGACTGTCCGCGCGCCGGAAAACGACGCCCGACTTCCCCGCGTGGAAAATAACGACGCAAGTCCGTGTGTGCTGGGGAGAAATCGACGCACACACCCTTTTTTCACGCACCTCTTCTCTTGTGGCCCTCTGAGGAGATTTTTCCACGCTAAACCAGGTACTTGTGCTTGAAAGAGACTTTGGCCCTCATTCTCTCCGCCGCCCGCCAAAGTCCCGCCGTCAGGTTACCGTTCCGCGGTCGAAAGACCGCGGCGGTAATTCTGACTTTCCCGCTGGGCTGGCGGGCGGTCGCCTTCAGGCCGCCCGCTTCAGGCCGCCCGCCAGCCCAGCGGGAAAGAGGCTTCCACGATGAAGCCGGCTCGGAATCGAGCCGGCGGAGTGGAAGCTGTGCGACGGGTGCAGTTGCACCCGTCGCGTATTTCACTGTCTGCGCAGCAGACAGTGAAATACATTTAGGGGCCCTCTTATGGGGGCCTCTGCAATGCCCATGCCAGTGGCATGGGCACTGCAGGGGCCCCCAGGGGCCCCGCGACCCCCCCTACCGCCATCCGGATCCCGGCGGTCGGACCGCCGGGATCTGGATGGCGGTAGGGGGGGTCGGAATCCCCTCGGCGGCGCAGCAAGCTGCGCCGCCTTGGAGGATTCAATGGGGCGGCGGTACACTGGCGGGAGCCCGCCAGTGTTGCCGGTCCGACCGCGGCTTTACCGCCGCGGTCGGAATCCCCATTGGAGCACCGCCGGCCTGTCGGCGGTGCTCCCGCGGTCCTCCGCCCTGGCGGTCTTTGACCGCCAGGTTCAGAATGACCGCCTTTGTTTGTATTCTAAAGACTTAAGACACTTTATATTACTTTTCAGTGATATCTCTACAATTTCCCATTGCAACTTTATTCTTTTTGACCTACAATTATCCTGATAAACATGATATATTTTTCTAAACACTGTGTGGTGTATTTTTGTGGTGCTATATGGTGGTATTGTATGATTTATTGCACAAATACTTTACACATTGCCTTCTAAGTTAAGCCTGACTGCTCGTGCCTAGCTACCAGAGGGTGGGCACAGGATAATCTTGGATTGTGTGTGACTTACCCTGACTAGAGTGAGGGCTTTTGCTTGGACAGGGGGTAACCTGACTGCCAACAAAAAACCCAATTTCTAACATTGGTGATCAGCGGTGAGGATAGGACTTGTATTTGTGCAGTGACATACAGTAGCTAAGTATTTCACTACCTACCCACAGTTGAAGGTCAACTTGGTTTTTATCTCTTTTTGAAAACCCGATTTTTTTCCTGACAATTTTCAAAAACTAAATCCTCACTCAACATGTCTCTGACTGGGTCTCAGACAGGGGACTTTGACCTATTCCAGTTGGATGCATATACGGTCAAACAACTAAGAGGATTCTGCAGGGCATTGAGGGTACCCACCCAAGGGGCCTCCAGAAAGGAGGACTTTCAAGTGGCGCTGAGGGCCTGTGCAGAAGCCCATTTAGAGGATGATGAGGAAGAGGAGCCAGAACATGGCACCTCAGAGGAATTTTCACTATCTGTGGATGGTGTTACCACTGCAATTGTGCCCCCTTCCAGACCAGGGAGCAGTGTCTCTATGCAAAACCTGACCGCAGAGGAAAGGAGAGAGGAAAGGGTGTTCCAATTGCAAATGGCAAAACTGAAAATTGAGGCTCAACAGGAGGAGAGGAGGGCAGAGAGAGAAGCCAAACAAGCTGAGGCTGAAAGAGCAGCCAAACAGATTGAAGCTGAAAGAACAGCCAAACAGATTCAAGCAGAAGCTGAAAGGGCAGCCAAACAAGCGGAAGCTGAAAGAGCAGCCAAACAGGTGGAAGCTGAAAGAGCTTTGGCTGAAAAGAAACTATTGTTGGCTCATGAACTGAGTCTCAAGGAGCTGGAGATCAAGGCGAGACAGTCTGAATCCAGCAATAATGGTGGCAGCATACAGACAGGACCTGCTGGAGAAAAGAAGGTTCGTATACCCAAAAATGTGGTGCCCAGTTTTGTGGTGGGAGATGACATAGATAAATGGTTAGCTGCTTATGAAGTTGCACTAAGGGCTCATGAGGTTCCTGAAGGGCAATGGGGGGTAGCTATGTGGGGTTATGTGCCGCCATTGGGGAGGGACACACTTCTCACATTGGATCAACCTGATCAAAACACATACCCACTTCAGAAAGCCACTTTACTTGCCAAGTTTGGGCTGACCCCTGAGGGATACCGTCAGAGGTTCAGGGACAGCACCAAACAAACCACACAAACATGGGTAGATTTCTTTGATTTCTCCAGTAAGGCACTGAATGGATGGGTGCGGGGCAACAAAGTAGCAGATTATAAAGGTTTATATGACTTGATTCTGAGAGAGCATATGCTTAATACTACTTATACAGAGTTGCGCCAGCACCTAGTGGATAGTAAGCTGACTGACCCCAGGAAGCTTGCTGAGGAGGCGGACCTCTGGGTTAGCACCAGAGTGTCCAAGAAGGTACCCGGGGGGGGACTCCCACAAAGGTGGTCAGGGTTCCCAACAGAAGCAAGAGGGGGGAGATAAACTTGCAGATAAGGAACTCTCCAAAGGCCCCCAAAAGAATTCCCAGGGAGGGGGTGGCAACCCTTCCTTTTCCAAATTTGGGAAAAAGCCAGGGACATATGACAGGTCAGGGAAATCTAGCCCCAAATGCATGGAGTGTTACCAGTATGGTCACTACAAAGGCGATCCACAGTGCCCCAAGAGGGCACCGTCCACTACCGGACAGGCACCTGGGTTGACTAGTGTAGCGCTCGGGGGGAGATGGACCCAAGTAGCTTTGGGGAGCAGGTAGAGATTTCCCTAGTGTCCCTGGGAGAAGTAGAAATGGTGCCCAAGGCCCACATGCCCAAAAATACTTCCAAGTACCGGCAGTGGGTCACCATTGATGGGCAGAAGGTGGAGGCTCTGTGTGACACAGGAGCCAGTATGACTACTATCAAGAGTCAGCTGGTGTCAACAGAGCAGATAGTACCTCATACATTCCACCAGGTCAGAGTCGCTGACAATCGCGAGAGTCACCTACCGGTGGCTCTGGTTCCCTTTGATTGGGGGGGGGGTCTCTGGTACTCTGAAAGTAGCTGTGAGTCCTGCCATGCCTGTAGATTGTCTGTTAGGCAATGATCTTGAGCACACTGCTTGGAAAGAAGTGGAGCTCAGGTCTCACCTGGAGATGTTAGGGTTACCTGAGTGGGTCTGCATGACCACACAGTCCATGGCTGACCGAGAGGGAAGTCAAGGGCATCTGGAGCCTGGAACGATGGCCCAGAAATCACCTGAAATGTCAGCATGCATATCATGACCTGGTTGAAGTAGAAACTCAGTCTTAATCTGGATCATAATTCTCCATACTCCTAGAATCTGTAGCAAAAAAACAGTTTACTAATTACAACATATCATGCACCCATTGAATCTACACCTGACCAGTCTATGTCCATTAAGTAATGTCCCATGACAGTAAATAAACTCAATGTACAGACAACACAACACCTGCCATTCAAGTCACATGCCTGACTGAACCCTTTGTACATATGCCATAATGGAAACTATCACTGACATAGCCACAACATGAGGCCCTACCACACAGGTGACATCTGATGTGTGTAAGACTGGTTTGGAGAACACTCATGTGTCCACATGCACCAAATTCCAGAGGAACCTCTGCAGACACTGTACACAGATACACCACATCACTTTGTAAATGCATGTGCAGCTACTGTGGGCATGAGACATCCACTGACAATCACTGAGTGCAGTGCAAGGACACCTAAACATTGGCCAGCCACGAAAGATTCATGGGGCACTTAACATACCACCTGACATGCTGTTACAGTTCCACCCCATGACTACATGATTAAAGCAGCACCATTCACACCTTTCCTGCCGTGATTAGCTGTACCTGAGTGCACACAACACACATATCCCACTGAAGAGATATGAACACATGATGTACACATGGAATTACACGACTGCCATTGCACTGACACCATTTCCCACAGCAACACCTGTCTCAAAAATTGTAGTACAGCCAAACCACCATACAATGAAATTAGAAGTAAATTTATGACAAATCCTGTCCAAACTGTCCATATCATTTAGGCAGAGGGTAGTAATGATTGACCCACTCTATCACCTGTGACCTCAAATAACCATTGAGACATGATGTAGGCAGATAGTAACATAGGTGTCACTGTAATTGGTAGGACATTGGCATACATTGGTAGGACATTGGCATACATTGCATGGACATTGCATATAGTGATAGGGTAGCACTGCCATCCACTTACTGCCTAGGGAACAAAGCATTTGGGCTAAATGTGATTTGCCCAAATGCAAATGCCATGGATATGCATGTAAAGGACAAATAGACAAAAGCAGACACCCACAATAGCCTTCCCTTACACCCTTCACAGACCCCATAGTATGAAGAAGATGGGGCAATGGGGATACATTTACAGACCCATATGTACTGTTTTGTCCTTGACATTTCTGTGCAGTGATGGAGAGGCCTGTCTCACATGGAGTCAATCCTTGTACCATGATAAATGCTACATGGCCCCTGTACAAATTATGTCAACCACCCAGTTGCTAATATAGGTGATCAAGACAGATTGGACTGCTCAGACACCTTTAAGCTACTAGAGCACGTATGCTGAAGGATGGCCCAGGACATACTCAATGTGTAGGATGAAACTGCAGCTTATAATCCTTAAATGGCTGGGTGAACTCACACATGTGGAATTGTCATCTGAGCATCACCACAAGCAGTCATAGATATTTCTTGACACAGGTGGAATCAATGTACACTTAGAATCCATGAATGCCAGATCTACATCCAATAGGCCATGTGGGTACTACATATTCCGACTAATCTACATACATGTAGCACCTACAACATTGTCACAGCTGCTACAGTATTACTGCAAACACCATAGAACCAGAGCCAAGTGCTGTACTGCCCTCAAACGCCCATCCACCTCAGGGTAGGCCACTACCAAGATAGGGGCCATTAGGGGGGGTCAGGGCCGACTGCCACCCTTCCTTCATTGACAGGACATCCCCAGCTGGGCCTCCAGGATCTTCCAGGCCTAGTGTCTCAGGTTCTCCTACCACTTGCGACAATGGGTGCTCCGTCGGCTGTGAACCCCCATGGTCCGCACTTGTTTGGCGATGGCACACCATATCCCCTTCTTCTGATGGGCATTTATCTGCATGGATGACGCAGACAAAGGAGAAAGTCATGTATACATGCATCATGCCAGTAGGATTGGTCTCTACACATCTGTCACTGCAAGTAGTCACAATTACCCATCCTCTCTGCTAAGATGCCTTCACAACATAGCATTTGCATGCATCTACACATTCACCAGTTCACATGCCCGAATAAACGTCCCACACAACACCTATTACACACGGCACTTACCTATTCCTCTGGTGCCTCATATAGCTGCTCATACAGAGGTATGACCTCCTCCACTAGCTTCTCAAGCTCTTTGGGGTGAAGACAGGGGCCCTATCATCTGCAGGACACAGCATTATGGCTCCCAGAGGCAGTACACAGCAGCTCACGTAGTGGAGGTCTTGCTAGCAACAGTGTCAGGAGTCAAGTGAGCATAATTGCAGAAAATGGCAGTCTTGGCCGCCACGTACAGGACCGTCACCCCTGGCAATCATGCCCACTGGCCCCAGTCCGCCAAAGGCAGCAATGTAAACCAATGATAAGTAGCACGGTGGTTGCGACCGCCTACCGCCATGATGACTTCCACCGGTAGACTTAGGTCACTTCTAACTGTCCACTAAAGTAGGTCAGGCACCTGCCATTTTGGCCACATGTAATCAATCGATGTGCAAAATAATCTGCGTCACTCACTTACAGACCAGTACAGCTAAAGGATGTCCTATCACAATGCTCCCACATTGAGCAAGGCTGACTCCAACCACTGCTACGTGCTTAAGGAAGCCTGGTAAAGCGGCAGCAACCGGATCCAATGTAGCTGAAAATATGCCTCAGTGCGATTTACGCCACCATGTACCTGTGTCAGGACAGAAAGAGCACATCAATCACATGAATGACAGAACAATGAAAATGGTTTCATGTAGTCAGGCATTATTAGAGCTGGTGCTCTACACAGACTCTCTCTCAACTCAGTAAAGGCTTTGATACAAGCTTCATCAAAAAGGGACAGGGTCAGTGATGTCTTTGTGGGTCAATCTCTGCAATGGCTTTGAAATATTGGGAATCCATTGGCGACAGTAACTCACTATTCCTAAAAACATTCTGACATCTCTTTGAGTAACAGGAAAACTTGTTTGTAAACTTGCTTTAACTCTTTCTCTAGACACCTTCCTTGCTCCTTTTTATATTAAATGCCCAAGTACTCTACCTCTTTCTGACAGAAGTTTAATTTTGCTGGGGACACTATGGGGGTCCTTACGAGTTTGGTGGTCTCATGACTGTCATGTTGGCAGTGGCAGTCACACTGCCAACAGGCTTGCTGAGAAGACTGCCATGGTGGTCTACCCAACAGAATACAGCCAATCCACTGCCAGCACTGCCAGTATCGTCATGCTGCCACAGACGACGATGCCACCTTCAGGCCGGCGGAGCGCATGTTCCAGCCGGACAGATTACGAGGCTGCACACCACCAAGATTTTCACTACGGTCGTACCACCACGGAACCCTGGCGGAAACCAACTTTATTGAAGGAGACACTCACGTTCAGGAACATGTACCCGTCTTAGGCCCCCATGGAACCTGACCTACTTGTCTTCTCACTGCTCCTACTCACCCAACGACTCCAGAACCAGCAACGACGACAGCAACCGTGAATACACACACTTACCCGACACTGTTGCACATTGTCAATGTGTATATGTGCACACAACATACACATCCTGAATGGGTGGCAATGGCGACACACACATGTACCCTCACACTGACACACACACATCCAATCCACAGCCACATACACACAAGCACATACATAGTACGCACACTATGGCCAACACACACACACCCACTTTGAAAACACACACCAACACCCAGATACACAGCACTGGCACAGTGTAACACTACAACACACAACACAACCAAATGACACAACAACACCACAACCGCAAGATCTAGAAATCAATGTCACACATCCATAATACACACCTCCACTTGACAAATCATACATACAGCACAACCTAACAACACAAGAGAACCAACAAACACATTCAAACATCCATACAGCAAGCCATACGTCATATCCTGCCAAACACATATCACAATGGATCTGATATAACAATCAACACACACACTCACACACATTGTACAACCACACAATGGCACACAACACTAGAAATAACACAATCACTACACACAATATCAACATTATTCCATGTTCCTAACTCTGATATGCCCATCTCACAATACACAGCCATCACAGCGGGACAAAAGTAATGCACACACCTACACCCACACATGCTGGCCACGCACAACTAGTAGCACTATTAGCACACCCACAAAACGTACTCACACACAAACTAAAGCAGCCAAGACCAAAACAGCCATAAGGAATGAAAGGCAGGACAAAAATGTAACCTTGGAACCGACAACTGGTTTGCCCAGATGTATGGCAATAAATATATAAATATATATAACTATGTAAAAGATTAGTTGGTCATCGGCCAGACCAATCAAATATGTGCATCATGCACAGATGGCACATTCAAATACCCCACATGACTCCTGACTGCCATACAATCTCCACAGGTAGAGGCATCAAGGGGTCAGGCAGACCCCTCATGGGAAGGGGTGGCCGGGGGTTTGGGTTTGGGAGGTAGATTCTTGGGCTTGGGAGGGGGAGGCTTAGGTCAAGGATTAGGGGAGGGCTGGGAACTCTTGGCATGGGGAAGGGCATTGGAAGCTGCAGGGGGACCGGGGAGGACTTAGAGGTGGGAGGGCTGGACAAGGGGAGGGACACAGATTTTCAGGGGCACACTGGGTGGGTGAGAAGTAGGGAAAAGGTTCAACTCTGAGAGGAAAAATGTTTTAGACACACAGGGATGTTCATGGTGAAAGGGTTTGGGAGTGGGGGGAGAGGGAGTGGTTGTGAGAGGTGTTTTGGGGGATGTCTTGGGTGCATGTGTGTATGAGATATGCTTGTGTGTGCTGGATGTCTATTGGGTAGGAGAGTGTGGGCGTTTATGTGTTTTGAAAGGGGGGGTGGAGGTGCTGGGAGATGCCGTGGTGGATGGGTGACTGTCTGTTGGGGTGGTGACTGCAGGTATGGTGGATGTGCTGCATGTAGCCGTTTCTGTGGTTGTGGTGGCTGCAGATGTGGTGACTGGAGTGGATGTCTGAGATTCTGCTTTTGTGGTGACTGTGGGTAGGACAGGAGTTGTGGCTGTATTGGTGAATGTAGGTGTGGTGTCTGCAGGTATGTCCGATGTAGTGTCTGTGAAGGTGTGGGTGGTGGAGGAGACAGTGTGGGTAGTGAGTGCTGGTGTGTCAACAGATGGGTGTTGTCTGTGTGGATGCTGGTGGTGGGTCTTGTGGTGCTTGTGTTTGTCAGCGGTACCCTTGGATGTTGAGATGGATGCATGCTTGTCTGTCTGTATACTTTGGCTGGGACAGGGAAGAGGGGTTTGGGATTGGGAAGAGGAAGGTGGAGGGGGGACAGAAGACAAAGGGTGACTGGCTGCCATCAGTGTTGAAGCCATAGCCTAAAAGGATCTCTGTAGGGCAGCCAGTGCACTGTGAATTATCTCCAGGAACGCATTACGCTGCTGGACTAGAGTTGCCAGTCCCTGTATGGCATTCACGATGGTCGAATAATTCACGATGGCAAAATAATCTGCGTCACTCACTTACTCTCCCTATTTACAGTGTAACCATATGTTGGCCCTTCATGTTGTGGAACATATTGTGACTATCTTTACACAATGAGGTGTTCAGGCTGTCTATATGTTGACAACAATGTAAAGCAACTCCGTGGTACATAGGCCACAGCTAAGTATGGGTAGATACCGAAACATATGTGTAATGAGTCCATGACAACAAAGTCACCCACACATGCACAATGACTTATGCTTCATATGTACATTCCAATTTACATGGAAGGCAATTTGCAGTGTTACCTGTCTTTGTGCATTGTGTGTCACCATGCCTTCCATCCTGATAATACTCTCTGTTATGCTCTTTTTGCAGAATGGAATACTGACTATACTAGGGTGTTGGCCTGGATTGCAAACTCTCAGACGCCTGCCCTGTGACATCTCTGTTGTAACATATCTCATACTGTGGGAAGCTCAGTCTAATGACTCTTGCACTGGCTGTTCAATGCAGGGGGGCATGAACTCCCCACAGTTGGCAAGCATGGCAATTGTTGAGGTATTAATAAAGACACATATACAGTAACTGTGCTCAATTGTGCGTTATTGTACATATCATGATAAATAAGGGCAAAATCAAATTGGTAAAATTTGATAAGGGGTGATGAGTTAGGTCATGGTAGATGGATTCATCAGAGTAGAAACTACACCAGTTGTTTGCGCAGGTGTGATGTCCTTGTACCATGGGAAAATTGAGTCCTGTCTCAGGACAGCCTACAGGGTGTCTCAGTAGCACACAAGTGTGACACATCCTTAGCATCTGCTCCAGTTGGATGTCTGGGTGGACATCCATGTTTGTGGGGGGTTCTTCAGCTACAGAGGGAGGGTTGTCTGAGGCTTGTGGTTCCCCTGGCAGGGCCTCAATTCCACTAGCTGCCACAGATGTAGATGGGCCAGATGTTAGGTTGCTAGTGGAAGAGGCCTGATGGTGTGTTGAGGAGCCATGCAGGGTGGTGTTGATGTCCCTCAGCCCCTGCAATGGAAGCCACTGTGGCATTATGTGCCTGCCACTGCTGCATGACTTCCTGGTGGTATTCCCTCTGCAGCCTTTGATTCTACCCCAACATGGTGATTATTTGGCCCATCCTGTACTGGGAACTTTGGTATGTTCCCAGAACTTGGGAGATGGTTTCCTGGTCATTGGAGTCCCTTTGAGGCCCCACTCTCTGGCCCACAGCATCCCTCCCATGCCCCTGGCACGGTGCACCCACTCCAGTGGTAACAGCGCTTTCATTGTCAGGGATGTCAAGATTCGACTCAAGTCACTGTACTGTAGGGCACACAATAGATTAAACTGGCCTTGGTACACAGCTTGGGGGTGAATGGTTGCTTGTGATGTGGTTGCACCAGGGGTGGGGGGTGTTGCTGTCGGCAGGGTGAGGCAGGGAGTCATTGACTGACAAGGTGTCCCAGATGGGCCAGGTTGTTCATTGTTGTCCAGACATCCAGGCATTTTGCCCTCACTGGGGCCTTCATCCTGAGGGGAACTGGCAGTGTCTGGTATCCTCTCCATGGTGGCGATGGCTGGGTTACCTGTGGAAGGAGTGAGACACAGAGTTCAGGTTGGAATGTGTGTTCGATTACCTCTTCAAGAGATGCATGACAGTGGCTTTACATAATTACCTGCAACAACATTGACAGATGCTGCACAGCATACCTTTGTTGCACATACTACTCTGTGACTTGATTTCCATATCCCATGTTGGGAGATGTCATATAGGTTTGGTACAGATTGCACTGCAGGTGAGTTCTGTTATTGTCTGATACTTGACATGACTGCTCACCTCTTTTACCTAATGATTTGTAAGGCTTGCTAGATGTCACAATTTATAGATGTACAATACAGAATTATGTCCTAGTAGGACCACAGTATGTGGGTATGCAAGGATTATAGTCCTGTATCTAGACGTGTTGTGTGTGCGTCGACTCAGCCATCTTACTTTCCTACACAGATGAGTCTATTTCTGACTTGGGATCTTTGATCTGTGGCCATTAGGAATGGTCACTCAGCTGTAGCTGTATGTTGTTTTGTATGCTATTGTGAGTGTGCCATTGTGTATCTGTCATTGCCATGTAGTGGTCCTCACTAGGTCAATCTAGATGGTGTAACTAGTACCTTAGTTATACATGCACGAAATGTGATGTGTTGTGCATGTTCAAGGTGTTCAAACAAAAGTGTTGGTGCAAGTGGGAGTCATAGTGATTTGATTTGGCAGTCGTTAACGTGCCATTGCCAAGGGCCGTGAGGCAGTTTGGCTGGGTGGAGTGGTGGCATGCAGGAGAGGGGAATTAGGTGAATAGATGAGGGGTGCTGTGGGTGATTAAGTGAATTAGGGAGTATTTGGGTAGTGAGGAGGCATGCAGGATAATACAGTGGTGTGACAGGACTGTTGTAGGTACTTCCCAGGCTCCAGTCCCTCAGGTATTCCAGCCAGGTCTTCTGGATGTAACATGTCCCAGACCTTCTCCCACCAAGATGTGAACTATGGGGGAGGAGGTGGGGACTCACCGCCAGTCTTGTGCACGGCGATCTGGTGATGTGATGATGTGGAACGCACCTTGCCCATGAGGTGGTTCCATCTATTCCTGATGTTGTTTCTTGTGCGTGGATGGCTGCCTACTGAGTTGACCCTGTCGACTATCCTTTGCCAAAACTCCATTTTCCTAGCAATTGATGTTTGTTGGACCAGTGCTACAAACAGTTGTGGCTCTACCCTGACAATTCCGTCTGCCATGACTCTCAACTCCTGTGAGAAAACAGGGCTGATTGCAGAGGCCCCCTAACTTTTTGACCCCATTTTCCACTTTTGGCTGGTGTATTCCTGACTCTGATGGTGCCCTGGGTACTGCTAACCAGTCCCAGGGCCTGTGCTCTGTGTAAAATCAATATGCAAATTAGGCTTATTATAATTGGCTAAGTCAACCTACCTATAAGTCCCTAGTATATGGTAGGGCATGTAGGTTTAGGGACCCCAGCATAGGTAGTGCGCACTGCTGAGGTGCCCAGTGTCATTTTAAAGCTAGGCCTGCCTTGCTGGCTGCTTTTAAATTAAAGTTATATGCAAATTCGACTTTGGAATTAAAAGTAGTTCCAAAGTCTTAAACTACCTTATTTTTACATATAAGTCACCCCTAAGGTGTGCCCTATGTGCCCCTAGGGCTGGGTGCCATGTAAATATAAGCAGGGACCTTATAAACGTAGTTTTATAAGCCCTGGTGAGGTAAAAACAGCCAAATTCATTTTTCCCTCATTGCAGTGAATGGCCTTCATAGGCTAGAATGGGGAGACTTTGGGGGTCATTCAAATCTTGGCGGGCGGCGGGAGCCGCCCGCCAAGTGGGAACCGCCAGAAGACCGTACCGCGGTCAAAAGACCGTGGCGGTCATTCTGAGTTTCCCGCTGGGCTGGCAGGCGACCGCCAGAAGGCCGCCCGCCCGCCCAGCGGGAAACCGCCTTCCACAGGGATGCCGGCTCCGAATGGAGCCGGCGGAGTGGAAAGGGTGCGACGGGTGCAGTTGCACCTGTCGCGATTTTCAGTGTCTGCTATGACACTGAAAATCTTTGTGGGGCCCTGTTAGGGGGCCCCTGCAGTGCCCATGCCATTGGCATGAGCACTGCAGGGGCCCCCAGGTGCCCCACGACACCCGTTCCCGCCAGCCAGGTTCTGGCGGTCAAAACCGCCATAAACCAGGCTGGCGGGAAGGGGGCCGGAATCCCCATGGCGGTGCTGCCTGCAGCGCCGCCATGGAGGATCCTTCAGGCCAGGGGAAAACCGGTGGGAACCGCCGCGGTCAGAATTGGCCTGGATGCACCGCCAGCCTGTTGGCGGTGCATCCGCGGTCCCCGGCCCTGGCGGTCTATGACCGCCAGGGTCGGAATGACCCCCTTTATTTTAATTTTTAAAGTCCCCTTAAATGACAGATACAAAGAGTTTGGTATCAAATTAATTGTTGTAATAAATCCTACAACTTCCAGTTGTTGGATTTAATATAACTTGTTCAGGTAAAGAGTTTTAAACTTTACCTGAAAAGTTTCCAATTTCAGCCCTGCATTGTTTTTTGCTGCTGTGCTCTGATTGGCCAGCCTCTGGCAGCCTGGCCAGGCTGCATTGATGAGGTGTGAAGTGGCCTGGCTTCACACAAAGAGATGTGCCTGTGGGAGGGAATCTCCCCTCAGCAGATGGTGAGGCAGGAAGGGGGAGGGCTGCCAAACTGGTCTTTAAAGGCAGAGAAGTACATTTGGAGCAACACCCCCACATCCTGCAACCCCAGACAACTAGGTGCCCCCTTGATTAGATTAGGAGAGGGCAGGAGAGGGGTATGTTTAGGATTTTTAGCCACACCAGTGGGTGGGATCATCCAGATGTAACCTCCAAAAATCACTTTCAGCCATGCTGGATTTTTGAGGAATGTTGCCTCCTGGGATTGATTTTTGCCACACTTCCCAGGAAGTGGTCATCACAGGGGGAAGGACCCTGCACCTGATTGGAAAATCAGGACCCCCCTGTTTTTTACCCAGGAACAAGGATAAAACTGGCAGACCTGCACCCACACCTCAGTTCCCTACCAGATCCCATTAAGATTCCAACAGGGAAGAACTACAGGAGAAGAACGACTGCCCTGCTGGACCCCTGACCTGCACCTGGACACTGTACTCTGGAGGACTGCACCAGCTGCACACTTGGGCTTCACCACTAAAAGGACTCCCTGATTGCTACAGGTACAAAGGAGCTGCCCAGAGACCCCTGCATCAAGTCCTGCAAGCAGAGCCCAGCTGACCAACACCAGTGGCCATTTGAGGATTCTGACCAGGTGCTTCTGGGAATTGTAGTCCCAACTCCCAAGGAGCAACTCAGAGCTTCTGGAACCTTGGCACAAGTTGTGGACACTTCAAGGACACAAAAAGGACCACTAAAAGAAGATCCAGAAGTTTGAAGACATTTGGAGCAACTCCATAAGTTGAAGAGGTGCATTGTGGGAGTTGTAGTCGCAGAGCCTCTGAACCCTTGGCTGGTGCTATGGACCACTTTCCTGAATCAAACACTTCTTAAAGTAAGTGTGACAGTGTTACCTTGTGGGTGGCCTGATCTCTGGACTTTGTTCCTTTCCAGTGTGACCTTTTTTAACCCTTTGAGCGCTAGCTGCTTCTATGCGCTAGAAAGCTTAATTCTTCTAAAATTCGTATCTCCGGTTCCCCTTATCCGATTTTATTCATTTTGGTGTCATTTTAAAGATAAAAATATAATCTATTTTTATAAATTGATTTTGGATTTTAAAACTGTTTCCTGTCTTTTATTTAATTACTGTTTTGTGATATTTGACTGCTTTACACTCTGTCTCCTAAGTGAAGCCCTGTTGCTTGTTGCCAAGCTACCAAGGGTTGAGCTAGGTTTAATTTACTGAGACCTAACTGGACCTAAGTGGGGGTTAGTGGTCTATTGGTAAGTGCAGGTACTTACCTGCCCTTACCAATAACCCATTTTCCAACATTTTTGGTGCGCAGTGGTGGGATCCTGTACTTGTGTTCAGTATCACATTACATTTTTAGGTAAAACTAAGAAAAAATCCTCTAAATTGTCCTAGTGCAAAAAATGGTTTTTAATTTTTAATTTGGATTAATTTCAATTATTGAATTTTTGTGATTTTTCTAAATTCTTGTTTCCAATTTTTGCAAAACGTTTTTGTTGACACAAAACTAGGGAACCATGGAGCGTGATCTGGCTAGCCTACCCACACTGACAGTAGTCCAGCTTAGGGGGTTGTGTCCTGCAAGAGGGTTGCCTGCAACCACTGACCTCAGGGTGCATGTCCTGATAAAATCACTGAGAGCATAGGCTGAGGCCCAAGAAGTTGGCCCAGAGGAAGCTCCAGAGGAGGAAGATGCAGGGGAGGATGCTAGCTCCAACCACTCAGGGGAGGGAGGGCATCTGAGCCTAAGTGAGGATGAGGAAGACCGGTCCTCACTATACACAGTCACTAGGGTCATACCCAAAGCTAGTTGGGGGAAGGGGGTCCCTTCAGGAGGAGAGAACCTGTACCTCAGGGAAAGAGAGCTGGAGGCCCAGCTAGCATTTATAGCTTTGGAGGCAAAGAAGCTGGCCCTAGAAAAAAAAAAAGTGGGCAAAGAAAGAGAAAATAGATGGTGGCAGCGACAGAGAAGCTGAGGTGTCAATGGGTGGGGGGATTTGCCCCAGATTACCCAAGGGGGTGGTTCCTGCTTATATAGAGGGGGATGACATAGACAAGTGGTTGGAGGCCTTTGAGAGGGCACTCCAAATGAGAAGTGTTGGGCCTCAATACTGGGGTTCACGCTTATGGGAATTGGTCCCCAACTCAGGGAGGGATAGGCTTTTGACCTTAAGTTGGGAGGAGGCAGATTCATACCCTAGTATGAAGAGGTGCTTAACCAAGAAGTTTGGTCTGACCCCAGAGCAGTATAGGATGAAGTTCAGGGACACCCAGAAGGTCAGTACCCAGTCTTGGGTTAACTTTGTAGACACCTCACTTAAGGCACTAGTGGGCTGGATTCATGGTAACAAAGTAAATATTTATGAGGGGTTATACAATCTGATCATGAGAGAGCACATCTTGACCAATTGTATCCAAGAAAGGTTACGCCAGCATCTAGTGGACTCTAAGCTGATCAACCCTAGAGAGCTGGGGGAGGCAGCTGATGAGTGGTTGAGAACCAGGGTGGTTGTCAAGTCCCAGGGGGGAGACTCCAAGAAGGGGGGGTCAGGTCCCCGAAAACCTAAGGAGGGAGGTGGTAAGCCCACCACAGAGACTCCCTCTGTAGCCCAGAACCCTAAGAAGGAGTAGAGTAAATCCCACTCCCACTCTGACAAGCAGAGACAGGGAGACCCAGGGTTAAAAAAGCTCTTGGACAGTAGGGCTTGCTTTGACTGTCAGCAGACAGGTCACTTCAGAGGAGATGCAGCCTGTCCAAAGAAGGTGGTTAGCACTGGGCTGTCCGGTGTAGCCATGGAGGAGGACTCCTCAGATGATGAAGTCCTCCTAGCATTGAGCTGGGAGACAGGACCAGATGGTAAGCTGGTGATCCCTGATGGTGGGAGTAGCCACTTCCATCCCATTCAGGTGAATGGGATCCCTACCACTGACCTGAGAGACACCTGTGCCAGTCACACTATAGTGAGTGACCGGTTAGTGACCCCAGACATGTATGTCCCAGGAGAGACCAGGAAAGTCAGGATAGCCACATGGGAGGTCACCTCCAAACCTGTAGCCATAGTGCCCCTAGAGAGGGAAGGTATCCTTGACTGTTTAGGGTGGTAGTCAGTGCTGACCTCCCCCTAGATTGTATCCTGGGCAATGACCTCCCAGAGGTGAGTCTGGTCCCAGATGGGATGGTCGCCCAGGGCGCCCCCCCAACACAAGGTCCTGGGGAGTCAGTCCCTACAGTTAGGAGACAGCTGTCCCCAAGAAAAGGAAAGAAGAAAAGGAAGGGTGGGCCACTCTTAAAGAGAGTCCCAGGGAGCCAAAGGCCTTCTGCCCCAGTAGGGGGGGAGCCCAGAGTTGGCACTGGTGAGGCCTCACCTGACCCCAAGGAAGTCCTGAGTAGTCAGGTAGCTGTCCAGATGCAGGATGTTGCCCCTGCACTGACAGAAGGGAGAGTGGAAGGAAGGTGTCTGCCACAGGAGGTGGTAGCCCCCCACTCTAGACAGCAAGAGGGATGCCAGGACCCCACAGTTGCCCCTAAAGAAGCTCAGCCACCTCACCTGTCAGTGGAGAGCTTAGGATGTGGTTCTGGGTACTGACAGCTGTCAGTAGCCTCTGCTGGGTGGTATCCTTCCTGGCAGCAATGTACTTGGCCTGGGAAGCAGACCCCAGGGCCAAAAGCAAAGTAGGCCCCCTTACCCTGTTGGTCATGGTGGGGTTGCTCAAGTGTTGGGTGACCTCTTTGGGTGTTGCCTTGGCTCTTTGGGTGTTGCCCTAGCAAAGTTAGGAGTAGGGGAGGTGGGCACCTCACTACCAAAGTTGGCATAGAGAGAGGATTAAGACCCCCCTAGAGGGAAGTTTCATTTTGAGATGGGTCCTTTCACTGTTGGGATGGATTCACTACCCAGAGGGAGTGACCTTGGCAGGAAGATGTAAGGCAGAGTAGGCCCTGCAAAGGAACAGCCTGTTCTCTTCACTGTCTTCCTCGCCTGACAAGCCATGAAGACTCTCCCAGGCTTTGGCTTAGTCTCCTGGGCATGCGGGCTGGGGGGGTGGCTTGTGTGAGAAAACAGGGCTAATTGCAGAGACCCCCTAACTTTTTGCCCCCATTTTCCACTTTTGGCTGGTGTTTTCCTGACTCTGATGTTGCCCTGGGTACTGCTGACCAGTCCCAGGGCCTGTGCTCTGTGTAAAATCAATATGCAAATTAGGCTAATTATAATTGGCTAAATCAACCTACCTATAAGTCCCTAGTATATGGTAGGGCATGTAGGTTTAGGGACCCCAGCATAGGTAGTGCACCCATAGGTGCACTGCTGAGGTGTCCAGTGTTACATATAAGTCACCCCTAAGGTGTGCCCTATGTGCCCCTAGGGCTGGGTGCCATGTAACTATAAGCAGGGACCTTATAAAAGGACAACTCCTCATCAGTGAAACGTGGATGTTTTTGTGGGGACATGGTAGTGCTAGTAAAGACAATGAGGAAGTGATCAAAAGGAAGAATAATGTTTGTGAGGATGTGTGGGTGCTGTGCTGTGAGTGGGTGATGGTTGATGTATATTGTGTGTTTTTTTTATTTGTGTGTTGTGCATGTTGTGCAAGTGTAGGATGTGTTCCGAGTGTAATGTGTAGGGGTGCCTATTGTTTGTTTGCTAGTTATAGTTTCTTTGCTACTATCTGGCTGTGAGTGGCATTCTGACTGCAAATGATTGTTGGTTGTGTAGGGGTGTGTTATATAGTGCAGTGAGTAGGTGTGTCGGTTGTATGTATGTGTATCAGGTGTGGGGTATTCAAACTAGCCTATGTAATGTAGTGTTCTGCTCGATGTGAGTTTTGACCACAGTGATTCGCACTGCCACTGTGGTGATTTGTGGCTCATAATCTGGTTGGTGGATTTTTGTCGGGCTGGCAGTGCTGGTAGTGGAATTGCTTCTTTTCTGCCCTCAGGTGTCCTAGTGGTCTCGAACTTTTTGCTGTTTTTAGTGATCTTCATTGTGTGACTCTTAATATGGTGGTCAGATGACTGCCAACATGGCGGTCGTTTGGTGGCCGTCACCGTGGCAGTCTACAAAAAAGACTGCAAAAGTTGTAATGAGGCCTGTTATGTCCATTTGCACCCAGATGATTCAATAAGGCAATAGTATCTTGCCTGCATGCTTTCTGTGTCTTTGAAGCAACCAGTAAGTCATCAATGTACTGAACTAATGCTGATTGGAAAGGCATTTTCATTGATTCCAAATTATTTTTCAGCACTCGATTAAATATTGACTGGGATTCTGAAAAGCCTTGTGGGATCCTACACTACAAATACACATGATTGCAGAATCTGAAACAGAAGAGAAATTGGCTATTCTCATGTAGAGGCACTGATAAGAATGCTCCTGACAAGTCCACTACTGTGAACCATTCTGCATCACAAGGAAGTTGGAATAAAATCACTGCTGGATTGGGTACCACTGGACAACATTTGACCACAATATCATTAATCTTTCTCAAATCCCGAAGAATATGAAATTTCCCACTTGGTTTTTGCAAACCCATGATAGGTGAATTACATGGGCTGCTCTGCACTTCTTTCAAAATTCCTTGCTTAACAAAATCTGCAATTACAAGAGTAACTCCTTCAATTACATCTGGTGCCATTTGATTTTAAGGATTTTTTGGGAAAACGAAATTAGCTTAGATTGTAACTTTGACAGGTTTAACTCCTTTAATTAGACCAATATCCTTTCCAGAAAGATCACAAAATTTCAAAATAACGGTATCCTGTAAATCAATTGGCAGGTACTGAACTGTAAATGCAGGATAAGGAGTAATCAGTGGGAACTCTTCATTGATTGGATTACAGTCAATTGGGATGGATGATTCCTCATCATCGCTATTTGTTTGAATGGCAATTCCATAATTTGTACCAGTAATTGAACACCTTGTTTTGCACAATAAATCTCTTCCCAATAGGCATACTGAACTTGAGTCACAGAATGCAAATCTGTGCATGTCTTCAAACGTACCAATTTTAACAAGAATCGGTTCAGTAACTGGATTTGTCAGGTGTTGATTCGCTATTCCTACAACATGTATTGTTTTACGAGAAAGTGTCACTTTATGAACTTCTGCAGTTCTGAAAGAAGGGCGTGTAGCTACTGTGTCAACCACAAATGAGACTCCATTGCCCATTACTGTTCCATTTACATATAGACCATTCTGATCCACCTCTAATGAAACTGCTAACACACATTCTTCTTCATCTGAGCTCTCACTCACAATTTCATCACTCAATTCATCCTCACTGTGTAACGTGAGCTGTGCACTCAACTGATTGTTTTGATTTAACCTTTGACCCACGTTATGCTGAGGAACCGCTACTTGCTGCTGTGTAATTGGAGCTTGAGCTATTTGCATTTGCTGCTGTTGTGCCATCATTTGCATTTGCAATTGTATTTGCTGTTGATGTGGAACCTGAAAATGTGGCACCTGCTTTTGGGGAATTAGCATTTTCTGCGGAATCTGAATTTGATTATTCATATCCTGAACATTTACATTAGGATTCCAATTTCTCGGTCCTCTTAAATTTGGAAAAAGATTATGTTAATTTATCTGTACAACACCTTCTTGCACCTTCAATGGACACTCCTGCTACCAGTGTCCAAAACCCCGGCAAGGTAACATCTTTGTCATTGTGCACATGTCACTTGAATTAACATTAGCATTCAAATCAATACCAACATGATTTCTATTTCCGTTTTCACCACCAGGTCCTCTGCCTCTTGCCTGACCCTGATTCTGAATTACTTGCATGTTTCCCTGCATCCTTGATTGTGCTGCTCTAATTTGCACCACCATCGCCTTTTCTTTCAATCTTTTCTCTTTCATTTCAATTTCATCACTGCAATATTTAGCAATCTTTAATACTTCATCAACTGGTTTTGCTTACCAGCAAATTAAATGTAAGCATGTTACAAATTTCACTAAATTAATCACATCTTTGCGTTCAATTGTCTCTGTACCACTGTAATGTTTAAATGCCTGCAACTACCTTTCATAATATGCATGAATTGACTCTTTTGTTTCCTGTGCTGTCCTATCAATTCTCTGCCAATCAATGTGTTTAGGGGAAATTCTAATTTTTAGAAATTCAATCACTTTGTAATAGCTTTTAATTACTTCAGGAGATGGTGCATCTGTAACTGGATCTCATGGAGCCTCTCTTGTCAGCCAATCAACATTTCTTTTGCATTCAACCCATAAATCAGATGGGACCACTATTTCTAAAAGAGCATTTAAATCCTCCCCCAGGCATTTTGCAAAGTTTATAAATCTATCGGATGTGCCAATCCTGCTCTGTATGTGACATCTTTACACATGAAGTGTAACTCATCTTTATTATATGAATCAATTCTAGTTAATTCAAGTGATCCCTCAATCATTTCATTTAATTCTAATTTTAAACTTGCTAGGTTCAGTGTTCTTTCCCCTTCAACAATTGTTTTCACTCCACTCATTTTCTCTAACCATTCTGCTAACTGTTGAGCTGTCAAGCCTTGTAGGAAAAATATTACTATTCACATTAGGCACACATTGTAGAGCATTGCATTGTGGATCCATCACTCAATTAGGTGACACTAGAACCAAATTTGGATAAGGATTTGGAGTCTCCAAATGTTGTGAAATCCTAGAATACATTAAGGGGGTCATTCTGACCCTGGCGGTCACCGACCGCCAGGGCCAACGACCGCGGAAGCACCGCCAACAGGTTGGCGGTGCTTCCTGGGCCATTCTGACCGCGGCGGTGAAGCCGCGGTCAGAAAAGGGGAACCGGCGTTTTCCCCTTTGCAGGCACTGAAAATCGCGACGGGTGCCACTGCACCCGTCGCACCCCTGCAAATCCGCCGGCTCCATTCGGAGCCGGCTTCCTCTTTGCAGGGGCTTTCCCGCTGGGCCGGCGGGCGATCTTTTGGAGATCGCCCGCCGGCCCAGCGGGAAAGTCAGAATGACAGCCGCGGTCATTTGAACGCGGTGCGGTCTTTTGGCGGTCTCCGCCCGGCGGGCGGCACCCGCTGCCCGCTAGGGTCAGAATGACCCCCTAAGTCTGTAAGCTGACCTGTTTTGTCAAAAGTGTGATTAATTGGAGACATAAGTCCTGCTGTAATAGTATTGTTTCTCCATTTCTGCATTTGTGTTAAAAAGATTCTGCACATTGCTTTCATTATTTCCTTGGGCATACAATGGAACAATTGGACCAATACAGTAGTAACAGGAACTGTTAATGCTTCTGGACCGGATGGAACATTCTGATTTCTCGAGTAAATTACTCCAGAATTCAGACCTGTAGTTACTGAGGAATTCAATTGCGATATTGGAGTATATATTGGCATTGTCTGGGCTTGACTAATGACTTGCACAGGAGTCACTAAATTAGGTGTTAACTCACATTGAGCCATTATTGATTTCTGAATAATCTGTGATGCTACTGGCACCGTAACACTTGGTGCAGAACTAACAACAGGAATTGTAGAATAAACAGGGTGAGCTACAGTTTGAGTCACAGGAGTCTGAGTTACTATAATAGCAGGAACATTAGTTGTGACCTGTACCTGGCTTTGTGTTACCACAACTGGAGGTGTATTTGGACTAATACTAGTACCTGGACTTGCGTCTTGTGCTGCATATGGAGGAGGAGGATTTCTCAATAATTAAGTTATAAATTCATCGCCATCTGCGTCACTATCATAAGTCAGCGATTTCTTAGCTTCATCTGACTTCCACTTAGCTTCTTCAGGATTCTTATTCTTTTTCTTTGTCTTTGGTCTGCCACTGTCCTCTTTCTCTTGTGATATTGCAGGAAACATTCCAATACCCTGTAAGGTTTCTGTCCTCCAACATTTTTGCTCACTGTCCCATCTTACTTCTAGCAACTTTTCTCATACGTTTCTCAAATTTTATTTTCTCTTGTTGTCTGGCTCTTGGAGGGGGCTTTATTTTGTAAAGTACTCTTCTTAAATTTTCTAAAAACTTCCATGAGCAGGAAACACTAAGCTCCCTTCCTCCTCCATTATCTTGCACCATTGTTTTAATCAAATACATGCTAAGGGACCTTTCTCTTTAATTACTATGTATGGGGATGTACCTTCTGACGAAGCAATTTCTCCTATTCTAACTGGAATGAAACTATCTCCTCCTATCACACTTTTTAACACTTTGAAAATGTTTAATACCTTTAATAGGGCTTAAACTACTAATTAAATTCAACTGGAAATATTTAAAACCCCAAGTCCTTTTCCCTTGCTTTTTTCAACCAATAGCTGTTAACGGTTGTCCATCAATCCATTCAGGGCTCCTTTCCACCAACCAACCTCTTTCAGCACGGACCCAGTGACATCACACTCATTCCCACACCAGCTGACAAAGCCTCGCGACTCATCCTTCAAACCCAATTCACAGAAAACGAAATGCAAAATACTGCGAGCACTAGAGAAAAATCAACTATTCAACTTGTCTGCTTACTAAAGGTAGGGCTCAATCACTTTAGAAGCTTTATGGATATTTTGACTTCGGCTTTTAGCTCTAAGAGCTACTCATCCAGCTTTAGCTTTTTCTCATGCACAAGCAAAATTCACCCTGCAAATTTCACCCTTGACTAATACTCCTCCTTGTGCACTCAGGAATCACCAAGTATATGTCAAACTAACACTCCCTTAACACACCCTTAACACACTCTCTAGCAATACAACTATGCCAACTGCAGACAAGTAACAGCAACAACAACCAACTGTCTCATATACTTGTACAATACTCTGGAGTTTTAGACCACGCAGGGCCCATACACCAACAACCACATGGGCAATTTTTGTGCACAGAGCACAGCATTTACTCAACGTATGATGACTTCCCTACACTCACCCTTTGAAGTGCGCAAACTCCCTACTCAACTATGTTGCAGTATGCAAAGTCCCTACTTCACACATCACAATTCACATGCGATTTGCCAAAGCATTGCAAGCGCAAACCCTACTGGGAACATACCAAATTTCATCTAAACAAGCACTGACAAACCCAAATTTCCCAAAAATCTAAAATCCCTCAAATTCAGGATGATTCTCTTCTATTGAGGCGAAACCATCGATTATTCCCTCCTATTGAGATAAAACCATCCTCTGCTACCAAATTATGTGGGTGTGTGACCTCCTAATATTAGGCTGAGGTGACAAGTAAGAGGGCAGTGACATCCACTACCCTCAGAGGTCGACTCAAATCTTTTGATTCAAACAGGAGTATGAGATTATCCAATCAGACAATATGAACCAATAATCATCAAATATAGCATCAAATGATCAAAATATACAATTTAGAGTCAGAAATGTATACACACCATGACCTGTGTGGCCATGAATCACCACACCAGCTTAGTAAAGTTTAGACATTTATTGCCCTCAAATTAACAATGCTAAAGTCACGTAAATAATGTGCAAGACCAACTGATAAAAATACAGAAATAACACAGGCTGTCCAAATGTCTAAAGAATCTCAATCTTGCCTTTTTTACCATTTTACCATTAAACACTTCAAAAGAACAACACAGAATAACAACAGAACTAACTGAATGATAGAAACAGCATGCATTTAGTTTTTACAGTTGAATTAATCGCAATCAATTAACATACATTAAAAATCAAATGTTAGTTCAGGTATTTCTAGCTATTACTCTAATTTGAAAAGCATGTGTGGGCTTCATGCGAAAATAAAAAATAAGACATAAAGGCCCTCATTATGACATTGGCGGTAAATCCCACTTCCTGCCATGCCAACTGCCGCCAATATAACGCCGTTGCGACGGATAACCGCCAACCATATTACAAAACACACACATACCGATCCGTCACTTTACAGCCACACACACAAGTTCGCCAGCCCAAAGGTCAGTGATAAACTGTCGGTAGGAAAACCCACACCGTTACGCCGAGAGAACTACGCCCTTCACATTATGACCCACGAATCACCGCGGTGGACATTCAATGGCAGTAAACCATTAACGGTATATACTGCTGCGCTCAAAATACACACACTCAAACAAAACTACACCACATTGGACAATTCAAACTACACACACCTGACACCCATACACACACCACACCCACATACCCATACACCCACACCACTATAAAACACCCACCCGCACTACCCACAGCCCTTTACGACTAGAAATAATTGCCACAAGAGAGAGATACAGCAAGAGTACCCACACAACCAGAGCCACATAACACCATCACCTATACACCATCCACACCACTCACACTACACCCATGGCACCACAAATACAGCCCAGGTTCTCAGAGGAGGAGCTAAAGGTCATGGTGGAGGAAATCATCCGGATAGGGCCACAGCTATTTGGATCACAAGTGCAGCAGACATCCATTGCTAGGAAGATGGAGCAATGGCAGAGAATCGTGGACAGGGTCAACGCCGTGGGACAGCACCCTAGAACAAGGGATGACATCAGGAAGAGGTGGAATGACCTACAGGGGAAGGTGCAGTCCGTGGCAGCAAGACACCAAATAGATGTACAGAGGACTGGTGATGGACCCCAACCTCCTCCCCCACAACTAACAATATGGGAGGAGCAAGTCTTGGCAATCATGCATCCTGAGGGCCTGGCAGGAGTAGGAGGAGGACTGGACTCTTGTAGGTCAAATCTCTATTACTATCACCCCCCATACCTGTATGCCATCACAAACACCCACCCTTACCCTCACTCCCATCACTTCACCACCTCCCACCTACCCCTCCATCACAACCCGCTCATCCCAATACCAAGCCCTGCATACAACACCAATGCATGGACACACCTCACAGACCTGCATGGACACCTATCATCACTGCATGCACACTGGAGAGAATCACCTAGCCCACCAAATAGCAACTCACACAAAGGCAAATCTGCCAGGGCAACAACAACCATAGAAGGCAACACACCCATGCACAATATGTCACACGCTGAAACAATAACACTGCACTCATCCCCACAGGTACCCCAGCCAATGTTACCGGAGAAGAGGGGCCAGCAACATCCAGTCCCCCCCAGACGTGGCCCACAGTGACGACAGCAGCTCTGGCCACCTGGATCTGGATGACCAACCTGGCCCATCAGGGATCTCCAGACAGTTGGTTACCCAGGCACAGTCACACACCACCACAGAGCCTCCTCCTTGGGAAACACCACCACAGCACACACCCAGCAGGCCCATACCTCTGTCCCCAGGACATGTCAATTAGCAGTGTGTCCACCACTACAGGGACCCCAGGCCACCCCACAAACACAGGATGATCAGGGCCCTGGGGTCAGTGGCAGTGGGCACACGATTCAGGGGACAGAGGCACAGGACAACAGGGAAGCTGGGAGGACTGCTGTGCGACAGGGGGAGGACAGGCCCAGGGAACCGACTCTCCAGGAGGCACTCACCACGATCCTGGGATCATACCAACATTCCCAGGATACGCTGGGCTAGATACTGGACAAGTTGTGGCTGTAGGAGGGACAGTACCTGGGGATCTGGGAGGACTTGAAGGACATCAACACCACCCTGGTCTCCATTGCAGGGGTGCTGGCAGACATGGCCAACACTATGAGGGAGGCAGTGGCACACCACCGGGCCCCTGAGAGTAGCCAAACCGATGAATAGCCCTCCACCTCCGCTGCCGCTAGTGGACAGGAGCCCCCACCACAGGACCAACAGGCCACCAGCACCCCTCCCCCTGCAGAAGGAGAACCACCCCGCAAACGTTCCCTGCGATCCAGGCGGAAGCCAGAGACTATTGCCAAGACCCCCGCCAGGAAATAAGACTCTCCTGATTGTCACTCTTGTGTCCCATTCTGTCACCCTGTCAACCTTGAACTGCCATTGCTCCCCTTCCTATGCCCCCTTGGACAATGCACCTGTGATACAAACAGACTGGACTCTATTCTGGAATTTCCTTCATCATCAACCCAGCCCATTCCACTACCCCTCTACTTCTTAGCACTTAAATGAACACCGTTTTAAAAAATACAAGTACGGAGTATGTCAAATGATTTAAGTATGTATTAGCTTATCAAGGTTTAAACATTGCAATTCAACTGGATAGTAATGTATATATAGGAAAGACCTGTAGTTGGCTGCCGTCAACACACCAGGAGCGATGGTGGGGCACAAATATCTGCAAACAGAGATGCCAAAGGATACAGTGAGTGGCCATAGAAGTAGAAAAAAACAGCCTGCCAGTGACAATGTCAAACACAAAACTGTCAATTAAATGTGAAGTCACACTGTCTTACCTGTGTGTCATTGTAAGTATTGACGAATTATTGCAGTTCTCTTGTCCTCATCCTCATCCTCTGCCTCCTCATCTTCACTGTCCACAGGGTCCACTGCTGGCACATGCCATCTCCAGCCTCCTCCTCCTGCAGAAAAGGCACCTGGCAACGCAAGCCAAGGTTGTGCAACACACATCATGCCACGATGATCTGGCAGACCTTCTTGGGTGAGTAGCACAGGGATCCACCTGTTAGATGGAGGCAATGAAACCTGGCCTTCAGGAGGCAAAGGTCCTCCTTTTAATTCTTCTTGTTCGCCCATGTGCCTCATTGTAACCTTGCCCTGGGATTCCTCACAGGGGTCAGTAGTCATGAGAGGTTGGGGTAACTAAAGTCACCTGCAAATATCGAGGGACAACTGTTAGCCACACACTAACCCTTAGGACCCACACCATACCCATACACCAACATATACTGGGTGGGAACCAGGGCTCACCTATTAGCCACACCCTGTGCCTCTGGAGTTGAGCCATCGCATTTGGGATGCTGCTATTCCTTAGCATAAGGGCATCATGCACAGACCCAGGATACTTGGCATTGACATGGGAGATTTACTGGTCTGCCAGGCACACCATCTGCACATTCATGGAGTGAAAGCTCTTTCGATTTCTGAACACTTGTTCATTTCGCCAGCGGGGACAAATGCAATATGTGTTCCATCATTGCCCCAATGATGTGGGGATATGTCCCATTGCATATAAGTCAGCTTTCACTGTGGCCAAATCCTCCATCTGGGGGAAAACGAAGTAGCTGCACCTGTGTTTAATCAGGGCAGACAACACTCTGGTCAGCACTATTGAGGACATTGGTTGTGACAGTCCTGCTGCCAAGCCCACTGTCACTTGGAAAGCGCCAGTTGCTAGGGAATAGAGCACTGATAGGACTTGCACAAGAGGGGGGATCCTGGTGGGGTGACGGATAGCAGATATTAGGTCAGGCTCCAATTGGGCACACAGCTCTGTCAAGTCTATAGGTGAGGATAATGTGCCTGTCCTCCATTGTTGCCAAGCCCACCAGGGGTCTGTACACAGGGGGTTGTCTCCATATCCTATTCATCCACAGCGGTTGCAAACCATGGGGTAAAATAGTGAGCAACTGGTCATTATCCCTTCATTACAACCACTACAGTTCAATGCATGTTGTGATTGTGACAGTATTTTGTTGGAGATGTCCAAATGGTGCATTTGTGTACTGTGACCCAGTTAGGATCCATGGCCTGCTCCTCTCCCCTGAAATGGCGTCAGCCTGTCTTGTATGGAGAGACAGGTGGAAATGAGGTAAACGTTGTAGGCCGTTGCGGGAGGCGGTCGAAAACTGCTGTGCAACTCCTCATTGGTTAACACTGGACCCTATGGGGTACAGTGGTCAATGGTGATGTACGCCGACAGTGATGGTATGCACCGCCGCAGACGTCACTGCCATTTTCTGATTCCTCACTTGCTACCTGACCTTCAACAGGAGAGGACCTACACTGCATGTGCAGCTGTAACCTGTGTCTGGAACTGACCATGGCTTGTGTGACTGGGGAAAGGGCCCCTGCCGTCACCTCCGCAGAGTTGGAGCAACTTGTGGATGTGGTCCTACCCCAGTACCGAATGCTGTATGAGCCTCCAGGCAAATAGGTGAGTTCACTGTGAGTACGATGCATGGTGTGTGAATGCATGGAGTGCTGTGTGTGAAGGCCTCATGTAGGGGGTGGGTGGTGGATGGGCCCTGGGCAGCGTGCAGCATCTATGGTGGGCCATGTCTGTGTTAATGTGGATGGGAAGGGGCATGGTGGGCCATGAGTGTAACAGGCAGGACGGTCGTACTAATACCTTTCCCTGTGTTCATTTCCCTGCAGGTCAGCGCCCATCAAAAGAAGGGTATATGGCGTGCCATCGCGAAGGACGTGCGGACCGTGGGGGTCTACGGCAGGCAGAGCACCCACTGTCGGTACCGGTGGGAGGACCTGAGACACTGGGCACGGACGTCCGCGGAGGCCCAACTGGGGATGGCTTCCCAACGACAAAGGGGTGCCCGTCGAACCCTGACCCCCCTGATGGCCCGCATACTGGCGGTGGCCAATCCGGAGCTGGATGGGCGCTTGGGGCATCACAGCAGCCACAAGGGGGCGAGTACAGTGCCCCTATATACAACTTGGGCCTGGAGGGGTAGGATCCGGGTGGGTTTTGTGGGCCCTGTGGGTGCCCCTAGGCCAGGCCTGGTATTGCAGGGTTGGTCCCATGTTGGGCAGGGTTCTGTTGTGAAAGTACTCCAACCAAGCTAGTAGGCATCCACTACTTGGTAGGGGTCTGTTGGTCTCAGGTATGCTGCAATTGGCGTTAGGTGTCTCTATCCATGGCCTGTTGACCCGCATTGTGACTGGTAGTGCACTGCCTAGTGTGTAGGGCTGTTCCCTGTGTGTGAGTGTGTCGTGTACCCCAATGCTGGTGTTGTTGGTGCCATTGACCAAGTGTATCCTTTGTGTCTCCCCCCCTTTTTGTTTTGTCACCCTGTCCTTATGTACATTAGCATCATCTGGCGGTGGAGCAGAGGCACTGGCGATGGAGGTGGCGCATCCCACAGGACCCAGGAGGCCGAATCCACTGACGGCGAGGGCACCAGTTAGACAGAGGGCGAGGGGAGCACCACAGCAGAGACAGGAGAGAACAGTTCAGACATGGAAACCTCCTCCGATGTGAGCTCCCTGGTGGTGGTGGACACTTCTGTGCCCATCCCTGCTACAGGTACAGCCGCCACCCCCGTACCAGCACCGCCCTCCCAGCAGCCCCTCAGCGAATTTCCCGTGCCCACTCACCCAGGAGGGTGGGTATCTTATTCGCCCCAGGCACCTCAGGCCCTGCCCCAGTTAGCCCTGCAGCCATGAGTGAGGAGGCTATTGACCTCCTGCGATCCATCTATGTTGGGCAGTCAACCATAGTGAATGTCATCCAGGTGCTGGCAGCCCAAATGCAACAGACAAATGCATTCCTTGAGGGCATTCACACTGACATTGCGGCCCAACATAGATCAATCCAGGCTCTGGCCTCCTCTCTGATGGCAGCCATTGTCCCTGTTTCCAGCCTCCCCCTCCAACTTCCTCTACCCAATCCCATTCCCCTCAACCCCTACCTATCCCAAGCACACAGTCAGACCAGCATGCACCTAGGTCAACACACAAGAGTGGATGTGGCAAACACAAGCACCACACTTCATCTCACAGGCACTCACACAAACACCATCCAGAATCAGACATACCAACATCCACTGCCTCCACTGTGGCCCCCTCCTCCTCGTCATCCACCTCCCTCCCAGTTTCGTCTCCACTCACACCTGCATGCACTACATCCTTATCCACTACCCCCATCACCAGCACACCTAACAGCACACGCCCCTCACTGACGTTCACCACCCCCCACTTCCATGCACACGTCCCCTGTGTCCTCTCCAACTGTGTCTGTGCCCCATCCTCCCAAAGTTCACAAACGCAAGCACTCAGCCACCCACCTTACAAGAGCATCCAGCCCATGCACCTGCACCCAAACACAGCAGACACCTCCTACCACCACTCTCTCTTCCTCCACTCCCAAACCATCTCCCTCTTCCCGCCTCAATGTCCCTAAGAAGCTTTTCCTATCCACCACCGACCTCTTCCCTACCCCTCCCCCGTCCCTCTTGTCAGGCCATGGCGATGAAAACCCAGGCAAGCACCTCAGCCACCCAGTCCACGGGCACAGTAGTGTCCCCAACTACTCCAGGTGTGAAAGGATCCCGGCCACCAGCCAGGCAGACGGACAGGGTGCCAGCCCCAAGTGCGTTGAGGAAGGGCAAGGAGTCAGCCCCAGCTGCAGGACAGAAGGGCAAGGAGGCAGCCCCATCTGCAGGACGGAAAGGCAAGGAGGCAGCCCCAGCTGCAGGAAGGAAGGGCAAGGAGGCAGCCCCAGCTGCAGACAGGAGGGGCAAGGGGCCTGCAACAGCAGGCAGTAGAGACAAGGGGCCTGGTGCAGGTACTCAGTCAGAGCCCCCACCACCAACCATGGTGGTGCAGCCATCCGAGGCTGCAGGGAAAGGGCTGGAGCCTCCCCCACCACTGACAGCAGCGCCACCTGCACCGCCACTAGAACCGCCACCAGCACCACTGCCAGCAGCAGCAGCTCCAGTGGGCAGCCGTCTGAGGCTGCAGGGGAAGGGCTGGAGCCTCCACCCACCACTGCCAGCACTGACACCAGCACCGCCACCAGCAGCAGTAGCCCCAGTGGGCAGCTGTCCGAGGCTGCAGGGGAAGGGCTGGAGCCTCCCCCACCACTAGCATCCCCGACACCAGCACCACCACCAGTAGCAGCAGCCCCAGTGGGTAGCCATCCGAGGCTGCCGGGGGACAGGCTGGAGCCTCCGCTCACCACTGCCAGCACCACCACCTGCACCACGACCAGCACTGCCACCAGCAACACTGCCAGCAGCAACAGTCCCGGTGGGCAGCCACCCGAGGCTGCAGGGGAAGGTCTAGAGCCTCCACCCACCACTGCCAGCTCCACCTGCAGCACCACCACTACCACCACTGGGCTGCCGTCACCGCCGGTGGACAGTGTGTAGTGCTGCGTCCATGGGCTGTTGTGTGGCCTGGCCCCAGCAAATCCTATGGGTCTGACACCCGGCTGAGAGACTTGCACTCCCCAAGATCAGCATCACTGGGCACAATGCCCCCTCCAGAACTAGTGGAAGAACCCATCCACTTAGCCCATCCTCCACGGGATGAAGCTCACTGGGCACAATGCCCCATCCAGAACCAGTGGAAAGCCATCCACTCACCCCATCCTCCACAGGATGAAGCTCACTGGGCACAATGCCCCCTCCAGAACCAGTGGAAGAAGCCATCCACTCACCCCATCCTCCACAGGATGAAGCTCACTGGGCACAATGCCCCTCCAGAACCAGTGGGCAAGTCACCCACTTGATTGTCTGTGGCCTTGCACTTCCCAGGACCAAGCACAGGGCATGTTGCCACCTCCAGAGCCAGTGGGCAAGTCACCCACTTAAGAGACTGTGGCCTTGCACTCCTGAGGACCAAGCACAGGGCATGTTGCCCCCTCCAGAGCCAGTGGGCAAGTCGCCTACTTGAGAGACTGTGGCCTTTCACTCCCGAGGACCAAGCACAGGGCATGTTTCCTCCTCCAGAGCCGGTGGGCAAGTCACCCACTTGAGAGACTGTGGCCTTGCACTCCCCAGGACAGAGTGATGGGCCAGGACCAGTGGCGTTGTACCATCTCCTGGCTGAGGTGCCCCCCCATTCCCTGTCCCCCTGAGGTGCTTGGCTATTTTTGAACTGATGCCCCTGCAGTGTTCTCTCTGTGTTGTTGCAGGAGTGAGGTGGAGCCTTGGACTATGTGATGTGGCCCTGTGGCCCACGAACATTGATGACTGGGCAGTGTCCCTACGTTTGTAAATATGTAGATACTTGTTGATTCGGATGCACATATTGCTACTATATTTATCTCATTACACTCACTTTAATCAATTCAGTTTGTCCTTGCATTATTCCTGAGAAGTACTGGGTGAATATGTAATGTTACTGCATCTGGTTGTATGTATGGTGTTGGGGGTTTGGGTGTTGCGTGTGTGTGTGTCACTCTGTTTTTCTTCCCACCCTCCCCTGTGTGCTAGGTGGCAGTACTCACCGTGGTCGTCTTCGCCGGCGTTGGTGTTCGTAGTGGAGCAGAAGGTAGAAGATCATGGGGAACACATGCAACTCGGGCTCCATGGCGACATTTTTCTTCCTTGAGTATCCACAGGTGAGTCTTTTCCCTTCTGTGCAGTGTTTCGGCCAGGCTTTTGATGTCGTTGGTACCGCCTCAGAAAAGGTGGTGGATTGGTGTCTCATAATAGAGTGGGTGGAACATTGTCTTCTGCCTGGCTGTAGGTGGTTACCACCGTGGTGCCTGTTGATTTCACCCTGGCGGTCGGTGTGTTAAAGTGGTTGTCTGTTTGAGCAGTTTCCACTGTGGTCATAATTTATTATTTATTACTGCCAGCCTGTTGGCGGTATTACCTCCGCTTTGTCACCAACCGCCAGGGTTGTAATGAGGGCCAAAGTTATTTGGAAAACATCTAACTATGGCACTAAGCAAAAATAAGTGGTTGGATTTTCTTAAAGGGAAAACCTGCAAAGGAAAATAAAGGCACATTGATTATACCTCTCCTTAATGAGAAAGCAGCCAGCAATATCTTCATCAGTAGAGCACTGGAACATCAGGTCTTCAATAGTCAGCATCAGAATATGAAGGGGAAACAGTTCAGTAATGTTGGGCCTAATGTAACTGAATTGTCAAAATCATAAGCGGCTAGACAAGAGCTGAACAGCATCTGACTGCACAGATAGCTAAAAAGAAAGCACTGACTCTGAATGGAACTAAAAGGAATATCTGAAATGGAGAACTGACTCACATCAGATAATGCTTGCTAAATTAAAGTCCCAAAATGTTACTAGCTATGCTTCTATTGGACAAGATTATGAGATAGGTTAGTGCGCAGCCAATGAAATTTCATCTGAGCTTCAGCTGTATCTTTCTTCATTCTTCTTAGCTCCCCTCCTCTCAGGATGACAGTTTCCATGTAATAATTAAAAGGCAGCAGCCAAACAGGACATTTATCTAATGTTGCTTTCAAAAACTAAAGCTCATTGTTAAAAGTTGCAACGTTTATCTTCAGCAAATACAACACCAGCAGCAAGGCCAGGACAGACATTTCCACTGTGCAAGTTATACAGGATGTTTAATAAAACAATGTTGCCAAGCATTTAAGTGAAATTAGCATCATTTAAACGTTGTGCTTCTGGAAAAATACTAAAAGGAAGCCTTTTCACCAATGCTGCTATATGAAGAAATTAAAGTATTTTAACAATAACTTAAAATTATTAGTTTTGTAATACATTAATAATATTTATGTTTTGTCAGCACATGTAGTTACGATTAATCAAAATACATTTTCATTAACATTTATTATTTCACATAGCACTTCCTCATGGTAGACACCATATGTCAATCACTTTTAAAGCTGCACGTTTATTTTTCTGACACACATTTTAAGTTAGGCCTTTTAATACGTTATTACCCATTATGTTTTAGGGACACATTTTTATTAATAATCTTTGCTCTCTAACTCTATTCTTGAAATGGTAGAAGTATTAATAGATTAAAACAGATATACATAGAAAATGCAAATAATTGTTATCCAAAGTTGATGCTGACTATAGGATAGCTTGTGCCAGTTATTGAACAGCATCAGGTTGGTCGTTCAGGTGGTTCAATGTAGCTTTCATTATCAGGAGGAATCTGCTTTTTAAAGGACCATCTGAGTAATTATACCATTATGAGATTGTATCCTGGCAATTGTGAATGCTGATTTGATGAAGAGAAGATAATTAAAATATTTTCTGCCCGTTATGTAATTAGTTCTTTTATCGGATGCGTGGGCATTTAATAGTGCTGTAGAGAGATCATGTATAATCAAGCTGCTACGAGGAAACCACCTCCATATACAGCGGAGGACCGGTTGTACACACCAGAGAAGTGGCCGGAATGACAACGACCAGTCAAGCTCCAGTTCCACCAGCAAAGGTGTACCGAAGATCCGAAGCATGCGCTCACGGCACAGTGGAGTTGGCGGGAGCGGCTCCATTGCTCTGTGTTGCTGGAAAGAAACAACCACCGCGAATCAGAAGAAATAGCAGTAGTAGTCCGCCAATTAAAGCCAAAATAATTGGAAAGTCACCAAACACACTTGAAAAGAGAGAATGGATGGCTGATGGGATGACTCCAAAGACAGTCTGGAAGATGGACACGAAACCAGACCCGACAGCCTTAAAGAAATGAACAATCCCAGTGGTGCTTGAAGCATTGAATATTCTGCATACCAGCTCTCCAAAGTGTTTGGGGAAATCAGTATTTAAAAGGGATTGTATCTCGGCTGATGATCTCGCAATCTGGAGAGCATACGTCTCTTTTGCGGATGTCAAGGCGACCTGTTTCTGAAACAATAGCGCCTTTAGCCTACTCAACTTGTCATAGTTCACATTAATAGTATCTATGTGGGGCCACATGTCAGATACTTTTATCTCTCGTCTGGGGTGAAACAACACATGTCCACAACACGTAACGACCTTCGTGACTGAGTTTCGTAGGCAATTCCAGGTCGCATGACGCAACAGCTTTGATCGTTTAGTACCACATAACTGCCATTGGAAAGTACATGAAATACTGGACGAAACAAGGGGACGGGAGTACCCTTTAGAAAACAGGCCAAATTCGCGACCCCCGCATTGCAAAGACCGTGAAGAGACACCTGTTTGCATATCATAGAATGACGAACAGCAGTCTCACATTCATTTCCGCTAAGAAAGACCTCCTGTTCACCGTTCAGACATCTATAGTCAAGGTGCAACTCCCACTCTTCCTTAATAAAGCTATCTCCTAGCTGCTCATTTCGTCCCACTGCAAGATGTTACAGGCAGCTCGAGAAATGAAATGTTGAAATCGGCAAATTAATAATGCCATGCAAGAGCCAAATAGTTGAAGGACTCTCTGCCACTGTGAAGGGCAACTTATTTAACTTTTCTACTTGAAGCAGGGTGAAACTAGCCTCCCTTTTAGCCATTGTCTCTTGTTCCCTGGAAAAATGAAAAGCAGTGAATAATTCACTCCCATTAATGTACCTCCATGGAATGTGGCCACTTTTCAGTGTCTGTAATGTCCAACCCAGCTGCATGACGGAACGTAGCTGTGTTTGCCCATGATGTAACCGGGACAAGTCTGTCTGAGTGATATCAATAGCAGACGACACTACATTCGATAGTGAAGAAATCCTGTTGGACAGCGTGTTCATGCCATTGTCGACAACAGCTAATGTTTTTTCCAAATTCTCCTTATCCAGTTGCCTTAAACGTGCAGCAGCCTTAATCTTGGAAAGTTTCCAAATTTCATTGTACATAGCATATAAAAAACGTTTCGAGCGCTGTTTTCTAGGACCTAACAGGAAATCCTGTAAGTCTATACTGTCAGAAAGAGTGTTCAGGTGTTTTTTAACCTCTGTTAACGTGTTTGTCTGCACCCATTGCTGGCACAGCTTACCCACACTGTATGTTGTAATTATACCTGTATGTTGACCTGATAGAAAGCGAGGGTCAGGCCTGTTAATTGAAAAAAACCCTGAAGAGTTCAAGAAACGCTTTTGACACTCATCAGTGTCGGAGGGCCAAACCAACCACCCGCCGGGACGGGAAAGTGAAGAATTATAGGTACCAGCCTTAACCATTGCATCTAACCTTTCTTCTGTGACATTAAGAAAGTGTTGCCAATCTCTAAATTTTGTCGGAGTAGGG
This sequence comes from Pleurodeles waltl, assembly GCF_031143425.1. Lineage (NCBI taxonomy): Eukaryota > Metazoa > Chordata > Amphibia > Caudata > Salamandridae > Pleurodeles > Pleurodeles waltl. Next base: position 784,642,935 of record NC_090444.1, on the reverse strand, counting down.
ATACTGGGCGTGTTCATGTCGTTAATTTTTGCTAACCCTAGACAGGATGTCTGATCTATAGTGTCATTTAAGAAAATCATTTGCACAGGAATCAGGCATGCCCGAAACAAAGCCTCTTTACCCTGTATCTGCCACTCTTGTGTTCCCCATACACTTTTCAAATCAATAGTGTTTTTCCAATATTTGTAACCCTCAAGCGAGAGCCGGGAAACGAAGGGATCTGAATAAATCAGTTTTGTATCTGTTAGCAAAAGTTTTCTAATATGTGTCGGAGGTATTTTAAAATAATACGACTCTGCGTTCCTTGTATCATGACCAGAAAAGTATGTAAATTTATCGCTGTTATACTTTGGACTCCCCACGTGTGGTGTCGAACAGTGTTCCCACTGTGTGTAGTTCAAGAGAGGCCTATATCTAGTCGCACGGTGTAGGTAGTGATGTCCCCAATTGTTATAGCAGAACATTTCCCCATAATTCATTGTATAATCATATACATTATCACTTCCAAAAGCGGAATAGTCCTTCATTTCAGCTAGCATGGAATCAACTGTTTGGACATCCCAATCATCAGAGACAACATTAAGGGGGTTATTCTAACTTTGGAGGAGGTGTTAATCCGTCCCAAAAGTGACGGAAAAGTGACGGATTTACCACCAGCCGTATTACGAGTCCATTATATCCTATGGAACTCGTAATACGGCTGGTGGTATATCCGTCACTTTACCATCACTTTTGGGACGGATTAACACTCCTCCAAAGTTAGAATAACCCCCTAAGTGTAATAACATCACACATTGAAATTTTGAACACGTATGGTATTTGAATTATCTCTGTAGGCCCGTATATATCGAATGGAACTTTGTCCCACACAATCCCATCAGTAATTGGTATAGCTGTAATATTCACAGGGGACAAATCTCATGGGACCTTATGTGAAGAATGATGTGGTGTTAAAATTTCATCAACAGGCTCCACAGAGGAGCGATCAGGAATATAGTGACCATTAATCAGCAAAAAGAAAACAGTCACAAAACCAATCCATAAAAATAATGCAATAAATGTCAAACAGGACCATAGATAGTTCCATGGGTAGATCAAATAGTTCTTCTTAAGCCATCAATACAAATTACTACTTTTTGAAAGTTTGTCAGACTCAGTTGAGGAGGAATCCGAAGAAAAATCATCAATGTCAATGAAATAACCAGAGGAAGTCTCTGCAAACACAGGACCCGCTGAATTGTGATCCACCGCTCGTGGAGGTTCTTGATAAACAACGTCATTAGTCGTGGAAGTGTTCGTGTAAAATACAGCCAAATCTTGAAGCGGGGTAGTCACCGAAGATGTGACTGGAACCAACAAAAGTTCATTTTCCGCCCTCCCCATGGTCGAGGAAGTGTCTGGAACAGCAGTTGACATAGTTGCATAGTCAGTAGCAGTGATGTTCATCCTACTATGTAGATGGATGTCCTGTTGGGTAGTGAGAGGGGATCGGGAACCACCCAAGGGACCTCCTGGTCTACTGTGAAGAATCGGCCACATGGTGTAATTTGATGTCATCAATGGAGATGAATCTATTCGATTTAGAACCGAATAATGGTGGTAGGATGACAGTCCTGGTGCCTTTTATTCCCAAGACTGGTACAGGTGCTCTGTATGATGGACCAAACTCCTTTTTCACAGCGATCTTCTCACGAACCGGATCCCCAACGTTAGGAATCCAGCCAGTCGAAGTTTTCGCCAATTCCCTTATTCCTAAAGTGGCAGCACTCGCAGATGATTTATCATCACGAAATTGTTGAAGCTCCTGTAAAACAGTGAGACGTTGCTAGAAATGGGTTTTTTTGGTTGGCAGTCAGGTTGCCCTCTGTCCAAGCAAGAACCCTCACTCTAGTCAGGGTAAGTCACACACAATCCAAAATCAGCCTGTGCTCACCCTCCGGTAGCTTGGCACGAGCAGTCAGGCTTAACTTAGAAGACAATGTGTAAAGCATTTGTGCAATAAATCATACAACACCATAGCATAACACCACAAAAATACACCACACAGTATTTAGAAAAATATATAATATTTATCTGGGTATCTTCAGGTCAAAACGATCAAAGTTGCAATACGAATTTGTAAAGATATCACTGAAAAGTGATAGAAAGTGTCTTAAGTCTTTAGAAAGTAAACAAAGTCTCTTTCAAACACAAAGTACCTGGTTTCTGGTGGAAAATCTCCTCAGAGGGCCACAGGAGAAGAGGTGCGTGGAAAACTGGTGTGTGCGTCGATTTCTCCTCAGCACACACGGACTTGCATCGTTATTTTCCACGCGGGGAGTCGGGCGTCGTTTTCCGGCACGCGGACAGTCTCTTACTGTGGTTTGCGGGGAGTACCAGATGTCCCGGGTCTGTGCGTGGATTTTCCTGCTTGTTTTCCGGCTGCGCGTCGTTCTGCGGGGCTGCGCGTCGAAGTTTCGATCTCACGGCAGGCGTCGCGTTGATTTCTCCGGCGGAGTCGGGCGGCGTTGTCCGTGCGAGGCCGTGCGTCAAAGTTTTGATCTCACGGCAGGCTTCGCGTCGATTTCTCCTGGAAAGTCGGGCGGCATTGTCCTTGCGAGGCCGTGCGTCAAAGTTTCGATCTCACGGCAGGCGTCGCGTCGATTTCTCCTGCGGAGTCGGGCGGCGTTGTCCTTGCGAGGCTGTGCGTCAAAGTTTCGGTCGTCCCGAAGACGTCGCGTTGATCAGCGTCGGTGTGCGGCGTTTTTCATGCCACGGAACAAGCTGTGCGTCGAAAAGTTCGGCGCACGGAGCGTCCAAGAGGAAGAGAGAAGTCTTTTTGGTCCTGAGACTTCAAGGAACAGGAGGCAAGCTCTATCCAAGCCCTTGGAGAGAACTTTCACAGCCAGACAAGAGTTCAGCAAGGCAGCAGGGCAACAGCAAGGCAGCAGTCCTTTGTAGAAAGCAGACAGGTGAGTCCTTTGAGCAGCCAGGCAGTTCTTCTTGGCAGGATGTAGCTTCTGGTTCAGGTTTCTTCTCCAGCAAGTGTCTGATGAGGTAGGGCAGAGGCCCTGTTTTATACTAAGTTGTGCCTTTGAAGTGGGGGTGACTTCAAAGAGTCTCTAAGAAATGCACCAAGCCCCCTTTCAGCTCAATCCTGTCTGCCAGAGTCCCAGTAGGGGGTGTGGCAGTCCTTTGTGTGAGGGCAGGCCCTCCACCCTTCCAGCCCAGGAAGACCCATTCAAAATGCAGATGTATGCAAGTGAGGCTGAGTACCCTGTGTTTGGGGTGTGTCTGAGTGAATGCACAAGGAGCTGTCAACTAAACCTAGCCAGACGTGGATTGAAGGGCACAACAAGATTTTAGTGCAAAGAAATGCTCACTTTCTAAAAGTGGCATTTCTAGAATAGTAATATTAAATCCGACTTCACCATTCAGCAGGATTTTATATTACCATTCTGGCCATACTAAATATGACCTTCCTGCTCCTTTCAGATCAGCAGCTGCCACTTCAACAATGTATGAGAGCAGCCCCAATGTTAGCCTATGAAGGGAGCAGGCCTCACAGTAGTGTGAAAACAAATTTAGGAGTTTTACACTACCAGGACATATAACCACACAAGTACATGTCCTACCTTTTACCCACACAGCACCCTGCTCTAGGGGTTACCTAGGGCACACATTAGGGGTGACTTATGTATAGAAAAAGGGGAGTTCTAGGCTTGGCAAATACCTTTAAATGCCAAGTCGAAGTGGCAGTGAAACTGCACACACAGACCTTGCAATGGCAGGCCTGAGACTAGGTTAAGGGGCTACTGAGGTGGGTGGCACAACCAGTGCTGCAGGCCCACTAGTAGCATTTAATCTACCTGCCCTAGGCACATGTAGTGCACTCTACCAGGGACTTACAAGTAAATTAAATAGTCAATCATGGATAAACCAATCAGTAGTACAATTTACACAGAGAGCATATGCACTTTAGCACTGGTTAGCAGTGGTAAAGTGCCCAGAGGTCAAAAGCCAAATACACCAGGTCAGAAAAAATAGGAGGAAGGAGGCAAAAAGTTTGGGGACGTCCCTGTCAAAAAGCGAGGTCCAACAGACGTTCTTTTATGTCAAATGGTGTTTCTGCTGCCACCATCCCAGGGGCATCAAGATCGGGGACATACATAGGTATCCCAAAGAGAACCTCATATGGAGACTTTCCCCCCAAGGACCGTCTTGGCAGATTATTCAGTGCTCTCTGGACCCCATATAGGTGGTGTAACCAACTGCGGCCTGAACCTAATACTCGAGCTGTTAAGAACTGCTTTAGATCACGAGTCCGCCTCTCCACGACCGAATTTCCCTCGGGATGGTATGGTGAGGAGTAATGGAGTTCAACACCCATCGTCCCCATGGTGTCCCTAAATGCCATAGAAGCAAATGCAGGGCCCTGGTCCGAATGGAATGCTGCAACCGCATATGTACCGATAAAGATCAGCAAATCTTTTATAACAGTCCGGGAGTCAGCCGACCGCTGTGCCCATACCCACAGGAATCTATAACAGGAATCCACAGCCACTAAAATGTATTTGTATGCACCATCAGGCTGTAAGGGACCACAATGGTCAAGGTACACACATTGAAGTGGCTTGTCTGACACTAAGAGGGATGTCTGCGGGGGGCGTTTGATATTAGAGCCCTTAATCTGCTGGCAAATGTCACAGCAAAGGACATACTGCTTAGTTCGTCTGCATAGACCAGGCCACCAGTATTGTTGCTGTAGAATTGTGATCGTGGCCTGTATACCAGCATGCGCAGAAGCGACACCCTCATGTGCGGCTGTAATCAGCTCTAATCTCTGGTCTTCATTGGGGATCACTCGATCTCCAACCCCAGGAATTGTTGTATAAGGAACATTCTGTGCACTGATATGGTAAGTATAGTTTGTAGGGTAACCTTTCGGAAGGGTCTTGCCTGCAGCCGAAGCTTTAACGACAATCAATATTTCACTATCCAACCTCGTCCGAGAACGAGTCACTGCAGCCACAGAAGCCGTAGCTACTGATTCTTTGGCCGCTTCATCAGCCAATGTATTGCCGGCAACGTGTATTCCTACATGTTGGTGTCCTAATGTATGAACAACATGGACACATGGTAGCTTATCCTTAAGCTCAGCCACCCTCCCCCACAACATTTTATGTTTAATGGTGTTCCCTTTAGAATCCCTAAACCCGTTCAGTTTCCAATGATTGAGATATTCATTGTATGACTGGACGCAGTAATATGAATCACAGACTATCAAAGTCTGGCTTCCTGCCTCAGTATGTTCGAGCGTTAGAAGAAGAGCCTTAAGCTCGGCCAACTGGGCTGCGCAGTCCCCTAAGGTCTGCGTGTAGGTATTGTGAGGGTGGAAAACTCCATCTTCCATCACCCCGCACACGGCTGCGCAAGCTGGCGAGTATTGATGTTTAGTACCTACAGCCGGTTGTGCTGAACCGTCAGTATAAATGATAGTATAATAACTGTCTAGTGGCAAGATATTTAGAGGAGCGGGGTACTCCTGTTCATACTGGAGAAATTCTTGTGTCTGAAGTCTTGGATCAAATACATAATCAACATCAGTGGTGGTCAGAGACGTTGCCCATTGAATCCAGCGTGGATGTAATGCCTTAGCGTTTGGAACGCTCGCTTTAGTGACAGCCTCTAAGGCCGGCACCGGGGAGACAACAATAATGCGTTTCCCCTGGGCAAGTGGCCTCTCCTTTATGACGGCCATCTGAACTGCTGTGAGAATCTTTTCTGTAGGTGCAAAACGTTTTTCAGCATTTGAGTATAAGTGTGATTTTTATGCTATCGGCACTGTGTCATCCTCATTAAAGGTGACATATGTAAATCCAAGGGCACCAGCAATTATTCTGATGACCAAATTTGTTCTATTGTCACGTGTGTGTAAGTGTTTAGCCTCTAGCATGTCCCGTTGCATATCCCTAAGGATGTGTGTGTGTTCAATCGTCCATCGTCTGCTAGAAAAATTGGGCTGAATTAAGTCATAAAGTGGCTTGATGCGTTCTGCATAATCTGGAATGTATGTTCTGCCAAAATTGAAGAAACCCAGTAATGACTGTAATTTCTTAAGTGTGTTCGGTGGCTGTAGTTGAGCACACTTTTCGAGGAAGTGCGGGGCAAGGCTCTTCCCCTCGTTCGATAGCTCATATCCCAGGAACAATACACTAAGAAATGCTATGTTGCTCTTCTTAAAATTGAATTTATAACCGAGGTCTGCAAATCCTAAAATGTATCCGATCGACCCTTGCAAGATGAATGTCGAGGGCGTCGTCAGTGAGATAGATATCATCCACATAGGACAATGCATCGGAATCAATCTCGTTCAAAATTGATGTCACACGGGCTGAAAACAGGCCTGGGCTATTTTTATAGCCTTGAGGTAAATGACAAAAGCGTTTTTGCGAGCCAAATGAAAACGCACTTAGGTCTACTTTCATGCGCTAAATTCTGGCAGAAAAATCCATTAGATATATCCAATGTAGTTTTATATTTTTTTACGCACTATATTATTTATCAGTGCTGTGCTGTGCGAATTTTGTATAGCATATGTGCGTGTATGACTATTTAAGTGTCTATAATCAACTACTATTCTACATGAATGATCTGGCTTTGCAACAGGGAATAATGGATTATTCATCGCAGACGTACAGGGCTCAATTACTCCCTGGTACTCAAGTTGTGATAGTATTTCCTTCACCGGAGCTTTCGCTTCATGTTTAACAGGGTATTGTGGCTGCGGTTGGGGTGTAGACCTTATGGGAATAATATGACAAGGAGACTCCCTATCCCAACCGACATGATTGCGGTATAGTGCAGGTGCATAGGCTTCTTTTGCTGCTTCGGGAACAAGATTGGAGAAAGAAGGCAAAATGACATTTTCCGCATGCGGGAGCTTGTTCAGGTGGCCAGTCTCTCTCGGCCAATAGGATATCACTAGTAAGTTCATCCCAAAATATCACACTAATAGTGCGTTCCACGTCTCCCTCTATCTGAATTGTTAAATCATAAACCCTATCAGGAGGAAGAACGCGGCCATCCGCTGTCTCAACCGCGATGTAATCGCTAGTTGCTGTCACATCCAGATGATCTTTCAGACTCCGGCGACATATCGTGACCTCTGCTGCGCTGTTCAACAGAGTCACGGCCCACTTCTTGTTCCTCAACAGTGTTCTCAATACTACTGGCATTTTTAACTGTCAGTGTTGCCACCTCCTTCTTTTTAAACTGTTGCTTTTGCTGAGGAGTCTTTTCTTCTTTTTTAATGGTAGACTGTGGTGAGTCTTTCTTCTCTTTCACGTATTCCGGACGTCGATCTTGACGGCCCCCTCTCTCGCTACGTCTATCCGGAGCGTCCTGAAAGGAACGAAAGGGACGTGAATCAGTATATCTGTCTGGAGTTCTAATGTTCTCCCTATTTCTGAGATTATACCTCCTTTCGGAGTACTCCGGGTGTGGAGAATCAGCTCTCTTATTTCTTTTTTCTCTGAAATCTTTTTGTTTGTCCCAGCGCTTCTTAGAGCCCTCTTGTGCCTGCTTCGTACCCTCCTTATGGGCGGTACTTTGTAACTCCAATTTTTTAGGTTTGGCTCCCAAACTATCCCGTCCTATACTAGTATAGGTATCGGAAATTATTTTCGGTAGCTGTCTCTCTTGTTCCACATTTGGAGTTTCCCGGAGACGCTGGCGTATTGCCAGTGCCACCGCTTCCCCTTTAATATTACTCAGTATTATCGAGGATACGGCGTCAAAGTTACGCATTAATTTCATCCCCAGATCCAGGGCCGGTGCAGCCCCATGTTCATTTTGTATTTGTTTTAACACTTCTGGTAAATTGGGAAGTGTCGGGGTACCAAGAGTGGTAGTATATATGGCAGCGAAGACTATACCCCATGTGGCACAGTCATCCACCGAGGGAACCATCCCAAATGGCAAGCACATAGTGAGCAATCTATGTTTTTCCTGTGGTCCCGTATGGGGAAACACTGCTTCTAGCTGATTAGTTTTCTGGGCTATCCAGAACGGTATTTTTTCCCGTTCCGTGGGCACTTTACCCATAATAGTATGCACAGTTTGTGGATTAATCCCAGTAGCCAATTGATAACCACCAGCTACTGGCGGTCCTGGACGCGCTGGTGTTGTGTTCAATGTTCGCATTACGAACTGAACCAATCGTCTATATAATGCCACTAATTCAGTATATAAAACTCGTAAATCTGCGATCGGCATGGTCTGTATGCCTGGGTGAGGTGTATATGTGGCAAACATAAGCCATGTAGGTCCCTCATTACTTAAGGGGCCTAGCCTCACTCTCCGTAGTACATGTGGTAGGGCGCCTTCAAACCAGTTCTGATGCTCTTGATCCGTGAGCGATATCTCATGATACTGGTATGCTTCGTACCGTACAGGTACGTTCGCAATTTCATATGTATGAAATGTGTGCGTTCTTTGGTCAGCCCCAGGAAAGGTGACCCAGCAATAAAACGTTTCTGTTTGGTATGCTTCAGTTGCCTCTATTATTAGAGTAACATCCCCGCCCTCGTCTGTAAGGCCATGCGCTAATAAATGTTGTGTAAGTGCATGTCTAGCGTTTGCAGGAATATCTATGGTATTAGCCATATTTGTTTAGAGAAACAGAACACCAAATAGGGGAAGTCTTTTCCTTTTTAAGAGTTCGAGCTCGAACAACCTACAGCTTAATTAGGTGTTACCTGTTCAGCTGAGGAGGATTCTCCCAAAGACCACGGACGTCTCCGTTTAATGGTATTAAGGGTACCTGTTTGTCTGTGAGACAGTGATAGTCAGGGTATCCGTAAATTAGTGCCTAAACACCATCGTTGGTGGCGCCTTGTCGTAGTTTGGACTCTTGCTCTGAGCAAGACTGCTGGTTTAAGGATGGCAGTACTTTTGTTTGTAGGCGACTGCGTCTTTCCTACAACAAGTCGCAACTGTCATCCCAACCTTACCGGCTCACTAGCAGCACCTCACCAGAAACACAATAGTAAAAGGTGATTTATGGCAGCCGTTTACGCATGGACTCAAAATAAGATATCTCAGGGATTGTCGTGGTTAAACGGAAATTACCCTTTTCTCACAGAGATATTATGTCTCATACAAACACAGGCGATGACACAGATGCAGTAAAGTTATAATAGCTTTTTATTTAACATAACTGCAATTTGCGATAGGTTGCATGGACTGCAATGATTAGGATAATGAATATAGCAAGTAACAGTATTGTGAAGAAGAGAGTCATTGTTATGAAGACCCCCACCATTTTGCAATACATGAAAGAGATATATAAGATGGAATATGCACTATTACCCTAATGTGAATAGGCCTAACCTCCTACCTAAAGGAGAGCTGGGTTTGCTAAACCTAATCTGCCAAAGCCGTGTCCATGAAAGGAGTCCCCAACCCTCGTTACCTTGGAATGAGGTCTCTATCTCAGACTCCGCAGGGACACGAAGACTGGGTCAGCGTCAAGACGACTGCAGCATCGGTATCAGCGATGGTGGCGATGCCCGCTGGTCAGAATCCCTCTGATTATCTGTCTAAAGTGTGATGTATTTATACAGATCTACAAGGTCCCCTGACGTAGGTGTATTCCAAAACAATAGATAACAGGCATGCTTGGGATGGCAATTAATATCAACAGTCCCTCGAAAGTATAGAGAGGGAAAATCCCTAAGTGTGAACACCTACTGTTTGTTTGTCTTTTGTGCTTGATCTTGACGCCTTGGCGCAGTGACACTGATAATAAAACTCATAACAAGTGGCCTAACTATAAACAAGGCAGCCATCTTAGAGGAAATAAATAATTAAATGGGCTAAGACAGAGCAAGCTAAGTAGTTTAAAAGTCACTAGGTGACGGGGGCACGAGTCTACAAGCCTACGGCTAAGCTAACTCCTGCTATCCCATTAAAACAAACTAGGATTCACTACAATGTGGCCCTGTGGCCCACGGACATTGAGGACTGGGCAGTGTCCCTACGTTTGTAAATATGTAGATACTTGTTGATTCGGATGCACGTAATGCTACTATATTTATCTCATTACACTCACTTTAATCAATTCAGTGTGTCCTTGCATTATTCCTGAGAAGTACAGGGTGAATATATAATGTTACTGCATCTGGTTGTATGTATGGTGTTGGGGGTTTGGGTGTTGCGTGTGTGTGTGTCATTCTGTTTTTCTTCCCACCCTCCCCTGTGTGCTAGGTGGCAGTACTCACCGTGGTCGTCTTCGCTGGCATTGGTGTTCGTAGTGGAGCAGAAGGTAGATGATCATGGGGAACACATGCAACTCGGGCTCCATCGCGACATTTTTCTTCCTTGAGTATCCACAGGTGAGTCTTTTCCCTTCTGTGCAGTGTTTCGGCCAGGCTTTTGATGTCGTTGGTACCGCCTCAGAAAAGGTGGTGGATTGGTGTCTCATAATAGAGTGGGTGGAACATTGTCTTCTGCCTGGCTGTAGGTGGTTACCACTGTGGTGCCTGTTGATTTCACCCTGGCGGTCGGTGTGTTAAAGTGGTTGTCTGTTTGAGCAGTTTCCACTGTGGTCATAATTTCTTATTTATTACTGCCAGCCTGTTGGCGGTATTACCTCCGCTTTGTCACCAACCGCCAGGGTTGTAATGAGGGCCAAAGTTATTTGGAAAACATCTAACTATGGCACTAATCAAAAATAAGTGGTTGGATTTTCTTAAAGGGAAAACCTGCAAAGGAAAATAAAGGCACATTGATTATGCCTCTCCTTAATGAGAAAGCAGCCAGCAATATCTTCATCAGTAGAGCACTGGAACATCAGGTCTTCAATAGTCAGCATCAGAATATGAAGGGGAAACAGTTCAGTAATGTTGGGCCTAATGTAACTGAATTGTCAAAATCATAAGCGGCTAGACAAGAGCTGAACAGCATCTGACTGCACAGATAGCTAAAAAGAAAGCACTGACTCTGAATGGAACTAAAAGGAATATCTGAAATGGAGAACTGACTCACATCAGATAAAGCTTGCTAAATTAAAGTCCCAAAATGTTACTAGCTATGCTTCTATTGGACAAGATTATGAGATAGGTTAGTGCGCAGCCAATGAAATTTCATCTGAGCTTCAGCTGTATCTTTCTTCATTCTTCTTAGCTCCCCTCCTCTCGGGATGACAGTTTCCATGTAATAATTAAAAGGCAGCAGCCAAACAGGACATTTATCTAATGTTGCTTTCAAAAACTAAAGCTCATTGTTAAAAGTTGCAACATTTATCTTCAGCAAATACAACACCAGCAGCAAGGCCAGGGCAGACATTTCCACTGTGCAAGTCATACAGGATGTTTAATAAAACAATGTTTGCAAAGCATTTCAGTGAAATTAGCATCATTTAAACATTGTGCTTCTGGAAAAATACTAAAAGGAAGCCTTTTCACCAATGCTGCTATATGAAGAAATTAAAGTATTTTAACAATAACTTAAAATTATTAGTTTTGTAATACATTAATAATATTTATGTTTTGTCAGCACATGTAGTTACGATTAATCAAAATACATTTTCATTAACATTTATTATTTCACATAGCACTTCCTCATGGTAGACACCATATGTCAATCACTTTCAAAGCTACACGTTTATTTTTCTGACACACATTTTAAGTTAGGCCTTTAAATACGTTATTACCCATTATGTTTTAGGGACACATTTTTATTAATAATCTTTGCTCTCTAACTCTATTCTTGAAATGGTAGAAGTATTAATAGATTAAAACAGAGATACATAGAAAATGCAAATAATTGTTATCCAAAGTTGATGCTGACTATAGGATAGCTTGTGCCAGTTATTGAACAGCATCAGGTTGGTCGTTCAGGTGGTTCAATGTAGCTTTCATTATCAGGAGGAATCTGCTTTTTAAAGGACCATCTGAGTAATTATACCAGTATGAGATTGTATCCTGGCAATTGTGAATGCTGATTTGATGAAGAGAAGGTAATGAAAACATTTTCTGCTCGTTATGTAATTAGTTCTTTTATCGGATGCGTGGGCATTTAATAGTGCTGTAGAGAGATCATGTATAATCAAGCTGCTACGAGGAAACCACCTCCAATTTAACATGCAGTTCCTTGGATTTTAGTTCATGCTTTCCAAAGGCCTTCTATTCTACGGAAAGGCATAGGAAACGCCAACTTTAAGGAAACTTTCAGCACTTTTATTTCTGCCAGGGGAGAGGCAATGAAATTCGTGGAGCAGAATTTTAATCTACCACTCTCTGCCGAATCAATAAACCTGAAAATATTTTTTGCTAGTGAAGCTAATAGGATATTATTACCAACCAACCTAGAGGTGAGCGCCCTATGGTAATTCATTACCTCAGCAGCACCACTAAATGAAAGCCTCTGCGTGAAAATACTACCACATATGGTCAGATTTTATTTCTACAAAACGTTATTAGGAAGGTAGAGGAAGCCAATGGTGATTATTTTATTTTTTTTAAAGCTAGGGCACCAAGTAATGTCCTCAAATCCACTTACTCATGGAAACTGACTCAGCTAAAGTCATGGGTAGCAGACTGTTATCATTCACTATGTAACCCCTGATGACATCACCATTTCGAAGTCTAGTCACACCTTCAGCCCATAATAAGCTTCATTTTCTGCTGCTGAGGGGCTAGAGCAGAGGCATTCAAACTAGGGAGCAGTCCCCAGAGGTGGGGAGCGGAATTGATCTCAGACATTGGCCAAGAGGAGTAACATCATCTGTCCTGGCTGGGAATAGGTGTCTAACAGAGTGTGGAGCAGTAGGGCTTGAAATAATCCCCCTCCCCTAGCCCTTCTTTAGTTTCAGATACAGAATCACATTGTGGATACTTTGACACGTTATTGAGGCCAGCCTGCCCTTAGCATATCAACATTCATGTATTGTAATGCATTTTGAAAGTGATACTTGAACACAACTGACATGTTTAAATTGGTAAATATGTTTAAAGCTGGCAGTTTTATGGAATAACTGTGAAAAATATATGTTAGTAATTTTTGGGCCACGGTTATTTTTTTAATTGGGCCAGCATGGAAATGTAGTGAAAAGATCGGAATGTAAACAGGGATCAGAGAGGCATGATACATTTTTGTTCCTAGTTCTGTGGTAATGATTCCTGAGGAGCTAACCGAGCAAGGGCTAGCTGCTGCTATGCCTGGATATCCGTGTTGACTTTATACATCCACTCCTGCCTAGTGCTAGGCAGCAGAACTAGAAGCAACGATACATACATATAACCTCTTTTAAAAGTGAGCCCCATTAGCCACGACTGTATTGAGGTTTACGCTATTTTATGTCAAATAATACTTTACTTGCCCCCCAAACAGTCGAATCAACATGTAAGAGTATAAAATTCAGAGATGCCGGGCTGCAATTAGCGAAGCAATATATAATTCAAAATACGCTCTAGTTTAATACAGACGTTTCGAGGAAAGGATTTTAAATTTGGTACTTACAACTGTCTTCTTCTTCAGAAATACGCTTCACAACATAGCAGGCGTAAATGAACCCCACGAGCTGAAAAGAACAGAAGCAGCTGTCAGTCAAAGATAGGAAGTGCCTACAACAAGACGTGACTCAACGCTAACCCACTCTTCACTCTGGAGACACGTAATGCCGCAGCAACTAATACAGTGAATCCCTCAGATGAATGAGGTCCCAAACAGAGTTCAGCAAGATGAAAGCACGCGCGCCAATGCAACAGGAGTGAAACGATGGAAAAGCACGGACCATGTAATTTGCTAAAATAAAAAAAAGGAGATCGGCTCCGATAAGCTTTTCCATTCCGTCCCTGGTTTCAGGAGATATTTGCTGGCTTTAAACTGAAAATAAGATACGTTTAGAATCATGTGACGTGCCTTTGATTTCAGGGATAAGACAAGAGTGCTACAAGAATATGTCACACCTACTCACAGCAAAATCTTTGTCAATCGAGTCCATGTGGGTTACTGAGGAACCCAATGGTATTTACAAATTAATAACAGTCGTCTTGTACTGTCTTTTAGAAAAGGGCCCATCATTGCCAAAAATCATCCCTAAAGGCTTCAGAAGTAATCGCTACTGTCAGTTGTGCTACTTTAAAAGGATACATTGCTAGAGAGTAAGCTTCAGCTCAATCTCCATCTTTAAAAATCGTAAAATGGCTCAATACAAATAGGAATGCTAAAATGCATCAAAGATTGCATCCGAGAGTGGTGGAAACACTTGCTATGTCTGGGCTGAATATTGGAAACACACTCCCGTCTGGTCACACCAAATCATGAATTGCTTCCCTAAAAGCTGCACCACATGCCACTGCCAGCGGGATGCCAGTCATTTACTGGTTTGGTCACGGTACTTGGGTTCTTATCTCGCTTCATTGCCACCGAAAGTATGGCACAATGAGCTAAATTCACAAAAAATTACAAAGATTTTTCTCTGAAGAACAGTTGCTTACTCTTGATTTATTCCTGAATTACTCCAGAATTTCCAGGCGTAGGCAGCAAAGACTTATACTGGAACAATGTATAAATTGTGCCAAATATGTATTTAAGATGACTAAGCTTACTTACAAAGTGGTACATCTAAGCACCCATTCTCTATCATTGCCAATTAGGTTGACTTCTCTGGTAATTTGGGTGGCTTTCACAGCAAGTATGCTCTGCGTCTGGAAAAACTTTGGGCCATATGTACGAACACATTTTCCCATAGACACAAAATGGGCAAAACTGCTTGCTACATCTGGCCCTTTGTGCCCAATTCACAAAGCTTTTCAATTAGTGTTGTGTCTTCGTCTTGTTTAGACTACAGTTATTCTTGAATGCATAGGCCCGATCCACAAAGCATTTTCTATAAGTAATACTGGAAGTAAAATATGCTTCCTAATGCAAACTGTTAGTAAACTTATCTTACTGTGGAAATTCACGAGTAAGCTTAGAGTAAGTCACACTCCTGCTTTGTGACCAGTTCAAGATATTTTTCTAGTAACCATTACCTACACTTGAGTAATGCATAGTTTCTCATAAAAAAACTTTGTGAGTCACTCCTGGCTTCAAGAAATCTCGAAAAGTGACAAGGTAAACAACTGTACATTAGTAACTTATTGCGCAAGCTCAATGGAGTTAAGGAACAAAACTCACACAAGTAATATACACATATTATTGCTGAATATGCTCCACTTTTAAAAAGAATGATGAATTCAAATATATCATATTATATTATGCAACATAATTTCAATCACAAACACTATCGCCTAACTGCATAAAACTGTTACTAAATATATTACAAAGTTTAATAGTTCAGTGTGCCTAGTTCTTAAAAATATATGGTTTCTGTATGCTTCCATACTTCCAAAGAAGTGATAACGGTGTTCCAAAGACAAGTACCCTAAACTCGGATATTGCTTGCAGATTATTTCTAAATTTCCAAAATGCACTGCACCCAGTTTATCGCATTTGTATGATCATGAGACCCAGAGGTTGTCAAACCTTGGAAGGGATATGTTCCTGCTCGAAGGAGGCGGAGGGGAATTACTGTGTTATGGAAAGAGCTACAAAATTGGACAATTGTTATGCTCACAGAATGTTCTGCCAGCCAGCTGGTCAGGACAGGGGAGGTCAGACCTGCACCAGTAGATTTCTTATATCATAAAGAATTACAAAATGTATATTTTGTTCACTTTCCTTATAGTCGTGAGATTGATACCTGTCATCAAATAAACAGTGCACCGTAAATAGTGAATCTGTACTTTATTTTAGTGACACAAGGCCAAAAATATCTTAGAGGCAATACTCCTTCTGGAGGTAAGTATTGTGCACAATATATACACTAGTAACCAAAATCAGGTAAGTAAATAGTCATAGAATAGTGCAAACAGTGAAAAACACAATAGATTGCAGTGGCCCTAGGGGAAACACAAACTATATACTAAAATAGTGGAATGCAAAAGTCGGATTCTCCCCTAGGAAAGTGTAGTGTGCTGAGTAGGGCTGGGAGTGTAAGAAAACACCAAAGGTAAGTAAAGTTCCCCATCCAGAGCCCAGAAAAACAGGAGTAAAGTACAGCAAGTTTCCTCAGAACACACTAGAAGTCGAGGTGAAGGATTATGCAAGAACCAAGCAAGACTGCAAGAAACCAAAAATGGGTTCCTGGACCTGAAGACCTGTGGAGAGAGGAGACCAAGTCCAGAAGACAATGAAGAGTCCAGGAAGAACAGGAGCCCCTGCCAACCTGGAAGAAGGTGCAAAGGTGGATTCTCTGGTTGGAAGAAAAGTACAGAAATGCACCAAATAAGATAGCTGCGGGTTTCTGCTTAGTGCAAGAGATGTCCCACGTCGAGTCATTGGATGCACGCTGTTTGAGTCTCTGGATTCCACCAACAAGCCTTGTTTCACGCAAGAATGTGTTTAGCATCAAAGAGGAGATGCCCGGACCCAGGAGGGGCCTGGGGGTCTCAACCTAGACTTTTGAGACAGAGGGGGTTCTCAGCACTTCAGAGAGCCCTCAGAAGACCAGGCAGAACCCACAGGAGTCCAAAGACACAGGGACAAAGGAGTTGCAAAGTGCAGTTGTTGCAGCACTACTCAGAAGGATCCCACGCAGCTGGAGAACAACTAAGAGAGCTGTGCATTGCAGGATAGAGTGCTGGGGACCTGGGCTGCGATGTGCATAAAGAACTTTTGGAAGAAGTGCACAGAAGCCCAAGGAGCTGCAGAGGACGTTATGCACAAGGGGACTGTCTGGAACGAGGAGGCAAGCCCTTACCTCCACCAAATTAGGACAGCTGGACCTTTGGACAGTCAGGATCACTTTGGTCTACCACATGTGTTCCAGGGATCACGACTTGTTGACAGGAGAGGAGTCCCAGAGTTCTTGTCGCCGTTAAAGAGAGGTGCCTGCTGAAGCAGGGAAGTGACTCCGTCACTCCACAGGAGATCCCTTCGATTCATCTGGTGCAGGGCGAAGACAGGCAGTCCTCAGAGCATGTACAATGTGGAAACTGTTGCAGTTGCTAGCTGGAACTAAAGTTGAAGGTCACTGTAGCCTTCCTGGATACTTTGTTGCAGTTACAGCGGTTCCTGGAGCAGTCTGCGGTTGATCCGACGGTCAAAGCTGAAGCAGAGGATGCAGAGGAGTCCTAGTGGAGTCTTGCAAACCAAATCTGAGGAAATACCCAGAGGAGGGACCCTAAATAGCCCTGAGAGGGGAATTGGCTACCTATCCAGGTATGCACCTATCAGTCTCTGACATCACCTGCTGGCACTGGCCACTCAGATGCTCCCAGAGGGTCCCCACACCTTGGAATCCAAGATGGCTAACACCAGGGACACTCTGGAGGAGCTCTGGGCAACACCACTGGGGTGGTGATGGACAGTGGAGTGGTCACTCCCCTTTCCTTTGTCCAGTTTCATGCCAGAGCAGGGACTCGGGGTCCCTGAACCGGTGTAGACTGGATTATGCAAGGAGGGCACCATTTGTGCCCTTCAAAGCATTTCCCTAGGCTCTGGGAGAACACCCCTACTATGCCTGTAACACCTATTTCCAACAGTAGAGGGTGTAACACCCCTCTCCTAAAGGAAAGGCATTCTTCTGCCTTCCTGGCATCGAGCTGCTCAATCCCCAGGAGGGCAGAAACCTGTCTGTGAGGTGGCAGCAGCTGGGGCTGCAGTGGAAACCTCAGAGAGCTGGTTTGGCAGTACAGGGGGTCCATGTTGGAGCACCCAGGGTGCATGGAATTGCCCCCCAATACCAGATTTGGATTGGGGGCTCAATTTCACAATTTTAGACACCTCACATTGCCATATTCGGAGTTACCATTGTGAAGCTACATATGTGTTGACATATATGTAGTGCATGCTTTTAATGGTGTCCCCGCACTCACGAAGCTGGGAAATTGGTCCTGGACAATGTGGGGGCACCTTTGCTAGTGCAAGGGTGTCCTCACACACAGTAACTTTGCACCTAGCCTTCAGTAACTGAAGGTTAGACATATATGTGACTGATAAGTTACCTGTTGCAGTGAAAATGGCTGTGAAATAGTATGTGCACTATTTCACTCAGGCTGCAGTAGCAGTCCTAAAGGAGTGTTTGTATGAGCTCCTTATGGGTGGCAAAAGGAATGCTGCAGCCCATAAGGATCTCCTGGAACCCCAATACCCTGGGTACCTAGGTACCATATACTAGGGACTTATAAGAGGGGGACCCAGTGTGCCAATTAGAATTGGTATATGGAGTCACTAAGATATAATGACACATTTGGTAAACAGAGAGAGAATAAGCACTGGAACTCTGGTTAGCAGAACTCCAGTGACACAGTCATGCATACTGACAACACGCATAGGCCACACACTATGAGCACTGGGGTCCTGGCTAGCAGGATCCCAGTGAGACAGTAAAAACACCCTGACAAATAGGTCTCAAACTATGAGCACTGGGGTCCTAGCTAGCAGGATCCCAGTCAGACAGTAAAAACCCACTGGCAAACACTGGCAAACAGACCAAAAACGGGGGTAACCATGGCAGGAAGAGGCTACTTTCTCACAGGGCTGGTAAAAGTTACATATAACCACTAAGGGTGTGGGGTAGTAGGGGTTGAGGGTGGAGCTGGATCAGTGTTCCCTCAATAAGCGGTATCAACTTGGTCGCTTTGAAATACGAAACGGAGAAAGCAAGAATGGAGAGTGTCTTAGGAACGTAGAGCTGTGTTGTGCTAGGGGGAAAAAAGGCAGAGGGGGGAGTTCCCTTACGGACTAGGTGGTCTCACACACATAATAGTGTCTTGCTTCATCATTTGACCACCTAGCCCCACCCAAGTAAGATGGTACTACTTGGGCGGACTCAACCTCTTGGTTAAAAGAACCAGAGGGAGTGCTGAAATTAAACTGGCTGGATAAATTACAGGGATCCAGATGAGGTGGAGATAAAATTACCATACATGTCACCGATTACTGCTAGTTAAGTCTTAATGGGGGTGCATGTTGGTAAGATTGAGAACAGGGGAGGAGAATAATGTCTCTTAGAGCCTAAAAAGGAATACGTATGACCAACATGTTTCTGCCCTCTCAAAGTGCTGGTAAGTCAGGGGCATTCGTCAGGGTCTAGGATCCCGGAGCACTAACAATAAGTGAGGTGCTCAAATTGAATCATAAAGGGCCTACCTGAACAGGTGGTTCATGGTGTGGTAGGACTGTAATGGCTGATAAATAAACCACACATTAATAAGGGTGAGAGGTGGCACACCACTGCACACAACACAGCAAACATAAAGTGAAAATATATGGGAAAGGTGAGGACACAATCACACACACATGCACTGGTGACTTACCCCGGAGTAAAGGGTGACTAGCCTCTGGTCTGGGTAGCGCTGGGGGAGCGGTATTCCCTTGTAGACACACTCTGAGGAGATGAAGAGTTAACCCCTGTTAGCCCCACCAGTGCATGTGTGTGTGATTGTGTCCTCACCTTTCCCAAGTACTTTGTTTTCAAGATGATATATTACAAAAGTGAAGGTGAACATGATTTGTTATTGAATGAAGTGATGAAGAGGTAGTAGAAACATTGACTAACCATCAAGAAAGAAAAATGTCAAATGAAGTAACTTTTTATGGAGGAAAGAATACCAAAAATAATTGTGTCAGATAATGGGGTACAATTTACATCTAGGGAAATGACAGATTATTTAGGTAGAATAGAAATAACTGATGAAAGGGTAGCCCTATTACGACCACAAGCAAATGGGTTGGTAGAAAGAATAAACTGAATTGTAATGGACATCATTCAGCTATCTTTAGCCAATCATCTCCCATGGAAAAAAGAGTTGAGAAAAATGATGTGGTCACACAGAACAACTCCACATTCTGTAACAGGAGTTTCACCCTTTGTATCTCTGAAAGGAAGGGAACCAAGGATAAAAGAGTGCCCTATGTTGTTAAGAGAAAAAAAAATAGAAGTTGATCATGAAATGATAAAATAAAAAAATAATGATATGCAGTAGAAAAATGTGCACTATTATAACAAAAGAAATTGTTTCAAAAGGTGCCAATACAAAGTGGAGATTGGGTAGTCATAAGGAAGGGAGGTGTCCCCCAAAAAGGGGACAGGAAGTACTCTGTTCCACAAAGAGTGAGGGAATTCAGAAGCAAAGTAGTCCTTTTACAAAATGAAACAACATGGAGAATGGGAAATATATGCAAAGTTAAATGGCGGTAAAGTATTTATGTTGATTAGATATTGCATTATGATCTTTAAGATAATTACATTCAAACCAATGACAATGCAACACGATTATGAATTATAAAGTATTAGTAAGCATTGGAATATTGTTTAAAACATAATGTTTGATTAAAATACAATGGCGGAGATATGTGGAGACATGACATGTTCAGTGGAATAATGAAGTTAGAATGTAATGAGGTAGTTATGACATCAGATGGAATGTGGGGAGTGAGATCAAGAGGATGGAAGAGCAGATGAGCTCTACTGGATATGTCTCATGAGTGAATAACAAAATACAAAGAAGCAGACTTAACTGACTAGAAAAGATTCAGAGGTCTTAGGTAATGCATTTTTATTGAAACTCATTACAGTCATTCATCCTGTATGCAAGCAGGTTCCAAATTACAGAGGGCCAATGTACAGGAAGTATGAGTATACGAAGAAGTTCTCATGCAGTATGTCTTCACAGACTCATAAATCCTTTAGTAACTGGCTTCTAAACATCTAAAATGAAAATAAAATGCCAATATTCAGGTCAAATTCACATGCATTTAGTACAAATAGAAATGAATGTAGCAACTTTGCACTTTTACTAATTGGCAGTTAGAAATTTCAGGACTCATTGACAGAGTGATTTAGGAGTATGTAAAGTTGTACTCCTGTACTACTAATTCACATGCTCATACTGATAAATACTATTGCTGTTACTGGAAAGGCAATATATCTGCATTTTACAAAGGACAAGTTCAATGACTTACACTAACTCATATAGATTGAAACTGCCTGGATTTGGAGGTTGGTCAACATGGTCATCATTATGACCTTTGAAATGCAGTTAAACAGTAAATCACATTTAAAACAATGGGGGGATTGTCCCCTGGAATAGATGGTATTTATTGGTGAAGACATTTTATGGACATATGATGCAGGCTACAATAGAATACAAAGAGAGTAAAATGATGTTCTTTGCAGGATCACATGGCATACAGTTCAATGAGCAAGTAACTCTCATGGGAAATAGGTGTCACATACAGCAGAGTACGCCTTCCCACTGCAGAGGATTGCATTGGAATATATACATATATTCACTGATAAAAGAGAGTTTGAAGTGACGGCATAGTTAGAAATTTTAATAATATGCTAATTTACATTTTTAAAAAACCTTAGAAATTCAATGAAAAAACCAAAGGTAAGGTGGCTTTACAGTTATGTGAAAATGCCAATTGAAACATACGATTTTAAATGGATATAACACTGAAATTGACCAGTTGTATTTATATCAAGTATCTATAACTTGTATCCCTAAAGTAACTGTGACTCCTGCTCCCACCATAGATAGTGTTATAATCAATGATGTCAAATCTGATGTTGCAGTGATGTCATCAATGATGTCATAGAACATGTCATATGTGATGTAGTATCCAAGGTTTTTATCGGGGCATATCAAGGCAATGAGTTATTGTTACTTTAGGGTACGAGTTCCTCAGTCCTAAAAAGGCTTTTGCCACATCTTTGTTAATGTGGTGGCAACCAATGAGATCATATCTTTTGACCTGTTGGAGCTGCAGATCCCACACCAAATCACAAAAAGCATGTTTTTGGGGTTAAGTTCTAGCTTTCTTCCAAATTTGGTGTAATTCTGTTTTGGCTAAAACATTATGCACATTTCATGCCGCGGTTCTGCAAGCTATACCGTCCCTTTAACTTATATATACATTTGTGTATATATATTCTTTTTTCACAGAGAAAAACAAATGTTACCATGACATTATGGTTAGGTATGGTAAAAGATCCTAGCTTACATTTAAAACACCTAGAAATTCACTGAAACCATGTAAAAGTGATGTTTTAGTTAGTTGCTGAAATAACCTAAAAACTACCATTTGAAAATCCCAAAAATCTGAAATTAACGAGCTATAGTTTACTGAGCTAACTATATCTTGTGTCTCCGCTATCCACTGCTTATACCCTCACATATTACATCACTAATAACATGTAAAATAACATAATTTTGACATCACTGAAGACATCTCAAACGAAAAGTATGCTGATGATCAGACAAGGCAGAGATGGACTGAACCAGCAGTGCACCAGATTCGGAGGAGGATGAGTTTGAAAGTGGGTGCTCGAAGCTTGTGACACGTTCCTTATCCCCGCATCTCTGGAGTCTCCTAAGGGCATATTTACAAGCCCGTGCACTGCTGGTGTGTCACTGTTTGTGACACACCAACACTGCACAGTGCAGACTCATATCTACAAGGCCACACAAAGCCACTTTGCTTGGCTTTTCATGGCCTTGTAGATATGGTATAAGGCAATGCAGCATAACCTCTGGCCCACCTTTGATTGCAGGCCCAGACTCACAGCATTCTTGCATTAGGGTTGACAGGAGTTCCAAGCCACCATGTAAAGGCAAAAGGTAAATGTAATTCATTCACCTATGCAAATGTAGGCAAATCAGATAAAAAAAGACAAAACAGGCCAAATTGAAGAGAAACATTACAAGCCCCAACAGAAGGATGAGGCCCAAGGGAAATCTAAAAAGAAGAGAATCTATCAAGGTCATCTGAAAAGGAGGACGTGACCCTGAAAGTACTCCCAGAACACAGGAAAAAGAAGCTCCAAACTATGGCCATTAAATAGTCCTAAACTTATTTCTAAATTCAACCTCATTCCCTCAGTGAGAGAAATCCACCTAAAGGATTTGGAGTTATGGGGCTTCAGAATAACTAGAGGGTGTGAGGTAATAATGCTTAATTTCCATTCAAAGATTGTTTCAACTGCACCTATAGAGAAAAGAGTTGACCTTATTAAGTTTGACACAGAACTCTGTGAAGACCTGGAAGTCCTAGCAGCTGTAAACACTAAGGCCCGTACCTGCCTTTCCACCTTTCTTGGAAATCATGAGGTGTTGTCTGCTATGCAAATCGAACGTTCTCATCTTTCCATGCTCCGGTGAAGGAAGGGTCACAAACAATGGTATGAAAATGATAATCCATCTAATCTGGTTATAGCTATATCTTTCCTCCGTGACTTAATCAATAATTAAAATACCTGCTATGAGCCTTTACAGTCTAATAAGCCAACTATAGATTGTGCAAATCATTTTAGAAGAAAAAGTTGGGAAGCAACTATCCTTAGGTGAATAGGTATCCTACAGTTAACAAGATCCTTAATTGGAGCATTCCGGGATACAATACTTTTGTTAAATCTCCAGTATTCAAATCAGTTTTAGATGACTACTTGAACCTAAAGTATTAGCTACAGGCGAGGCCACCAGTGAACAGATTTGTTATTATTGCTAGAAGCTCATCTCTTTCAAAAGCAGGGTGGGCTTCCATAGGCCAGCTAACCTTAGTGTCAGTTCTTGGTGGTAAAAAAATGTATCCCTATTCAATACAACATATAGCTGGCTGCTAGCCTGTTCAGTCTTAATATTCAATGAGCAAAGGGCAAATGGCTTGCTAATTTGTATGGAAGTGTATAAACACCCACCAACTGCACCTGGTTTGAAAATCATTTGAAAACAAAGGGCTTGGATTTGTCAGATTTACTTTGCCATTTTCTATCTGTACTGTTCATTATAGCTAGTGATTTAGCTCCAAAATGGGTCTCTGTAAGTTTTACATTTTCTTGTGTTATAAAAATCCTAAAGTGGTATGTCTGACTGGTAATTACTCCAGTGGATGTGACTAGGAAATAACAACTCTAGTTCAACATAATCTGATCAACCTTAGTACGACATATTTGAGTGACAGCCCTGTGGCTGCCATGTTCAGACATTGCAGAATTACTTTAAATCTTAAAAGATTATGGCCCATATTTAAGAAACGTTAGTGCCACCTTTGCGCCTTTTTTTGACACAACAATGGTGCTAACCTAGCATCATATTTATATTTTGTCACTAGACCTGTCTACCAACAAAATTTCAGGTTTAGTGTAATGTTTTGGGAGCGCCACCCCACCTTGCATTGTTTAACGACAATGATATGCAAGGTAAGCGTTCCCTTCCAAAAAATGACGCTAGCCCTGCAGTGCCATATTGACTGCTCGACGCAAAACTGACACACATTAAGGAACCAATTCTAAAAAAGGAGGCAAAGTATGATTAGCATCAAATTTTAACGCCTGGTCAGACCAGGCATTAAAGTGAGGCCTAAACACTACTACTTAAGGAAAACACACAGAAGGGGAATTGGAAGCCCCCTAGATAGCATGGAACTGTTAGTGCTCCAGTTTGGTCACTCCGCAGATGACATCAACGACAACAGGTCCCACCAGCACCACTGCAACAACCCCAAACACCACTACAGCAGCCACAAAGGCAGCCCAGAAGGCGGGAGAGAATATTTCAACAGTGCACAACCATCCTTGAGCGCAGGAAACAAGATGTCATCAGAACCGCCTGACTGAAGCGGGAGTCCATTGTACGCCTGCTGCACCACATTGTGCCAGATATCACAGCAAGGGTGGAAACTCCTACCACCCATGAGCAAACTCCTAGCTCTCCTCCATATGCTGGTGTCAGGATCATTACAGACAACGGACTGAGTATCTCTCAGTCATCCTTCTCGGCCTTCCTACCAAAGGTTCTGGATGCATTCATCTACCTCACACCCCACAACATCTGTTTCCCCAACACCCAGCAACTGCAGCAGAAGACGAAGCAAGGTTTCTACCAAATTACTTGGTTTCTAAATGTGCTGGGTGCAATGGACTGCACCCATGTCCAACTTGTGCCACCTGCTGCAATGGAACACCTCTAGAAGGAACCGCTATAAATGTGCAGGCCATTGTGGACCACCCTGGGCTCATCACAAATGTCCTAGCAAAATATCCAGGCAGCGCCCATGATGTGTAGATCTTCTGGTACTCCACCATCAACGAGCGGTTCCAGGATGGGCAATATGGCAATGGATAACTTGTGGGTAAGCCACCATACCAATCATTACACAGACAACACACCAACCTTGTAGGACAAACAATACATACACCACACTAAACACACATGGACAAGGGAACACAGGTGTACAGACAACAATACATATGCCACATGCCACACTAAACAGCTTTCATTGCACATCACACACACATACACCCATATGTACATAATGCAGCCACAACCTGACTGCACACTACATGAAGGACAGGTGGAGCTATGTCCTCTTTGCATAGAGAAGCTGGGCCCAAACAACTACAAGTGTCCACTGTTTGACAACTAAATGCAGACCTCACACACATAACACCTAACAATGAATAGCTCAGCTATGTGAATGGCATTGGCCATGTCAATGTAAAGAAAGTCACATATAGGCACAGTCCCACATTTGTCATGGTGTCGAAGCCTCCGGAGGCACCAATATCAAATGCCATCCAAGTGTTGCCATCACCAACTACATTCATATCACTGAGGAGGAGTTACAAGTCATGGTGGAGGAAATTGTCAGGATAGAGCCACAGCTCTTTGGAGCACAGGTACAGAAAATATCCATTGCAAGGAAGATGGAGCAATGGCGGAAAACCATGGACAGGGTCAATGCCGTGGGACAGCACCCATGAACAAGGGAAGACACAAGGAAGAGATGGAACGACCTAACGGGGGAAGGTATGTTCCATAGCAGCAAGGCACCAGCTTGCCATACAGAGGGCTGGCAGTGGACCCCCACCTCCTCCACCACAGCTCACAGCATGGGAGAAGTAGGTACTGGCAATACTGCATCCTGAGGGACTCGCTGGAGTAGCCAGAGGACTGGACACTGGTAAGTAAACATTTACCAATTTACCAATCATTTACCAATCTTCACCCTCCATACCTGCATGCCATCACACCCCCTCACTCCCATCACTCCACACCATCCCACACACTGCACCTACACATATGACATAACTACAATGCCAGGCCCTGCATGCAATACCAATGCATGGACACCCCTCCAAGCCCTGCATGGACACCCATCACTACCCATCACTACAGCATGCACAGCATAGGGAACCGAACATAACCACAATACATCACCATACACGACCAAAGGCTGGCAGGGTAACACCAACCATAGAGGGGAAGCTAGGGAAGTAAAATGTCATACACTTGAAGCATAATACATCATTTACATCCCCACAGGTACCCCAGCCAATTTCAGTGGAGAGGAGGTGTCACCACTATTCAGTCCCCCAACAGAAGAGGCCCTCAGTGGTGACAGTAACTCTGGACTTCAGGATTTGGAGGACCTACCTGGCCCATCAGGGACCACTTGGCAGTTGGTCACCCAAGCCCACTCACAGACCACCACAGAGCCTCTCCCATCAGGAACCACTACCACAGCACCCACCCAGCGTGCCCACACCACTTTCCCCAGGACACATCAATTAGCAGTGTGCCCACCTGTACAGGGACCCTACTGCACACCTTGCCCACAAGACAATCAAGGACCTGGGGTCAGTGGCAGTGGGCACACGTTCAGGGGACAGAGGCACAGGCTGTGCGCCAGTGGGATGGACAGGACCAGGGAACCGACTCTCCAGGAGACACTCTCCGAGACCCTGGGAGCCTACCAACATTCCCAGGACATGAAAGGCCAGAACCTTGACAACATGCAGGAGAAGAGGCGGCTGCAGAAGGGACAGTATCAGGGGATCAGGGAGGACTTGCAGGCCATTAACAACACCCTGATCGCCATAGCAGGAGTGCTGACAGACATGGCCATCAACATGAGGGAGGCAACAGCACCCCAACGGGCCCCTACCACTAGCCAGTCAACTGAACAGCCCTCCACTTCCAATTCCGCTGCAGCTAGGGGCCAGGATGCCCCACCACAGGACCCACAGGCCACCAGAACCCCTCCCCCTGCAGAAGATGAGCCACCCGCAAATGTTCCCTGCGAATCAGACAGAAACCAGAGACACTTTGTTCACCTTGAATTGCCATTGCTCCCATTCCTATGTCTCCCTTGGACACTGCACCTGTGCTACAAACAGACTGGAACAATACCCTGGACTTTCCTCCATCATCACCCCATTCCATTGCACTTTCCCCTCAATATCTTAGTACTACAAGAAACACCCTTGGACAATCTTCGACTACTAGTATTTCATATACTGCAAATTTGTATTAATTGAAACAGCTAAATCCATTGTAAATGAACTGTACATAGTGAGAGCATAGAATGAATGGGCTGTTGTGATCACATTAGGACATTGTTTTCATATCACCAACATCTGTAAAATGAAAATCCATAGGTGACAATAAGTAGAAGAAACAAGTGGGTAATGCCAAAATGCCAATGCCACACAGAATACAATAGTCAAAGAAATGTGAAGTTTCACTGTCTCACCTGTGTGTCATTGGAAGTACTGACGGATCACTAATGTTCTGTTGTCCACATCCTCATCCTCTGCCTCCTCATCCTCACTGTCCTCAGGGTCCACTGCTGCCACAGGGGCATCTCCAGTTTCCTCCTCCTGCAGAAAAGGTACATGGCGTCTGAGGGCCAGGTTGTGCAACATGCAGCATGCCACTACTATCTGGCAGACCTTCTCTGGTGAGTAGCACAGGGATCCACCTGTCAGATGGAGGCATCTGAACCTGGCCTTCAGGAGGCCGAAGGTTCTTTCAGTTAGCAATCGGGTTCGCCCATGTGCCTCATTTTAACGTTCTTCAGCCCTTGTACTGGCATTCCTCACAGGGGTCAGCAGCCACAATAGGTTTGGGTAACCAGAGTCACCTGCAAATATTGAGGGACAACATTTAGCCACACACTATCCTATTTGGCCAACAGCATAGGCATACACCAACATAGAGTGGGTGGGGACCAAGGCTCACCTATAAGCCACACCGTGTGCCTCTGTAGTTGGGCCATCACGTTTGGGATGCTGCTATTCCTCAGAACAAAGGCATAATGCACCAACCCAGGATACTTAGCATTGATGTGGGAGATGCACTGGTCCGCCAGGCACACCAACTGTACATTCATGGAGTGGAAACTCTTACGATTCCTGTACACCGGTTCATTCTGCCTGGGGGGGACAAACGCAATATGTGTACCATCAATCGCCCCAATTATATTGGGGATTTCGTCCCATTGCATAAAATTTGGCCTTCACAGTGGCCAAATCTTCGACCTTGGGGAAAGCAGTGTAGCTGCACATGTGTTTTACCAGGGCAGACAAGACTCTTGTCAGCACTACTGAGAACATTGGCTGTGACATTCCTGCTGCCAAGCTAACTGTCACTTGGAAAGAACCAGTTTCCAGAAAATGGAACACTGATAGAACCTGCACAAGAGGGGGGATCCCAGTGGGATGACGGATAGCAGATATCAGGTCAGTCTCCAACTGGGCACACAGCTCTGTGATTGTGGCCCTGTCCAGTCTATAGGTGAGTATTATGTGCCTGTCCTCCAGTCCACTGGGGGTCTGTACACGAGAGTATGTCTCCATCTCCTATTCATCCGCAGAAGTAGGTATCTAAGGGACACAAGAGTGAGTAGGCTGTCACAATTTGAACAACTATACCACAACATCAGTCCACATCGTGCAATCATGTTTGGAACAGTAGAATTTAAAAGTATGTGCCTATTTATCCTGTAACGCAGCAATTATCGATAGGCCGGTTCCCTCCCCTGAAATGGCGAACGCCTGTCCTGTGTGTAGGGACAGGTGGAAGTGAGGTAATTCCGCCAGCGTTGTGCGCCGTGATGGTAGGCGGTTGTGAAGTGCCATTCAATTCCTCATTGGATAATATTGGGCCCTATCGGGTACAGTGGCCAATGGGGATGTACGCCGGCGGTGACGGAATACCCCGCCGTGGACGTGACTGCCATTTCTCAATTATCACTTGTTTCCTGACCTTCCACAGGAGAAGACCTATACTGCATGTGCTGCTGTGACCTGTGTCTGGAACCTACCATGACCCGTGTGACCGGGGAAAGGGCCCCAGTCTTCACTTCTGAGGAGTTGGAGCAACTGGTAGATGTGGTCCTATACCAGTACGGACTACTGTATGGGCCTCCAGACCAACAGATGAGTACACTATGGGCACGATGCATGTGGCATGAATGCATGGAGATGTGTTTGAAGGCATTGAGCAAGGATGGGTGGGGAGTGGGGGTATTTTCTCTTGGCGGTGTACATGTTGTCAGCTGGCCTATGTGTGTTGTAATGTTGATGGGATAAGGTATGGTGGGCCATGTGTGGGACAGGCTTGATTGTTCACTTAATGGAGGTTTCCTGTATGTTTTACCTCTGCAGGTCAACGCCCATCAAAAGAAGGGATATGGCATGCCATCGCCAAGGACGTGCGGACCCTGGGGGTTGCAATGTTGATGGGATCGGGTATGGTGGGCCATGTGTGGGACAGGCTGGACTGTTCGCTTAATGGAGTTTTCCTGTATCTTTTACCTCTGCAGGTCAATGCCCATCAAAAGAAGGGATATGGCATGCCATCGCCAAGGACGTGCAGACCCTGGGGGTCTATGGCAGGCGGAGCATCCACTGTCGCAAACGGTGGGAAGACCTGAGATGCTGGGCACGGAAGACCGTGGAGGCCCAGCTGGGGATGGCCTCCCAACGAGGAAGGGGTGCCTGTCAGACCCTGACCCCCCTGATAGCCCGCATACTGGCGGTGTCCTACCCTGAGCTGGATGGGTGCTTAAGGGCATCACACCACCCACAAGGGTGTGAGTACAGTGGGTATAATTCCAACATATGGCTGGTGGGGTGGCATCCGGGTAGTGGTTGTGTGTTAGTGGGTGACCCTAAGGCCGGGCCAGACATAGCAGCGTAGGTCCTCTGAAGGATAATGGTTGCATGGCAAATCCAGGTAGCCTAGCTTGTTAGTATTCACTTCTAGGCAGGTCTGCATGGTTTACAGGTGTGCTGCAGTTGGTGTTGTGTGCTTCTCCTCTTGCCTTGATGACTAGCCATTTCACTGGTAGTGCAATGCATACGCGTAGGCCTGTTACCTATGTGTAAGGGTGCTGTGTACACCAACGGTGTCATTGGTGCAGTCATTGACCCAGTGTATCCTTTGTCTCTCTCCCCCACTTTCTTGTTTTGTCATCCTGTCCTTATTTGCATTAGCATCATCTGGCGGAGGAGCAGAGGCACCGGTGACAGAGGGAGCTGCATCCCACAGGACCCTGTAGGCAGAGTCCACCGATGCCGAGGGAACCAGTGGGAGGGCGTGGAGAGGACCACGGCATGGACTGGAGGGTACAACATAGACTCTGATACCTCATCCGATGGAAGCTCTCTGGTGGTGGCGGATACCTCTGTGACCACCCCAGCTTCAAGTACAGCCACCACC
The DNA here is from genome assembly GCF_031143425.1 of Pleurodeles waltl. Taxonomy (NCBI): domain Eukaryota; kingdom Metazoa; phylum Chordata; class Amphibia; order Caudata; family Salamandridae; genus Pleurodeles; species Pleurodeles waltl. The sequence goes on along the minus strand of NC_090444.1, from coordinate 784,612,393 downwards.
CCTAGTACCAGCACCACCCTCCCATTAGCCCCTCAGCGAGTTGCTCGTGCCCGCTCACCCAGGAGGGCGGGCATCTCCTTCACCCCAGGCACCTCAGGCCCTGCCCCATTGAGCCCTGTTGCCCTGAGTGAGGAGGCTATTGATCTCCTGAGATACATCTCTGTAGGCCAGTCAACCACTGTGAATGCCATCCAGGGGCTGGCATCCCAGATGCAGCAATGCAATGCATTCCTGGAGGGGATTCACAGTGGATTGGCGGCCCAACAGAGATCGATTCAGGCTCTGGCCCCCTCTCTGATGGCAGCCATTGTCCCTGTTTCAACCGTCCCCCCTCCAACTTCCACTTCCCAGTCACATTCTCCTCAACCCCAACCCATCCCAAGCACACAAACAGACGAGAATGCACACAAGGCAACACCGAAGAGTGGCATAGGCAAACACAAGCACCACACTTCATCCCACAGACACCCAAACACCATACCCTTGCAGACACAACTCCACAGCCTCCACTGTCTCCCCCTCTGCCTCCTCCTCCACCCCCCAGTTACATCCACACTCACACCTGCATGCACTACATCAACATCCACTACCAGCATCACCACACCAAGCAGAACACACACCTCACTGGCAGACACCTCCAGAACATCCATGCATGCGTCCCATGTATCCTCTCCCACTGTGTATGTCCCCCCTCCTAAAGGACACAAACGCAAGCACTCAGACAACCAACAGCCACCCACCTCACATCCGCATACACCCATGCACCTGCACCCAAATCCAGCAGACATACACCTCCAACAACCAATCCCTCATCCTCCACTCCCATTACTGCTCCCTACTCCTGCCCCTACGTCCCTAAAAAGCTTTTCCTTTCCCAAATTGACCTCTTCCCTACCCCTCCTCCCATCCTGCACGTATGGGCAGGGTACCAAGGACACAGCCCAGCAACTCAGCCAAACAATCCACGTGGACAGTGGTAGTGCCACCTACTCGTAGTGGTAAGGATACAAGACCTACGACACTGAAGGGGAAGGAGCCAGCACCACCAGGGATGAAAGGGAAGAGTCATGCACCAGCTGTGAGGAAGGAGAAGGAGCCTACACCAGCTGTGAAGAAGGGGAAGGAGCCTACACCAGCTGTGAAGAAGTGGAAGGAGTGTACATCAGCTATGAAGAAGGGGAAGGAGCCTGCACCAGCTGTGAGGAAGGGAATGGAGCCTGCACCAGCTGTGAGGAAGGGGAGGGACCCTGAACCATCTGGCAGAGAGGGGAAGAGCCCATCCACCCCTGCCAGGAAGGGTAAGGGATCCCCGACCCATGAACAGGAGGAGATGAGGCACTGTACGCCAGCGGAAGCGTTCAGGCTAATACTGCCATCACTACCAGCTGTCACGGGCCCCCACCGCCAGCTGTGGATGTGCAGCCATCAGTGAGAGCAGGGGCTGCCCAGGAGCCTCCCCCAACCACCACCACCATGCAGCCATCAGTGAGTGCAGGGGCTGCCCAGGAGCCTCCCCCAACCACCACCACCAAGCAGCCATCAGTGAGTGCAGAGGCTGACCAGGAGCCTCCCCCAACCACCACCCCCATGCAGCCACCACCGCCGGCAGACACCATGTAGTTCACCCTCCAGGGCCTACTGTGCAGGCTGCCCCCTCCAGAACCAGTGGCCAAGTCACCCACTTGACAGACTGTGGCCTTGCACTCCCCAGGACAAAGCAATGGGCATGTTACCCCCTCCAGAACCAGTGGGCAAGTCACCCACACCAGAGACTGTGGCCTTGCACTCCCCAGGACAAAGCAATGGGCATGTTGCCCCCTCCAGAACCAGTGGGAAAGTCACCCACTCCAGAGATTGTGGCCTTGCACTCCCCAGGACAAAGCAGTGGGCATGTTGATCCCTCCAGAACCAGTGGGCTTGTTCCGCATCTGGCTGAGGTGCCTCCCCTCCCCCGTGAGGTGCCTACCTATTTGCAAACTAATGCCCCTGCAGTCTTCTATCCGGATGTGCTCAGGATTTGAGTTGGGCCTTAGACTGTGCCCTGTGGCCATGTGGGCTCTTTCAACTTTGGACTAAACAGTGTCCCTTTTTTGTACATGTGTACATATCTGTTTCATTGCAAAATCGAATTATTATTTTTGATGTTGATCTGATTACAATCATTTTAGTCAATTCCTGTTGTCCTTGCATTATTCTGCTGTTTTAGAAGACAAATTGTTTTTGTAGTGCAGCTGGTTGTGTGTATGGTGTGTGTGTGTTGGGTGTGTGTCATGCATGTGTGTGTCACTGTCGTTTTCCTCCCACCCTCCCTTGTGTGCTAGGAGGCTGTACTCACCGCTGTCGTCTTCATCGGTGTTGGTGTTCCAGATGGAGCATTACGTAGAAGATGAATGGGTTCCATGGAGGTGTGGTTCTTCCCTGTGTCTCCAATGGTGAGTCCTTTCACTTCTGAGCTCTGTTTCCACCAGGCTTTTGTTGGAGTTGGTTCCGCCCCAGAAAAGGTGGTGGTTTGCTGGGTCAAAATATGGTGGGCAGTACTTTGTTTCCGCCTGGCTGTTGGTGGCTACCGCCGTGGTGGCTGTTGTTTCCACCCTGGCGTTGGTGTGGTACATTGGCTGTCTATGGGAGATATCACCGCCTTGGTCATAATTTGCCGGTACTTACCGCCAGCCTGTTGGCGATATTACCGCCACATTATCCGCCAGGGTCATAATGAGGGCCTAAGTGTTGCACTGTATGCGTAGTGCCACATGGTAACATGGAGGCCTGAGTTTGGCCTTTTAGGGCTACCATAGTGTCAATACAAATGACTCTATTGTGGTGCAAAGAGGTGGTAGGTTCCACTAACATTAGGACACAGCCTCAAATATGGATAACACAACACATGTTTTGCATGGTTGAACTGTAAGTCCAGATTTAAATTGACAATCTTTAGGCCCCTGAGCCACAACCCTTGATAGTAATGTCCACCACCACACACCAATGCAACCATTCAACAAAACAGCAACACACACAATACCAGAAGCAAGTCTAGGTCACCACTTCACCTAAAATAACATCTGCCACAGCACATACGAAACCACTAATATGCATGACCGACGTGTGTTGTCTCATTCCTTTACAGCCGACCAAGGTTACTGCATCCAGCTATGGGTGATGACTCCTTTTGACAACCCGACAACGGTGGAAGAGCGAGCATACAATGAAAAGCACTCAAATGAGGACATTTGAGCTTCTGAAGTCAAGGTTCAGGTTCCTGGCCCTAACTGGAGGAAGCCTGTTGTATGCACCACCCCTGGTATGCAAAATATTCTTCTTTTGTCAATTTTGCATAACGTTTGTATTGGGGCTAATGTCCCCTGGGAGGAACTGTTAGATTTTCCCAATGAGGATGAGGATGACAAAGGTGCACCACAGGCGGAGGGGGGAAAACAAAACACTGCTGCTGGAGTTTGCAGAAGATAACAAACTCTACAGTACTTCTACACCTAGACACTGTACAACTAATACCACCTTGTACATATCATCATTAAACCACTTTGCACTAGATTGTCCCTAGTGTACTCATTATCTACTGCATATATCATTGAATGTTGCTCATACCTCAGAGAGCAGGGAAAAAACATAACAGTTACAAAGATTGTTGGAACATAGGTTGTGATGTAAGAGGGTATAGTGCCTCCATGGCACACTTCAGCATCACATAACTCACGCTCATGTGGCTCTCGAAAGCCTAGATCCACGCACCAGAAAAACTAAGTGGTGTTAAGTAGGCATAGTGCAAAATTCTACTCCATTCACCCCACATCATGGATACACCAGAGAAGATGTATACAAGGGCGCGTAGATATGGTAGGGGTTGTTTCCAAATGGTGTATTTGAAAATAAGGAAATAAACAGTGTCACATCTCAGGCAGGTAGCTATAGCAGAAGCACTGAGCATGTATGACAACGGGGAACACCATTGGTATCAATGGACCTTCATCGACTGTTCAGGGTTAGGGACAAAAGTTTGAGCCTAACCTTGCACTCTGTATCAATGGCGTTACTTACTATGAGCGCTATTGTCTCCAACCTGCCACGTGGTGTGCTGTCTCTCAAATATAGCACACACATGTTGACTGCGGAGTACACTAGGGGTCGCTTGACAAGTGAGGCAGCAATGGGTACTGATCCACTCTCCACACAGAAGCCCCATAGCCAGGAATGATTAATAGAATGGGAGAATGCACCACCACATGAATATGTGGGTGGAATGTAGGCAGAGTCTGTAACACTTCCTATGTACATTCTAGCACACATGTCACACAATTGTGCTGTCTTGACATATGCCTGCAGCTAATCTGGAAATACATGTGCAGACTGATGTACCGGTGTATCGCCTGGCTAGGAAAGGGTTTGAAATTACTTACAATGGTTGATATGTGTCAGCAAGGTAACCCAGTATAGTCTGTATGATACTATCATACACCACCTATAACAATACACCTCCCATTAACACTCACATGCCTGACCAAGAGAAAGTGACCTACTGGGACCAATACCCAAAAATGTCTAGGTCTCCCACATGCCAATCCTGGTTGGGATGTGCATGTAAGTCTAGCAATGTCCAAACATGTCACAAACCCGCCCTAAATTGTATGGGTGAAGGAGACAGATATGTTGCATGTGGCAAATCAAAAATTCATAGCTGAGATGATTTCACACACTAACAAGAAACTCTCATGGTGACAGTGACATAGGTTGTGGAATGCAGATGTGAGTGAATGCTCATGTACACCAAAGGATGTGGAAGAACAGCTGAGAGACTCCATCAGACACTTGAAGACACAACATGGGGAGGTCACTTGGTCACTACATAAGTGCTGTGGCTGGTGTACTGTCATGTGTGTGTCGAAGACATGTAATCTTGCAAAGCCTGGCAACAGGAGGGGAATTATCACATAGCCAGTAGTAGAAGATGTGCACATCTTCAAATTACACAAGTTACACGTAGCATCCTGTCCATGTATGACTGGACAGTGTTGCAGTAGAAGATGTGTACAAAGTGTAAGCAGCCTAAAGGATGCCTGCCAGCAATGTAGGACCAAATCAATTCCAAACAAGATATGCTGTTAACGTTGGAGAAGGTACACACATAGACCAATACTGACTGTGCAACACAATAATGTTACCATGTGATCACCAGACATATGTTCACAGAGGTTGTCTAGGTCTGTACTTAACCCATTCATGTTTGCGACAACAACAACGATGTAGTTGTCCATCGCATACTATTCTGACAAACAGCAGTGACAGATTACATCATCTGTCCTCTGGGTCGGAAAACACAAACAAGTTACACTAGAGATACATGCCCTAACCAAGCTGCATATGGCAAATACTAACAATGTATAACCATTTGTGTCATGCCACGTCAAATGATGTGACATGTTGTACATGTACAAGCATTTAGTCCCCTGTACATGATAGGGCAAGCCTGACATCAAGTACCCCAAAGGAAATTAAAAATCCCAGGCCATGGGATCACATTTGTACAGGTGTCTTTCTGCAGGGGACTGCACATTGCACTGCTGAAGAGCTATCATGATGAGGGTAGATCCCCGCCCAACACGCCCTAACTACCATGCTGAGACTACATTGACTCTTGACTTAGTCAGGGGCTGATACAATTGCACAGTGGACTGAGCTGAGTGGAGCACCATCAACCTGCATCAAACCAATGTTTTTTTTGTGGGCATACAAAGGGGCATATTTATACTCTGTTTGTGCTGAATGTACGTCAAAAATTTTGACGCACATTCAGCGCAAACCTTGCAGCATATTTATACTATGACGCCTGACCCCGTGAATGTCAAAAATCCTCTGTGTGCGTCATTTTCTGAATGCAGGAAACCGCCTTGCGTTAATGACATGCAAGGTAGGCGTTCCCATCCAAAAAATGACTTTAAGGCCTGTGCGCCTTATTTATCCTCCTGCGTCATTTTGACGCACAGGAGGGGGCGGGCCTTAAAAAACGGCACCCAGCCAGATGTGCACCATTTTTTAACGCCTGGGTCAGGGCAGGCGTTAAGGGACTTGTGGGCTCATTTCCATGGTCTCTGACCATGGAAGCAGTCCACTGGTGCCCTTACCTGCCCCCAGGGACACCCCCTGCCACCCCCACCCACTCCTAGAGGACACCCATGGATGGGGGGACCTATCCCAGGTAAGTACAGGTAAGTTGAGGTAAGTATTTTTTTTTTTTGTGGCATGTAGGGGGGCCTAACTTGGGACCCCCTACATGCCACTGTGCCCAATGGCCATGCCCAGGGGACAGAAGTCCCCTGGGCATGGCCATTGGCCAGGGGGGAATGACTCCTGTCTTTGCTAAGACAGGAGTCATTTCAATGGGGGTTGTGCGTCAAAAAATAGAGCAAGTCCGGTTAGAGCCATGATTTTTTACTCTAACCTGACTTGCACCATTTTTTGATGCACAACCCCCATTTTTCCCTACGCCGGTGCTGCCTGGTTAGAGTCATTTATTTTTACTCTGATCAGTCCGCAGCGCCGGCTAACGTCAATCCATAAATAAGGCGCCCACCTGGCACGTTAGAATGGCGTTAGCGGGCGATAAATCTTTTGACACAAAACAGCGCCGGTGCTGGTTTGCGTCAAAAAGTATAAATATGGGCCAAAGTCTCACAAGAGCAATGATGACTAGGGTGCCATCATTACCTGACTGCAACCCTGCTACACAGTTGTATGCCATTGTATACAACAGTCATAACAAACATGTTGTGGGCGATTGTGTGTACCTACTTTGTGCCTTGCACACTTATGTCTAATTTCTCTGCACACATGTACCACTTTCATGGTACAGGCCTGGTATTGTGTATTGGAGTATGCACAAAAGTTTACTTTTAACTCATGACAATGTTTTTGTTTCACATGATCATACATAGACTTAAATGACCTTCAGATGTGTTCCCACAGACAGAAACATAGGTGTTAGACCTTGCATCCTTGGTCTCTCCTGTCGTCTTTTTTGCCTCTGCTTCCTAAATTTTACTGTGTGCTGAACTCTGTTTTTGCTGTTTTTGGTACTCTGGGCACTTTACCACTGCTGACCAGTGCTAACCTGCAAGTGCTCCCTGTGTAAATTGTATGTGTAATTGGCTTTTCCATGATTGGCATATTTGGTTCACAAGTAAGTCCCAAGTAAAGTACACTAGAGGTGCTCAGGGCCTGTAAATCAAATGCTACTAGTGGGTCTGCAGCACTGGTTGTGCCACCCACATGAGTAGCCCTGCAAACATGGCTCAGACCTGCCACTGCAGTGTGTGTGTATGCAGTTTAAAACTGCCAAATCAACCTGGCAAGTGAACCCACTTGCCAGGCCTAAACCTTCCCTTTTTATACATGTAAGGCACCCCTAAGGTAGGCCCTAGGTAGGCCCATGGGCAGGGGGAAGTGTATGTTAAAGGTGGGAGCTATACCGATGTGTTTAAAATGTCAGTGAAACACTGCCAAATTTATTTTTCACTGTTGCAAGGCCTAGCTCTCTCATACGTTAACATTAAGTGTAGTTTCCCTTTGAAAACTAGATTGAAATTTGGAGTTTGGTATCTCTGAAATCACACCAATGATCGCTGGGTGTCGAAAATCAACCCACGCCTGCGTGGATCTGAGGTGTCCCATCTGGAAGTCGATGCATAGCCCTCTTGCGGGAGAGAAAAACAACGCATCGCCTACCCAACCGAATAAGAAACAATGCATGGCCTCACTTGCGAGTATGGAATCGGCACATCGCTGACTTTTTTGCTCACCCGTGCGGCTTTATATTTGATGCAAACCAGGTACTTTGTGTAACAACAACATTTCCATTGTTTCCATGGGGTAAGACTCTTAGGGGGTCATTACAACATTGGCGGTAAAAGGCGCTTACCGCCGTGCAGAAGACCGCCAATACAACGCGGCAGCGGCTGAATTCCGCCACAGCTATTATGACACACATCTTGCAATCCAACGAAATTCAGACACCCACACAACACCGCCACACCAAAGGTCAGTGTTAAACTGGCGAAAACAAATCCTCCACCTCCACGTCAACAGAAACACGCCCATGCTATCACGACCCACGAATCCACGCGGCGGTCTTTCAACCGCGGTATTCCATTGGCGGTACACACCGCTGCGCTCAAAATACACACAAATCTCCAAAACACCGCCACATTGGACAATTACAAATACACACACCTGATACACATACAAACAACACTCCCACACACCAAACACAATATTAAACACACACCCACATCACCCACAAACCCCTACTACCAAACATTAGACACGAAGGCGACAGAGAGAGAGCACAGAATAGACAACCCTACTACACAGAGGCACACAACACCATCACCCACACAACATCCACGCACAAAACACCACACACCACTACACTCACCACACTCATCACCACATACACCACCCCACACATCACCCACACCACCCCATGGCACCGCAAAGACACCCCCGCTTCTCCGAGGAGGAGCTAAGGGTCATGGTGGAGGAAATCCTCCGGGTAGAGCCACAGCTATTTGGCTCACAGGTACAGCACACATCAATAGCCAGTAAGATGGAGTTATGGTGCAGAATAGTGGACAGGGTGAACGCCGTGGGACAGCACCCAAGAAATAGGGAGGACATCAGGAAGAAGTGGAACGACCTACGGGGGAAGGTGCGTTCAACGGTCTTCAGGCACAACATCGCGGTACAGCAGACTGGCGGCAGACCCCCACCTCCTCCCCCACAACTAACAACATGGGAGGAGCAAGTCTTGACCATCTTGCATCCTGAGGGCCTCGCAGGAGTCGGTGGAGGATGGGACACTGGTAAGTCAATTCTTAACTATCATATCCCCCACCCTACCTGCATGCTATCACACAATCCCCTCCCTCACCCCCTCCCCTATCACTACAACTCCTCACTAATGTACCCATGACACAAACCACCCATCCCAACACCAAGCCCTGCATGACACAACAAAGCATGGACACCCCTCACTAAAGCATGACCACTGCACATACCCAGTACACCCCCCCAACCATCACCACACAAACTCACACACAGGAATGCATGCACTGGGGTACACAAACACCCACCCATTGCACACCATTACACACACACATGCAATTATCATGCTCTTATGCCCCTGCAGGAACCCGAAGGACCATCAGCACACCAGAGGGTCCAGACAACACCACTCCACCCCCAGAAGAGGCCCACAGTGACGATAGCAGCTCTGCCCTACTGGATCCTGATCACCAGCCCGGACCATTGTGGGCCTCGAGACAGTCGGTTCCCCTTGCACAGGCACAGCCCAACACCGACCTTCCACCCTCTGGTAACACCAGCACAGCACCCACCCAGCGGGCCCAAACCTCCCTACCCAGGACAGGTCAATCAGCGGTGTGTCCACCACTACAGGGCACCCAGACTAACCCACCAACTCAACAACAACAGGGACCTGGGGGCAGTGGTACTGGGCAAACGGTCCAGGGGACGGAGGCACAGGAACACAGGGGAACTGGGAGGGCTGCTGTGCGACAGGGGGCGGACAGGCCAAGGGAACCCACTCTCCATGAGGCCCTCTCCTCCATCATGGGAGCATACCACCACTCACAGGAGACGATGGCCACAGTTCTGGACAAGTTGCAGGAGACCCTGCGCCTGCAGGACGAACTGTATTTGGGGTTCAGGGAGGAGCTCAGGACCATCAGCTTCGCCCTGGGCACCATCGTAGGGGGACTGAAGGACATACAGCAGAATTGAGGGACACCGTGGCACTCCAAGGGGCCCCTGACACTAGCCAGGATGATGAAATGCCCACCACCTCCGCCGGCGCTAGTGGACAGGACGCCCCGCCACAGGACCACCACACCAGCACCCTACCCCCTGCAGACGGACAACCACCACACAAGCGGTCCCTGAGATCCAGGAACAGGACAGAGCAAGATGGCAAGACCCCCGCCAGGAAATGACACCACCCTGATTGTCCTCCCACTGTCCCACTTTGTTACCCTTTCCATACTTTAACTGCCCCAGCTCCTCTTCCTATGCTCAGATGGGCAGTGCACCTGTGAGACTAATAGACTAGACTCTGCCATGGACACCATCACCCATCCTCATTTTACAACCCCCTGCCATTTCTGAGCACTTCAATAAACACCCTTGAAACACAAAACAATCTGGAGTCAGTCTGTGATTTAGTAAAAATGTATTATCAATGACAGTGTCATAATGGGTGTACCATTCTAAAGCTAACATACCTATGCCACACATCACAAGCCCTTGAAGGATGCAAGCAGTTGACACATAGGTAACCACACCTGTGAAACCGTAATGGAAGGGTACAACTCAGTTACCAAATGTTGACTTAAATCGAAAAACTGGATAGAGGTAGACGTGTGAAAGTTAATGTAATGCTAAAAATGAAAATATTCTCACCTGTGTGTCACTGGAAATATTGCTGTATGACTGAATCCCTGTTGTCGTTGTCTTCTTCATCAGCTTCATCCTCATCACTGTCCACAGGCTCCACAGCTGCTACAACACCGTCATCTGGATCATCCTCCTGCAGAAAAGGCACCTGGCGTCGCAAAGCCAAATTATCGAGCATGGAGCAGGCGATGATGATGTCGCACACCTTCTTCGGTGAGTAGAATAGGGATCCACCTGTCATATGGAGGCACCTGAACCTGGCCTTCTGGAGGCCGAAGGTCCGCTCGATCACCCTCCTAGTCCGCCCATGGGCCTCATTGTAGCGTTCCTCTGCCCTGGTCCTGGGATTCCTCACTGGGGTCAATAGCCATGAAAGGTTGGGGTAACCAGAGTCCCCCAAAAGCCATACACGGTGCCTCTGGAGTTGACCCATCATATCAGGGATTCTTCTATTTCGCAGGATGTAGGCGTCATGCAATGAGCCAGGGAACATAGCATTTACCTGCGAGATGTACTGGTCTGCCAAACATACCATCTGTACATTCATGGAATGATAACTCTTCCGGTTCCTGTACACCTGTTCACTCCTGTGGGGGGGGACCAGAGCTACATGGATACCATCAATAGCACCTATGACGTTGGGGATATGTCCAAGGGCATAGAAGTCACCTTTCACTGTAGGCAAATCCTCCACCTCAGGGAAAATGATGTATCTCCTTACGTGTTTCAGCAGGGCAGCCAACACTCTGGACAACACGTTGGAAAACATAGGCTGGGACATCCCTGATGTCATGGCCACTGTTGTCTGAAAAGACCCACTTGCAAGGAAATGGAGCACTGACAGCACCTGCACGTCAGGGGGGATTCCAGTCGGATGGCGGATTGGTGACATCAGGTCTGGCTCCAACTGGGTACATAGTTCCTGGATTGTGGCACGGTCAAACCGGTAGGTTACGATGACATGTCGCTCTTCCATTGTCAACAGGTCCACCAGCGGTCGGTACACCGGGGATTCCGCCATCTTCTCATATGTCCCAGCAGACTATGCCTATGAAGGACAACAGCGAAGAACCAGTCATTATTCCTCCAGGTATGTACCCACAGTCACACACAAGACTACACCACTCACATAACCCTTCCTGTATGTGTGTTGAGTGTAGGCCTAGCTATGTGTGACGCAGTATGAAATGAAGCCATGTGAGCCCCTGAAATGGTGGCTGCCTGACCTCTAAACTGGGACAATGGGATTGTGGGGTAACAGCGCTGGCGTTACACACCGTCGCAGTAGGCGGTCGTAGACCGCGGCACAATGCTGCATTGTTTAACATTGGACCCTATGGGCCAGGAGCCAATGAACAGGTGCGCTGGCGTTGATGATGCGCACCGCCGCGGACGTCACCGCCATTTTCTATCTGTTCAATCACTATATACCTGACCTTGGACAGGAGAGGACCTACACTGCAAGTGCTGCTGTGATCTCGGTCTGGAAGCGACGATGGCTGCTGCGTCTGAGGAAAGGGCCCCTGCCTTCACTGCACAGGAGTTGGAGATACTGGTAGACGGGATCCTCCCCCAGTACACGCTACTCTACGGTCCTCCAGACCAACAGGTTAGTAGACAGGGAGCACGTTGTATGGGCTAGGCCTGGGTGGAGAGGGCTGGTTGGAAGAGGGAAGGGGGCAGAGTCCATAGAACCTTAATGCATGAGATTGAATGGGCCACATGGCCAGAGTGGGGGGGGGCACTCACAATGACAGTGCAGTTGGTAATGACTGGTCCTCTTTCCTTGTGCAAGTCATGTAGGTCAGCGCCCACCAGAAGAGGGACATTTGGCGTGCCATCGCCAAGGAGGTCCGGACCCTGGGGGCCCACCAGAGACGGGGCACCCACTGCCGTAAGAGATGGGAGGACATTCGCCGCTGCAGCAAGAAGACGGCGGAGGCTCAGCTGGGGATGGCCTCCCAACGTGGGAGGGGTGCCCGTCGCACCATGACCCCCCTGATGTTCCAGATCCTGGCGCTGGCCTACCCAGAGTTGGATGGGCGCTTGAGGGCATCACAGCAGACACAAGGGGGTGAGTACAACCTCATTCTGCTGACTTTGCGTGCAGTGGAGGTGTCTGGGTGGTGGAGGTGGGCTGTGGGTGTCCCTAGGCCAGGGCGAGTTCGGTAGGCAAGGCCCCTCCATAATGTAGCCCATGTGGCACTCTACCCCACCTCAGCAGAGTGCCAAGTCGAGGTATAGTTGCCCCTGTGGCATCTATGTGCGCCGATGTCCACCATTGCCATATAGGCCATATCCCAGAAATTGCATGTGCAGAGGGCAGGAGCACGGCGTAATGCAGGGGGCATCTGCGTTTGTCTTGTGCGCCAACGGTAGCGGTATGCCATGCACTAAACCCCTCTTTCTTCTGTCTCCCCCCCTTTGTCTGCTCTCCCTGTCCTTTTGTACATCAGCATCAACAGGCGGAGGTACAGTGGCACTGGAGCACGAGGGAGCTGCATCCCACATGGCCATGGAGGGCCACACCACAGACTCTGAATGCACCAGTTCGACGGAGGGCGAGGGGAGCTTCACGTCGGCCACCGGATTACCAAGCAGCGACACAGACTCGTTCACCGATGGGAGCTCCCTTGTGGTGGCGGCACCATCTGTTCCCCCCACCTCTGCAGGTACAGCCGCCACCCCCCCTACCAGCACGGCCCTCCCAGCAGCCCCTCAGCGTTTGCCCCGTGCCCGCTCACCCAGGAGGGTGGGCATCACCTTCGCCCCAGGCACCTCAGGCCCTGCCCCAGTCACCCATGCTGCCCTCAGTGAGGAGGCCATTGACCTCCTCAGGTCACTCACTGTTGGGCAGTCTACCATTGTGAATGCCATTCAGGGTGTAGAACGAGAGTTGCAACACGGTAATGCATTCCTGGAGGGCATTCATTCTGGTCAGGCTGTCCTTCAGCGAACCCTGCAATCTTTGGCCTCAGCACTGATGGCAGCAATTGTCCCTGTGTCTAGCCTCCCCCCTCCAACTTCCTCCACCCAGACCCAATCTCCCGTACCCCAGCCCATCCCAAGCACACCTACAGACCAGCATGCACACAAGTCAACATACACAAGTAGCTCAAGCAAACATAGGCACCACACACACCACAAGCACTCACGCAAGCCTCACCCACATACAGACACAACAACATCCACTGCCTCCACTGTGTTCCCCTCTTCCTCTTCTCCCTCCTCCCTCCCAGTGTCATCTACACTCTCACCTGCATGCACTACATCTACAGCCACTAGGACTCGCACCAGAACACCCAGCACCACACCCTGCTCACCTGCACTCACCACCTCCACTGCCATTTACACGTCGCCTGTGTCCTCTCCCAGTGTGTCTGTGACGCCCCCTCCCAAAGTACACAAACGCCGGCAATCACTCACCCAACATCCATCCACCTCACGACAGCCTCCAGTACCTGCACCTGCACCCAAAACACCTAAAGTGACACCTCCGACAACCACCTCCTCTTCCTCCACTCCCAGACCCCCTCCAGCTACCCAGCCCAGTGTTCGTCAGAAACTCTCCCTCTGTAAAGTTGACCTTTTTGCCCCCACCCCACCCCCTCCAATTCATCAGTCCCGTTGTGGCGCCTCAGTCAAAAAGCCTCCAATACCAGTGGTGCCTGTTCAAGGTTTTTGGAGTGCACCGGCCACCAGGGCAGGCAGTAGGACCCGGAGCCAAGGCACTGGCAGCCCACCCCCTGTAAAGGCAATAAAATTGGAGAGTGGACGACGGGACCGTGTTAAGACTCCAGGTGGGAAAACAACTGACATGGGTTCCAAGGGGATTGGAGAGTCAGCTGTGACTCCACCAAAGGTGGGGAAGGGCCAGAGGAAGTCTGCCCAGCCTGTTGTGAGTGTCACGGCGGAGAAGTGCGCTATCATTTCCGGCGGTCTAGACACAACCGCCAGCACCGTCGTCACTGGTCCGGAGACCACCGCCAGAGTCACAGCACAGAAGGGCCCCACTATCGTCACTGGTCAGGAGACCACCGCCAGAGTCAGTGCCCAGGAGGGATCCACCATCGTCACTGGTCAGGAGACCACCGCCAGAGTCACAGCCCAGGAGGGCCCAAGTCTCGTCACTGGTCAGGAGACCACCGCCAGAGTCAGTGCCCAGGAGGGCCCCACTATCGTCACTGGTCAGGAGACCACCGCCAGAGTCACAGCCTAGGAGGGCCCAAGTCTCGTCACTGGTCAGGAGACCACCGCCAGAGTCAGTGCCCAGGAGGGCCCCACTATCGTCACTGGTCAGGAGACCACCGCCAGAGTCAGTGCCCAGGAGGGCCCCACTATGTCACTGGTCAGGAGACCACCGCCAGAGTCACAGCCCAGGAGGGCCCAAGTATCGTCACTGGTCAGGAGACCACCGCCAGAGTCAGTACCCAGGAGGGCCCAGGTATCGTCACTGGTCAGGAGACCAGCGCCAGAGTCAGTGCCCAGGAGGGCCCCACTATCGTCACTGGTCAGGAGACCACCGCCAGAGTCACAGCCCAGGAGGGCCCAAGTCTCGTCACTGGCCAGGAGACCACCGCCAGAGTCAGTGCCCAGGAGGGCCCCGGCTGCCACAGCCCTGCTGGGCAATGATGAAACGTCATGCCACACACCAATGTCCAGTGTATAGAATGTCATGCCACACACCAATGTCCTTATCAGAACCGCCATGGCAAATCACCGCTGGACTGTCCTGAACCGCCATGGCAAAGCACCACTGAACAGTCCTGAACCGCCATGGCAAAGCACCGCTGAACAGGGCAAAGACCGCCATGGCAAAGCATCGCTGAACAGGGCAAAGACCACCATGGCTAAGCACCGCTGAACAGTCCTGAACCGCCATGGCAAAGCACCGCTGAACAGGGCAAAGACCGCCATGGCTAAGCACCGCTGAACAGTCCTGAACCGCCATGGCAAAGCACCGCTGAACAGGGCAAAGACCGCAATGGCTAAGCACCACTGAACAGGGCAATGCACTGGGTAGGAATGAATGGCCCGCCACATCAGGCATCCTTATCCCATGTGCAGCTGGGACAGTGACAGGACACGACCTTTCACGGGGAGACTCATCCAGTCTGGGCACCAGTCCCCCCCAGTACCAGTAGAGACCTGCATCAACTTGAGAGACTGTGGCTTTGCACTCCCCAGGATGGCACAGTGGGCAAGCCACCCACTGTAGAGACTTGAGAGACTGTGGCTTTGCACTCCCCAGGAGGGCATAAATGGGCATGGAGCCCCGTCGTGGATCTGGCTTTGCAGTCATCCGGCTGAGGTGCCCTCCCTTCCCTTCCCCCTGAGGTGCCTGTAGTATTTCTATCTGATGCCCCGGCAGTGTTCTCTCCGATTGTGGTCAGGTATCGTTTGTGGGCCTCGCCCATGTATTTTTGGACTGATGGTGCACGGACATTGTTATGTACATATCTGCACTACTTCTCGTATTGTATATAATTATGACTGATTTTCAAATATATATCTGTATATTATTGTATGACATGTATATTGGCACATTACATTGTTTGACCGATTTTCGCTTTGTGTAGTCATTCTTCTGGGGGGATTGTGGGTTGGTACTGTGATTTTTGTGAATGCATTGGTGTGTATGTTGTAATATGCGAGGGTGGGGGTGGGGGTGTTTGGTGTGTGTCCCCCTAACTTTTACCTCCCCCCCCCCCATGTTGCAGGTGCAGTACTCACCGTTGTCTGCGGCGCCTACGTAGCTGTTGGTCGTAGAAGAGCAGAAAGACAAGGGCAGGGAGTATTTGGAGTTCCGGCTCCATGGATTCCTCGTTCCTCGTGGGATATGTTAAGGTGAGCGTTTGCCCAGAGCAAAAGCTGTTTCCGCCGTGTTTTTATCCACGGTGATACTGCCCCGGAAAAGGTGGCGGATTGGCGGGTTGTAATACTGTGGGCGGTACATTGTGTTCCGCCTGTCTGTTGGCGGTGACCGCCGCGCTGCTTGTCTGTACCGCCGTGGCGGGCAAAGTGTTAAAGTGGCTGTCTTTGTTGGCGGTTTCCGCCAGGGTCATAATTCCCGTTTTTTGTCCGCTGGCCTGTTTGCGGTCTTACCGCCGCTTTAACACCGTCCGCCAGGGTTGTAATGACCACCTTATTCTTTTGAAAATTCATATCCTGACTTGTTTATGTTGGATTCTTGTTGTTTTGGTCTTATTTGATTTAGATCAATATTACCTGTTTTTCTAAACTGTTGTGACGTCCATTATGTGTGTTGGTACAAATACTTTGCACATTGCCTTTGAAATAGGCCTTATTGCTTGTGCTAAGCTACCAAGGGGGGTGAGCAGGGGTTATCTAAGGGTGTATCTCCATTGCCCTGACTAGAGTGAGGGTCCCTACTTAGACAGAGTGCAAACTGACTGCAAACCAGAGACCCCATTTCTAACAATAGGTGGCACTGATATGACTACACAGCCATCAAACAATCTCCAACATATGTCCGTGCAGGGAGATAGATTTGTGAACTTTCATATCCCCTCAAAACACTGCTTTGCCATTCTTTACACATATTACACAACACATGTCTTTCCACACACACGTCACATGCCAACCTTCATTGACACATGTGATTACACCATCTCCTGCATCATAGATGCATGGGGAACCATATGTTACACGTGTTGCATAGCATCATGAACCCTGAACTATGCAACACGCCACAGTGTGGACACACATGCACTCACATAGCCATAGGTCACGTGAAATTGACCCAGCCATAGTCCACTGCATCCTCTGAGTACGATTTGTCAAGTGTAGCACATGCATGACATGTATTGGATATAGCCCATCATATCTGATGTGTTGTCAAAAGTACATTTGGAAATCAGCCATGACAATGTGGTAGACCCACAAATATGTGTTATATCACATAATTACACTCCCAGTACACATGTGTTAACATGTATGTGGAAAACGTCTACCAACACATGCACATATGCTAACAGTATCAGTCATCGCATACATCACACACATATACAACATATAGTAACATGTTCCGATGTGACCATTACAATATGAATGCACATGCACACACATGTAGCCATACTATACTGAATGCATACATGCATAGCCCCTGTGACATGGTATGTGAATCTGAGTGAACTGTCAGACTTTCCAACAAAATTCACGCATTCCTATTAAGCGTCACAATTTTTGACGCAAACGGCAACAATCCATACTGTGCTATTACAAAAAATTATGCCTGGCCCCTGCACGTCAATTGCAAGTTGACATGCCTGGTCAGCCTTCATGGAAAGGAATACCATGCATTCCTGTTATGCATGAACATTTTTTACGCAAACGGAAATACTCCATGCTGCTCTAATCCACAAAATGGCGCCTGACCCCTGCATGTCAATCGCAAGCCGACAGGCCTGGTCAGCCTTAATATGAAAATAAAAACACGCATCACCAGCATGCATAAAAAAAAACAAAGCATATCAGAAAACGTGACGCACATGCCCAGAAAGTGATGAAACAGGACTTCAGTGCCGAATACATGGTGCAGTGATTTAACTTTCACTTTTACTTTAGATTTTTTTTTTCTCTGATTGTGATAGGGTGTGTGGAGCTGGTGCTGGTCAAGGAGTGGTGGTTATTGAGAGTTTGGTGCTGTGTCCTATTGCTGTTGTTTGCATTTTGTCATTTTTCTGAGTTTTTAATTTTGTTTTTGTCCTGTTATTAATGTTGTATTGTAGCATAGTCTATTGGGGCATTTGGGGTTAGGTATGGTTTTATTTGGAGTGTGGGGAAACTGCAAAATGTCTGGGAAAGGGAGAGCACATATGATGAGTGCAGATGTCCTGGGAGGGTTCATCTGGCTGGTTAAACATTACCTCCCCATGTTTCTGACTTTGAGTGGCCGGGTCATACAGGGCTACCCAACAGAAGCATGGAAGCTGAGGTGGGACAATGTGCTCCACCACCTATGACGGATATTTGGAGTAGTGATCACCAACCACCAAATCAAACTCATTGCACAAGAGCAAGATCTACTGGATCACCTTGGGATTCTGATTGGTGGACCAGTTGGTAAGCACCTCATTTGCATTGCAATATCCTCATTTGCATGTGGATGATTAGGGGATATAAGGTTGACTGCAGCATGTTTTGCCAAGGGTCAGGATAGGATGTTTTGGGGCAGATCTAAGAGCCCCTGGTGCCACTAAGCGCCAACATAGTGTCATCATTTTTTACACTAAGGTGGTGTTAAAGTGGTGTTTTCCCCACAACATATTTACAAAGTGGAGCAATTAATGCATGTTTGTAAACACTTGTGCCACATTATGTCTGTGCCAGGCATGATGTATGCAAGGGGGGGGCGTTCCCCCTTTGGGGGAGCTGAAAAAATGGTACAGGAAATCTAAGAGATTTCCTTGCGCCATTTTTTTGGCACTTTTAATGCCTGCTCCGAGCAGGGTTGTGTATAGAGGGGACATAGCCAGCTGTCACAACAATGGCATGATGCTTAGCCCAGAACTAAGGAGATACTGTCCATGTGGCACAGACTGGTACTACCGGATGGTTTTCTATGTAAATGTTGTTCCTTTCACATCTTCATTTTCTCATGCGTGTGGTGCCTCCTGTGCCATGGGTGATGCTATTGTTGAAGTTGAGATAGAGATATGGAGTCAAAGGTCCCGGCAACTGCCATTTGGGGAACACATAAAGCATTACTGCAGCAAGGAGGAACTGCTTATTTCTCAACACAGCAGCAACATCACAGTTGTAGGCAGCCATGTTTTCCCTGAGGAACGCCACTTTCTGCTGTATGGACTCCAGATTAGGGCTTGTGTGCACTTTACATGTGCACCGCCATTTTCGAGATGCAGCAAAGGGGGGGCATTAGGCTGAATGTCGTAGGGGCACTTGCACGTGGGACGTGCCAGGACCTCTGAAGGGACTACATATCCCAGACTGCTTTTTGGCCCCAGGAGGCAGCCATCTTACCAGCACCTGCATCCACTTGACCAGACCAACAAGCGCTCTAAAGCGTGTGGGGGCACTTTGCGGCGCGGGACGCGCCAGGAACTCCGAAGGGACTACATATCCCAGACTGCTATGTGGTCCCAGGAGGTGGCCATCTTACCAGCACCTGCATCCACTTGACCAGACCAACGAGTGCTATGAAGCACGTGGGGGCACTTCGCAGTGCAGGACACGCCTGGGCCCGTCCACACCAGTCGTAGCCCGGAGGAGGCTGGGCTGGGCCACCCCCTAACATTTATTCCTAAGCGGGCACCGTTGACTCTTGCTACTATTGTATCTTCTTGGAGGTGTATCATTGAATTAACTCTCCATAGAACACTTATCCATCAATTATAGTTTTAATGGGTAAAAGGAAAGCAACAGAGGGTGGGGCAGGGGCAGTGTTAAAAACTAAGCAGAAAAGAAACAAGCATGCAGCTAATAATTGTGTTATGGACAGAATTGACAACCTTTTTGATGAATGCAAAGGAATTTTAACTTCCTCCCCGGACAATGGCCCCAACGGAACTGGGGGCGAGTGCTCCCTAGTCAGGAAGGGGGCTGGTCACAAGAAAATTGCTCACATTTTCGTAAACGTGGTCACAGCCTCCACAGGGCGGGGGAGGGTAGGAATGTCGTCACCCATGCTCCTCCATTATCAGCAGATAAGCCTCCAACTGATCCCAGCGACCCTATACAGTGTATCAACCGCTTTTCTTCTTTAATAAATATCTCAGACCCACATGACGACCCCCACCCAGGCATTGGGGTGGGTGGGTCAGTAGATGTAAATGAGCACTCATCCCAGTCAATGAACAGCACAT
Source organism: Pleurodeles waltl (assembly GCF_031143425.1). Taxonomy (NCBI): domain Eukaryota; kingdom Metazoa; phylum Chordata; class Amphibia; order Caudata; family Salamandridae; genus Pleurodeles; species Pleurodeles waltl. The sequence goes on along the minus strand of NC_090444.1, from coordinate 784,592,069 downwards.
GTTATGCATACAAGATTTAAAGAGGGAGGTGTCAGAACTCAAATCTATGTTAATTACTTAATTGCAGTAGTGAAGCAGCTAATTTCTTCAGACGCCGCGATCTCCATAAATCACAACCGCAGCCTAATGCCAAATCAATTAGGTATCATGACAAAATTGCCCACAACGGCAGCAACCAGTTGTGCTGACCAACCTCTAGCTGGTGCTAAGATCAAGAATTCTGATCAGCCCCCCCCACACAACAGCTTAGGCGCAGGGAAATAATTCAATGCCTGCTATCAAATCAGAAAATCCACCTGCAACACTGTCCCTAAATACACTGCACAACCCGCCATTGACCAACTCCAATCTAAAAGCACTGTTCTAATGGTCAATGTTCCCAAGCTACACCCACTGGCACAAAGAGAAGGGGGAGATTCCATTAGAAATAAGGCAATTCATTGGATTCGCCACTTAAGAGGCTGTTACTCTGTAATACGTGAGGATATAATTGATGCAGTTAGAAGGCCCGACCTAGGCAAACACTTTGACATTCTACAGTTGACACTTACGGATAGGAGCATGGTGGACAACCTGGTGGCCCTAGATGCAAGGACAAGTGCTCCAGGGCAATCCTGTATCCAGTTCAAATACCCTAGTCCACCCGTGCACTATAGGGCTCGCCCCATCCACTGCCCAACATGTAATCTATCTGCTCTCAGTGAGAATGAGTGACTTGAAGTACCATCTGAAATACATGTTGAACTACTCTCTGACCTACATGAAATAACTGTTCCTGGTCTGGCTGTAGATCCAAATATTGCAGCTATAAGCACTCACGTTTCTTCTCCTGACAGATTCCACCCGACCGCCCCTGACTCATTGCATAACTGTGATAACATTGTACTGTGAACATCACTTATTAACCCAGGAACGAGTAGCAAAGCATGAGAATACCTCACCTAGGACCATGTCAGGTCCCCCAGATGGATATCATCACTTGACACAGGACTCGATGGGCAATAGTGATTACAACCCCTCTCCTCTCAAGCAATCCCACCTGTCAAACCATCCTCTGGTAACCAAACTTTCAAATATGTCAGTGGACAGGGCGGTCCTTCCAACCACCGGGGTACGGCTTGTTTCATGGAATGTGGCAGGTTTGAGATCTAGCCTCCTCCTCCCCTCCTTTACCTCCTTTATTGAGGAACATGACATATGTCTTCTTCAGGAGACATGGTCGACCGACCCACTCTTTCGAACTGACTTTTATATCCCTGCTCTGCCCAGTGTCAGGGGCGGGCCCTCCGGGGGTCTAGCCATTTGGACTAGAACATCATTAAACTGCTGCATGTCACAGCTATCTATTGATTCCCCCGACCTGCTAGGCCTTCGCCTATCATTCAGGGCTGATATAGTTGTGATTATTTTTAACATCTATACCAGGGGGTTTGGGAGGGTCGGGTTTCCAAAACCCTCTGTATTCTGGAGGCATCTTTGCAAAACTGTCCCCGGCATCATAAAATTATTGTGGCAGGAGACTTCAATGTCACATTTGAACCTCTTGACTGGGATGATCTTGGGTCCACCCACGAGGAGGATCGGGTATGGTCTATCCCTGCCCTGGATATCCCGCCCATTAAAAGGTGGTCACAGGTTGCTGTCCAAGTAAAATCATTGACTATGGAATTCGGACTCAGGGCATTTAATGGCAGGACAAAATCAGACGCGAAGGTTTGTTATACGTATAACATAGACAACCATACTAGTAGAATTGATTATTGTCTAGTCGACAGAAGATTATGGCCCCTAGTCATTGACATGATGGTTATTGAGAGATCTGAAAGTGACCATAATGCTTTTTCAGTCCATATGTCAGCTTTGTGCAACCACCTGTCCATAATCAACACCTTAGTAAAAGCACCAAAGAGATTTAGTCTGGTTAATGACAAACGCCACCTAAAGTGGAACAAGGTTCTGACCCTACCTACACTCATTGACGATGCTAATAACACCTTGAGGACCACATTGATGGGCTTAGAGGCGGGTTCCGCAATCCCCAGCGAGGAAATAAGCTTAACTCACACCTCAAGCTTCAAGGGTATTGCGGCCCTCTTCTCAGTAGACATAGCCTCTGATAGTAAGAGACTTAAGGGGCAAGCATTTAATCCAAGCTATCAAATATAAGGATGTAAATGCAATTTGCTCAGCCAGAAAGTCTTACAAATTAGCTATCGACAAAGCTAAGCGTGAACAAGACGACAAGTGGTGGGCAGCACTTAGTGCGCAAGACAAGAACTGTACCACATTTTGGTCCCTAGCAGCGCACGGCCCAGCAAACAGCGAATTGAACATTACAACTAATATTGCACCAAAGGAGTGGGTAGACCACTTTAGTGGGTTGTACTCTCACCACCATGACAGCTCAACCTCTGGACATAAGGAGACTTGCTCAAATATTATCCTAACACCCACCCCTCCAGTGCTGCAACTATTCTCCCAAATGGACATAGCATATCCTTTAGGTACTCTAAAGCGTGGTAGGGCACCTGGTTCAGATGGTGTTCCAGCAGACCTATTCTTAACCGATATAGCAATTTGGTCAAGATATATCACCATCATAGCGAATGCAATAGCATCTAGGGCACCAATCCCTGAGTCTTGGAAGGGGGCCATCGTTGTCCCGATTTTTAAAAAGGGCGACAGAAGCCTCCCCTGTAACTATAGGCCAATTAGCTTCATGGATTGTGTGCAGAAGAAAGTGTTCTGTCACTGCCTTCTGGGCAAGATTTAAGACTAGATGACGGAAGGCGACATCCTTAGTCCCCTCCAGGCAGGTTTTCATAAAAAAAATATCTACCATTGAGCAAGCCCTCAGGTATCTGCTTTTATACAGGGAGTGCAGAATTATTAGGCAAATGAGTATTTTGACCACATCATCCTCTTTATGCATGTTGTCTTACTCCAAGCTGTATAGGCTCGAAAGCCTACTACCAATTAAGCATATTAGGTGATGTGCATCTCTATAATGAGAAGGGGTGTGGTCTAATGACATCAACACCCTATATCAGGTGTGCATAATTATTAGGCAACTTCCTTTCCTTTGGCAAAATGGGTCAAAAGAAGGACTTGACAGGCTCAGAAAAGTCAAAAATAGTGAGATATCTTGCAGAGGGATGCAGCACTCTTAAAATTGAAAAGCTTCTGAAACGTGATCATCGAACAATCAAGCGTTTCATTCAAAATAGTCAACAGGGTCGCAAGAAGCGTGTGGAAAAACCAAGGCGCAAAATAACTGCCCATGAACTGAGAAAAGTCAAGCGTGCAGCTGCCACGATGCCACTTGCCACCAGTTTGGCCATATTTCAGAGCTGCAACATCACTGGAGTGCCCAAAAGCACAAGGTGTGCAATACTCAGAGACATGGCCAAGGTAAGAAAGGCTGAAAGACGACCACCACTGAACAAGACACACAAGCTGAAACGTCAAGACTGGGCCAAGAAATATCTCAAGACTGATTTTTCTAAGGTTTTATGGACTGATGAAATGAGAGTGAGTCTTGATGGGCCAGATGGATGGGCCCGTGGCTGGATTGGTAAAGGGCAGAGAGCTCCAGTCCGACTCAGACGCCAGCAAGGTGGAGGTGGAGTACTGGTTTGGGCTGGTATCAACAAAGATGAGCTTGTGGGGCCTTTTCGGGTTGAGGATGGAGTCAAGCTCAACTCCCAGTCCTACTGCCAGTTCCTGGAAGACACCTTCTTCAAGCAGTGGTACAGGAAGAAGTCTGCATCCTTCAAGAAAAACATGATTTTCATGCAGGACAATGCTCCATCACACGCGTCCAAGTACTCCACAGCGTGGCTGGCAAGAAAGGGTATAAAAGAAGGAAATCTAATGACATGGCCTCCTTGTTCACCTGATCTGAACCCCCATTGAGAACCTGTGGTCCATCATCAAATGTGAGATTTACAAGGAGGGAAAACAGTACACCTCTCTGAACAGTGTCTGGGAGGCTGTGGTTGCTGCTGCACGCAATGTTGATGGTGAACAGATCAAAACACTGACATAATCCATGGATGGCAGGCTTTTGAGTGTCCTTGCAAAGAAAGGTGGCTATATTGGTCACTGATTTGTTTTTGTTTTGTTTTTGAATGTCAGAAATGTATATTTGTGAATGTTGAGATGTTATATTGGTTTCACTGGTAATAATAAATAATTGAAATGGGTATATATGTTTTTTTGTTAAGTTGCCTAATAATTATGCACAGTGATAGTCACCTGCACACACAGATATCCCCCTAACATAGCTAAAACTAAAAACAAACTAAAAACTACTTCCAAAAATATTCAGCTTTGATATTAATGAGTTTTTTGGGTTCATTGAGAACATGGTTGTTGTTCAATAATAAAATTAATCCTCAAAAATACAACTTGCCTAATAATTCTGCACTCCCTGTATTGGAAAACTGTTTTTATTGGCAAAGAGAACCTGTATGTTGCTTTTGTGGACTTGAAATCCACATTCTTCCTAGTACCCCGTAACAAATTGGTGGAAGTTCTTTCCCTAATGGGAATCCCCGAGCACATTCTTGTACTACTAATACAGCTCCATGAGGGTAATTATGCACATGTCAAGTGGGACGACAGGGGCAGCTAACTGACAGAATTCAGGTGTCAAGGGGTGTGCGGCAAGGGTGTGTCCTTGTCCCCACCCTGTTCTCCCTCTACATTAATGATATTGTCCCCTCTTTACTCAGACTGGAGTCTGACGCACCATCGCTAGGCACACAGAAAATTCCAGTCTTGCTCTTTGCAGACGACGGTCTCCAAAAGAAAGGAAGTTGTACTTCCAGTTCCGCATTGGCACCTTGCCATTAAGACTACTTACTAGTCGCTGGTCACATGATGAAACAACCATCTGCCCCGCTTGCAAAGCACCCATTGAAAACCTCCCTCACGTCCTATTTGTCTGCCCTGCATACACTGCCTCATGCAGGAAATGGCTGCCCCGGCTTGTAGACTGCTGGGAGTTCGCAGGTCCGACTCAGCCCTCCGAATTCTCAGATCAGACACTTGCCCGATGCTAGTGATTGCTGTTGCCAAATTCTTTGGGGCAAGTTGGATTGTTAGAGGGAAACTTTTATCTGTATAATGATTTTAGTAAGAATGTATTAACTCACTCTGGGAGTGCATTTAATTTAATTTAATTTTATTATTTTATCAAAACACATGCATTGTATATATTTTATTTTAACCCTGTGTAATTATTTATTGTTGCTGTGCTTTTGTGGCTCTTGTAGCTGAAATAAAGTTCTTTTGACTGACTGACTGGCTGTATGTCATCCGTGCTTTAGCATTTCTTAATTTGCAATTTCCTATTAGGAAAGTAGGAAATGCTTAACCATTCATACCTATGGGCCTTCAGGCCCATAGAAACGAGTAGTTTGGTATTACATGAATAGGACGATCCTAATAGCGATTCCTAAATTACATTGTAGGAAACGCCGAATTGCTATTAGGGGATCTCTATTTTTGTACATACCGTTTTACATTTCCTAAATAGTGATTTCTAAGGAGTCGCTATTTCGGAAATGCAAAATAAGTATTTCGTACATCTGGCCCTATGCCTCTTAGGTTAAATCTGACTGCTCTGTGCCAAGGGACCAAAGGGTGAGCACAGGTTAGTTTAGGGAGTGTAACTGACTTATTCTAACTATGATTCTAGTCCCTACTTGGACAAGGTGCATACCTCTGCCAACTAGAGACCTGTTTCTAACAGTAGAACGAATAGTGCTACGGTCCTGAGTGGACACTCTGCCTTACATGCTCTGGGTACCACATTCTAGGGACTTATAAGTAAGTCAGACCTGTCAATTCAGTGGATCCAATTTCCAATTCAACATATACTTTGCAAGGAGACAGAATATTGGCACTGAGGCCTCAGTGCACTGTTAGAGTAAAAAAAAACAGCAGAATCAGTTCAAACATCTGGGGGCAAACATGCAAAAAGAGCTCCTACTTACTTGGCTCCCATCCAGATGAAATTTGATGAGCAACCTACCCCTTTCCCTGGTGGTTTTCATCATCTAAGTGGAAGAAACGGGAAAGGCCACCTGCATTGGCATGGTCAGTCCCAGGTCTGTGGACCACCTCAACAGTCAGGGATTCTCCCCTTTCATCTTCATAAACCATCTGAGAGGTCTGTGGTCAGTTTGAACTTTGAAGTGAGTCCCATACAAGTATTGTCTTAACTTCTTCAGGAACCAAACCACAGCAAAGGCTTCCCTCTCAATGGCACTCCAATGCTGTCTTCTGGGGAGACGTCTCCTACTAATAAAGGCAACAGGTTGATCCTGACCCTAGTCATTTAACTGTGAAAGAACTGCCCCAATCCCATGTTCTGAAGTATCAGTCTGGATAATAAACTCTTTAGTGAAGACAGATGCCTTTAAGACAGGTGCTGAGCACATAGTTTCTTTAGGATATCAAAGGACTTTCATCAGGGGTCAGTCCATATGACCTTCTCTGTCTGTTTCTTTGAGGTTAGTTATGTTCAAGGTACCACTATGGTACCATAGCGTTTCACAAATCTCCTGTAACATGCAGACAGGCCTAAGAAGGCTCTGACTTGGGTCCGTGTTTTTGAAGCTTCCCAGGCCAGAATTGTCTTGGGATGGAGAGGTTGTACCTGGCCTCCACCAACTTGGTGACCCAGGTACAGTACAGAACCCTGCCCTATGCAGCACTTGCTTACTTTGATAGTTAAACCTGCCTGCTGAAGGACTTGAAGCACTTCCTTAGGGTGAACCAGATGATCCTCCCAGGGGGAACTGAATACAGCAGTATCATCAAGATATGCTTCACTGAAACTTTCCAGGCCTGAAAGGACTCTATTCACCAATCTCTGGAAGGTGGCAGGTGCATATTGCCACCCCAAGGGCATCACTCTGAACTGAAATTAGCCTTCTGAGGTTGACAAAGGCAGTCTTCTCCCTAACTCCTGCAGTGAGGGCTATCTGCCAATACCCTGAAGTCAGGTCAAAGGTACTCGGATATTTTGCAGCCCCCAGCCTATCTATGAGCTCATCAGCTCTTGGTATGGGGTGAGTATCAGTTTTAGTGACTGCATTCTCTATAGTCCACACTAAACCTTAGCTCAGGATTAGCTTTGGGCACTAGAACCACTGGGCTGGTGGCACAGGGAATATTAGAGGGCTCAATCACTCCTATTTCCAGCATTTTAGCAACTTCTGATTTTGTGCTAGCCTTAACTTGGTCTGACAGTCTGTAAATCTACTTTTGACAGGCCAACTGTCACCGTTGTCCACACCATGGGTACATCATGTTGTCAGAGGCGGAGTAAAGAAAAATAATCCAGAGAAATGTCTAAGAAAGTTAAGACAATCCTACTGCTTCTGAGCTGTCAAAGTGGGAGAGAGTGCTACTCCTTCCATTGACCTATCACTGACATAGGTGGACAGGAGGTCTGGAAGATGGTCACTTTCCTCTTCCTCATCCCCATCTGACACCATAAGTATTGTCATACCTGCTTGGTCATAATACTACTTGAGCCTATTCACATGGATCACCCTATGAGGGTTTCCTCGGGTGCTCAAATCACCAAAGTATGTGACATTTCCCTTATTTTTCAAGCTAGGGTAGGGCCCAGTCCATATGTCTTAGAATGCCCTGGGTGCTACAGGGTCCAACACCAAAAGTAATTGCCTAGACTGGTACTCAATCATGGCAGCCTTTTTGTCATGCCATTGCTTGATGAGCTCCTGGCTGGTCTACAAGTCCTCATTTGCCTTTTTCATGTACTCAGCCATCCTGGAGCGAAGGCTTAGTGCATAGAATGTCCTGTTTGGACTCCTTGAGAGATCTCTCCCAACCATCTCTCACCAGATTTAAAGGACCCCTGACGGGGTGTCCTAGGAGCAGTTCAAATGGACTGAAAACTACTCCTTTTGGGGAACTTCCCTGTAGGAAAACAGTAGGCATGGGAAGAGAACATTCCATCTTCTCCTGAGTTTCTCTAGTAAACCCATGATCAAGGTCTTATTATTATATTATTAAATCTCAACAAGACCAGTGCCTTGTGGGTGATATGGGTGGTGAACATGTCAGTCACCCCATATCACCCACATTGCATTCAGATAGGCAGACATAAAATTAGTGCCCCAATATGAGATGACCTTAGGGAAACCCACCATAGTAAAGATGCTGAGTAAAGCTGTAGCTACACTGGAGGCAGTAGCTGTCCTAATGTGAATGGCTTCTGGATAACTTCTAATAACAACAGATGATGAACGGAATGCAGAACAAATCAAACATTCACCCCCAGTCACAGATCTGGGTTTAATCTATCAGGTTTTTGCTTGCCATGCCATTCCAGTTTGATCCCAATCACATGCAAATCAGTCTTGATCCTGTTCCCCATGGGAATAGTTCAGCCTCAAGCACAGGACCCACGTCTTGGCATACCATTCCCACTTAGGGCGAAAAAGGCAAAAACAACAAATGACGGACGGATTGCAGAACAAATCAAACATTCACCCCCAGTCACAGATCTGGGTTTAATCCATCAGGTTTTTTGCCTCCCATGCCATTCCAGTTTGGTCCCAGCCATATGGAAATCAGCCTTCATCCTGCTCCCCATGGGAACAGTCTAGCCAGAACTGCCAGGTCTGGTACTCCTTGGACTGGAAACAAGTATCAAGAAAAATACTTTTTGCATCTCCTTTGACTTTTCTTTGCAGAAACAGGTGCCTTAAGTGACAGAACTTGTTCAAGCTTTTACTTCTTGACTTGGCTTAAGATCACCTTTGGTCAGTAAACAACTTATTAGTTGTCTGGTATAGCTAAACACAAGTTCTGGATCCCACCGCTAGGCACCAATGTGAGGATTTGGTGTTTGGATCATAGGGTATGGTTTGGTAGCCCTACTGTGCTGTACACTTACAAATACTTTCTTGGGTCCTGTCATGTCATTTACTCAACCAACCTTAAACTCAACCCTGGGTAGGTGTGGCTGCAAGCAGTAAGGTTCAGCAAAAGAAAAAGGTGTAAAGCATTTAACAACATCAAACAACAGAATAACAAAGTCACACGATATAAAAGAAACAAGTCAAGGTTAGAAAAATAGATTAGGTGTTTATGAATTTTTAGAGACTTTAACCATATAAATCCATAGGAGGGTTACGGAGATATATATTTTTAAAAGAATAAATAACTTTAGCATCAACCACAAACAAGCATTGGTCAACAAAAACTTTAGAAACTTTTGGAAAGTTTCAAAAAGTTAGTACGGCAACTTCGGCCTGATTTAGGTGACCAGGTCAGGCAGGAAAGAGGTCTAGGGGGCAAAGAGGATTCTTTGGATAGTTACCTGCCCACCAGATCATTTTTAGAGCAAGATTCAAACCGGATGGCTGCCATAGACAATGATGGAGTGGTCCTGATGTTGAGGGATGGAGGCTCAAAGATATTCAAGGATGCTCCAGATGCTGTGTTTTCCATAGGGTGAAGTCCGGTTGAGTGCTCGGTCCACAGGTGAATGGGCGCGACTATGATCATGGATTTCGGGGGCCCATGAAGTTCTGTTTGCAGGGTTCCAAGGGCTGCTGATGCAGACCTCGAACTTTTGCAACAGTGGTCATGGGGCAAATCTTTGGTGGAGGCTCATGTCCCTCTTAGGTGATGAATCCGGTCATAACCAACATCCATGGGTCTACCAGACTTGGATGCACCTTTTGGCTATCTCCAAATTTGATACCTTACATTACTCTTACATTACCTTACATTACTTTATTCTGTGCCTTACTTTTTTGTGCCTTTTGCTCCATTTTCTCCATTTGTGCCTCTCCTACTGTTGTAACCGCTTTTTTCGCCCCTTGTGCGCTAACCCCTGCCACTTTCCCCTGCCGCTGCCTCCCTGCGACTCCGCCCCCCTCGGGCCCCCATTCGCCGCTCCCTCCTGCCTCCCAGCTGCTCCTCCCTCCCCCCTCCCTTCTTAATGGCTGGCGCTGCGCGTCCGCGCCCGTCCGCGCCTGGACCGCGCCCAGCGCCACCCCCCTGGTCCGCACGCCAATGAAAGAGATCGCCCCAACGGAATCGGAGGAGGAATAGCCATCGCCCACAAATCCACCCTTAAAATCCACACCCACACGGACGACACCCTCAAGACCACCAAACACCTGCACTTCCGGATCCACACTGACCCCAACACTACCCTCAGGGGAACGCTCATCTACCGACCCCCAGGACCACGAGCACCCTTCAGCGACTCCATCGCCGACATCACGAGCACTCACACCCTCGCTTCTACGGACTACATCCTCCTGGGAGACCTCAATTTCCACTTGGAGAACAACAACAACGCCAACACCACATCCCTGATCGACAACCTCTCCAACCTCGGCCTCAGACAACTGGTCAACACACCCACCCACATCTCCGGCCACACGCTCGATCCGATCTTCTCCGCAAGCAACCACGTCACCTTCAGCCACACCACTGAACTCCACTGGACCGACCACCACTGCGTCCACTTCACATTCAAGAAGCAGATCGAACATCACCGCACCCAACTACCACCTCACCCACGCTGGAGCAAAGTCACCGAAGACCAACTGACCAGCACCCTCGCCCAGAACCCGCCAACCGACCCCACCGACCCAGACACCGCCGCCCTCAACCTACGACAGTGGATCAACGACTGCGCCAACATCCTCGCACCTCTCAAAAGGCCCACCGACAACCAAGGAAAGAAAAAAGCCGCCTGGTTCACGGACGAACTCATCACCTCCAAACGCACCTGCCAGAAACCAAAGAAAAAATGGCTCCTCGAACACACACCAGACAGCCTGACAGCCCACAAGGAAGCCACCCGCAAGCACCACCAGCTAATCCATCTCGCCAAACGTTCCCACTTCACAGAACGCCTGAACAACAACGCACACGACAGCGAAGAACTCTTTTGCATCGTGAAAGAGCTATCCAACCCCAGCGCCAACGCCAACGACATCCCACCCTCCCAAGAACTCTGCGACGCCCTGTCCACCTTCTTCTATCAGAAGATCGCCAACATCCACGACAGCCTCAACACCACGCCTCCGCCAGACCCCACCTCCGACAGCTCCACCTACACCAACCGCCTGACCGCCTGGACCCACGTAAACGACACAGAAACTTGCAAAATCATGAACTCCGTCCACTCAGGATCCCCTTCAGACCCATGCCCCCACCACGTCTACAACAAAGCCGACTCTACCATCGCCCCCCAACTTCGAAAGATCATCATCTTATCCTTCCAAACCGCAACCTTCCCGGAAAACTGGAAGCACGCCGAAATCCACGCCCTCCTCAAGAAACCCAAGGCAGACCCCAACGACCTCAAAAACTTCTGCCCGATCTCCCTCCTTCCCTTCCTTGCGAAGGTCATTGACAAGATCATCAACGCTCAGCTCACCCACCACCTCGAGGACAACTCCATCCTCGACCCCTCCCAGTCCGGTTTCAGACGCAACCACAGCACCGAGACTGCTCTCCTCACCGCTACAGACGACATCAGACAGCAAATGGACAACGGCAAAACATCAGCCCTCATCCTCCTGGACATTTCCGCAGCCTTCGACACGGTTTGCCACCACACCCTACTTACACGCCTCCACGAAGCCGGAATACAAGAAAAAGCCCTCAACTGGATCTCCTCTTTCCTCTCCGGCAGAACCCAGAGAGTCCGACTCCCTCCCTTCCGCTCCGAAGCCACCAACATCATCTGTGGCGTACCCCAAGGCTCCTCCCTAAGCCCGACGCTGTTCAACGTCTACATGGCCCCCCTCCCACAATTGGCCCGTCAGCACAACCTCAACATCCTCTCCTACGCCGATGACACCCAGCTCATCCTCTCCCTCACCAAAGACCCTCACACTGCCAAAGCCAACCTCCACGTGGGAATGAAGTCCATCGCCGAGTGGATGAGAAACAGCCGTCTGAAGTTAAACTCTGACAAGACAGAGGTCCTCATCCTCGGACGCACCCCCTCCGCCTGGGACGACTCCTGGTGGCCCACCGCCCTGGAACCCCCTCCAACACCAACCAACCACGCATGCAACGTGGGCTTCGTCCTCGACTCCGCCCTCACCATGTCCAAGCAGGTCAACGCAGTCTCCTCCTCCTGCTACAACACCCTCCGCATGCTCCGTAGAATCTACAAATGGATCCCGACGGAAACCAGGAAAACGGTGACCCAGGCCCTCGTCAGCAGTAGACTAGACTACAGCAACGCACTCTACACAGGCATCCCAGCAAGAGACATCCGACGCCTCCAACGCATCCAAAACGCCTCTGCCCGACTTGTCCTCGACGTACCCCGCCGATGCCACATCTCCCACCACCTGAAAGACCTCCACTGGCTCCCTGTGGACAAGAGGATCACCTTCAAGCTCCTCACCCACGCTCACAAGGCACTCCACAACGCCGGACCAGTCTACCTGAACAACAGACTCAACTTCTACGTCCCCTCCCACCAACTCCGCTCCGCCAACCTCGCCCTCGCCATCGTCCCCCGCTTCCAACGCAAGACCTCTGGCGGCAGATCCTTCTCCTATCTCGCCGCCAAGACCTGGAACGCCCTCCCGACCCCCCTGCGACAGACCCAGGACCTTCTCACCTTCAGGAGACTCCTCAAGACCTGGCTATTCGACCAGTAGCAGCTTCCCACCCACCCCAGCGCCTTGAAACCATAACGGGTACGTAGTGCGCTCTATAAATATTGTGATTGATTGATTGATTGATTGATAAATATTGTGATTGATTGACTACTTACTTTGGAAGTCCCAGTCGAAAGTTAGCTGGGTTAGGATGCCTTCCGGTATCTCTGTATTAGCCATTGGGTACCAACTTTACCCACAGCAAAACGACAATTTAGAGCTTTTACTGTTAAGACATATTTCAAAACGTATGTCTTACTGAATAAAATACAGCCCCCTGCCATAGAACAGTATAGGCCTTCCTTATGCAAGACATATGTAATGTTAAGGGATCCTGTGGCTTTACCATATGTTTAAATGGCAAATCCGACTGACAGTGCAAGCACTGTCCTTCCAGTCTGCAGTGGAAGGCTGGGGTTCATTTTTTGTCTTGTCACATGGAGGGTGGCACAAATAGTGCTGTAGCCCTGGGTAGACACTCTTCCTTACATGCCCTGGGTACCATATACTAGGGACTTATAAGTCATGCCTTGCCAGTTGGGTGTATCCAATTCAACATACACTTTGTCTGGGTTAAAACACTGGCACTGAGGTTTAGTTAGCAGGCCTCAGTGCACTCTCGAGAAGCCAGCACCTAATAGTCCAAATGGGGGCAAAAAGTGGGGGAATGATGCACACAGCCTGTTTACTTACAGGGGTTTAAACTGTACTAGCCCAAAGCACACGCAGTCTCTCTGCTGTCGAAGCCTCTCTATGTGCGCTTCCAATGAGTGCAGAGTAAACTTCTTTTCATCCTGTATCCAGGTCCAACGAGTACGGAGGTTCAACATGCCAGAGGTGCCATATTTGTCCCAGGAAAATGCCCTAAGGGGACCACATGGTCACTAGCCAGTGGACTACTGGGATCCCCTCCTACCTGTGGTCATTAGCCAATGGGCATGCAAGGCAGAATATCCACCCAGGGCAGCTGTATTTGTGCCACCATCCGTGTGACAAGATAATCACCCAACCTGTTGCTGCAGGCTCAAAGGACTGGTTGCACCGTCAGTTCGCCTTTGCCATTTAAATCTATGGCAAAGCAACCCTATCCCTTTACATTATCTATAGGTCTCCCCAAAGAAAGGCCTACAGTTTCCTATGGCCCGGAGCTGTATTTTGTTAACTGGGACAAATGTTTTGTGAGATGTCTTAACAGCAACACTTCCAAATTGTTGTTTTGCTGTGGGTAATGTTGGTAGCACAATTGGCTAATACAGAGTTATCGGGTGGAATCCCAACCCAACTAACCTTTGAATGGAACCACCAAAGTGGGTCATGTAAGGTCTCAAATTAATCATGGAACTAAATGCAACTTGATGGTAACATCAAAATTAACGTCACTTTTAAAGGTAAGTGACTTTTACAAAGTGCCCACTCTGTGCCCCAGCTTGTCCAATGGCCTCATAAAGGCACTGACATACAGACAGCTTTCTGCCCACCTGGGAAGATGTGTGAATGACTCCAAGGCCAGGAACAAACTCTGCTGCTGAAGTGGAAGTTGTGATCTCCTACCACAGGATGGCTGCCCACGGTGTTAGCCCAAAGGCGAGCTTCAAAAGTGAAGCCATCTTTGAAGGGCCGCTGTGACACTTCTATCAGGCAGGATGCCCATTGTTTCCTGCAGACAGAGTAGAGCCAGGGACAGATGAGGGAAAATCAGTTCACAACCTGGTTTTCCAGAGGCGTGTAGCCCCATGGTAGCCACAATTCTGGGGGTGGGCTCCTACGATCTTCACAGCCAAGGAGGGGTTCTGCCATGTAGATTGTGGCAGGAACGTTGCAGTGTGGGATAGGGGGATGCCACACAACACTAGAAGTGTATCACCAGAGAAAAGGGGACTAACTAACCCATAGGCTAGTGACCGTGTTGTGCCCAGGGGGCACTTTGATAGGATATAATGGGCACTCCTGGCACCTAAGACCCCAGTACTCACTGGACTTGGGGAAAGGACAAAATGAAGACCACCCTGCACCTGTTGGAAGTGCAGAAAGAATGGCTGTGATGCCAGAGTGTCTGTACCTGCTGCACTTTGCACTAGTGAGTTTGGACCCTGTTATGAGTGTCTAGCCTGGAGAAAATCTGATTCCCAGCCCCTGTCTGAAGCAGAGACTCTAAAGGCCCTCATTACAACCCTGGCGGTCGGTGTCAAAGCGGCGGTAACTCCGCCAACAAGCCGGCGGTAAAAAAAATGGAATCATGACCACGGCGGAAACCGCCAACATATATAGGCACTTTAACACTCTGACCACCACGGCGGTAGCAACAAACACCGTGGCGGTAACCACCAACAGCCAGGCAGAAGACAAGGTTCTGCCCACTGTATTACAAGAGGCCTATCCGCCACCTTTTCCGGGGCGGTACCAACACCATCAAAAGCACGGCGGAAACAGTGTTCTGAAGGGAAATTACTCACCCGTCGACACTCAGGGAAGAACCAGGACGCCATGGAGCCCGAGCTGCAGTTCTTCCCCATGCTGGTGTATCTGCTCATACACCAGGAGCACCAACGCCGGCAACGATGACCACAGTGAGTACTGCACCTAGCACACAAGGGAGGGGGGAGGAAAAAGAGAGTGACACACACATGCAACACGCACCACCCCCACCCCCACCCTCACCCCCAACACCATACACAAAAACACATACAACAACATTACATATACACCCCGTAACCCTCTGGAATAATGCAAGGACAAAAGGAATGGAGTCAAATGAGTGTAATATTAGAAATACTTAGAAATAAGTTCAGAAATCAAAAAACAGTATTTACAATATATACAATATATACAAAAGGCGGGACAATGCCCTTTCAAAATGTCCGTAGCCCACTGGGCCAAAACACATAGGCCAAGCCCACACTTGACTCCTGCCTCAATACGGAGACAACACAGCAGGGGCATCAGGTCGAAAACACACAGGCACCTCAGGGGGAGGGGGGGGGGCACCTCAGCCGGAAGATGGTACAATGCCACTGCTCCTGGAGGGGGCTCGATGCCCACTGCTTGATCCTGGGGAGTGGAAGGCCACAGTCTCTCAAGTGGGTGGTTTGTCTACTGCTTGGTCCTGGGGAGTGCAAAACCACAGTCTCTCAAGTGGGTGGTTTGCCCTCTCAAGTGGGTGGTTTGTCTACTGCCTGGTCCTGGGGAGTGAAAAGCCACAGTCTCTCAAGTGGGTGGTTTGCCCACTGCTTGGTCCTGGGGAGTACAAAGCCACAGTCTCTCAAGTGGGTGATTTGCCCACTGCTTGGTCCTGGGGAGTGCAAAGCCACAGTCTCTCAAGTGGATGGTTTTCCCAATGCTTGGTCCTGCGGAGTGCAAATCCACAGTCTATCAAGTGGGTGGTTTCCCCACTGCTTGGTCCTGGGGAGTGCAAGGCCAAGGTCTCTCTAGTGGATGCCTTCTTCCACTGGTTCTGGAGGGGGCTTTGTGCCCAGTGTGCTTCATCCTGGCAGGAATAGGGTGAGTGGATGCCTTCTTCCACTGGTTCTGGAGGGGACTTTGTGCCCAGTGTGCTTCATCCTGGCAAGGATAGGGTGAGTGGATGCCTTCTTCCACTACTTCTGGAGGGGGCTTTGTGCCCTGTGATGCAGCACATGGGGAGTGCAAGGTCACAGTCACTCACCTGGGTGTCAGACCCACACGATTTTCTGTGGGCAGGATGCATGACATAAGGTATAACAACATCTCTTTCTTGCATAATGTCATACACAGAGAACAAGAAAGGAAAGTCATAAGCAATAATACTATCAAACATTAATAATATTTATTTATAATAAACACAATAATATCATCCTTTTTTTTTATCAAAAATAGAGATCTTTACTATGTACAGACACCCCCTCTGAACAAGAAACAAGCCAACATAGAATCCAGACACAAAGGAGAACACACCATGAACAGAGACAACATATACTACACAAATGGACACAGACAAGATCAAAAAACAAATCTCAAGAGAAGACAGAAAAGTCCAAAAAACAGATAAACCCCACCAAACAAATTCATCATTTATCAAAAAACTAACAATTCACAAATTATAACAAGATTAACACACAAAATTATATATAAATTTATAGCAATGTTACTACAAAGTTTTGGTAACTTATGTATGAGAGAACAGTCCACTCTCTCTCTCAAATGTCATGATGTATTTAGAAATACGATCCAAGATGTTATTCCTTCTATCAAATGTCCAATTGAAATAATTCAAAAAAGAAATTTCCAAAAATCATCATATGTCTTTTCTGGTCCAAAAATATCTCATCCAACTTGGCACATCAAAAGTCGCCGACGCGCGTTTCGGTGGACATACACCAACAATGTATTCAATTAAATTGACTCCACCTTCCTCAGGGCATTCAAAATTCTATGAAACATGGGGTCTCCTTCGTCATATGTTATCTAATAGAAATAAATGTCGGTGTGTAAATTACCCCATCAAAATAATAAAATATAAAATGTATGTAAACTCAGGTACTTTTCACACTCACAGCCCATGTTGTGAAAAAAGTGTCAAAAGAAAGATCTAATTGAGCATCGGTAAGTATATTAAAGAGATTTTGTTGGCATCTGTTTTTGATTTGCGTGCAGTGTATTCAGTTTTGAAATTCTGAATGAATTTGTTGATTAGGTGTTTGTTGTTTTATTGTAGTTTGTATGCAAAGGCATGACGGAGGATCAAGTAACCTTTTGAGCTATTGGGTTACACTTGGCCATAAAATGAAGCTGTGTTTGCCATTTACACCGTTGTAGGTTACTCTTTATTACATCTTTTCTCGTTCACGTGGTGTTGGTTTTGTTGATACTTTTGGGATCTTTCTTTTGACACTTTTTTCACTACATGAGCTGTGAGTGTGAAAAGTACCTGAGTTTACAAACATTTTATATTTTATTATTTTGATAGGCAGCTGGAGTCTTTGACTTGGCCTTGCTGGCTGGTTGTGCCTCCTTCTCCTTGCTGGATGCTGTCCCCTTCTTGCCCTTGCCAGGTGGGGGAACCTTCTTGGTCTTGGCAGGTGTTGGTGGCACACTGGCTGGGCTGACGGGTGCCTCCTTAGAGCCTCTCACAGCTGCAGAAACCACAGCAGACGCGGACTTGGTGGCTGAGGTGCTGGGCTGGGTTCTGGCCACCTTGGCCCGAGGTGAAGGACAGGGGGTGAGAGGTAGGGAATAGGTCAAGGGTGACGAGGAAAAGCTTCTTAGGGACATTGGGGTGGGAAGAGGGTGAAGGTTTGGGAGTGGAGGAAGAGGGAGTGCTTGTAGGAGGCATCAGTCTGCTGTGTTTGGGTGCAGGTGCATGAGCTGGATGATGTTGTGAGGTGGATGGCTGTTGGTTGGGTGTGTGCTTGCGTTTGTGTACTTTGGGAGGAGGGGTCACAGACACATTGGGAGAGGACACAAGGGACGTGTGAATGGATGTGGGGATGGTGACTGCCAGTGAGGGGCTTGTAGTGATAGGTGTGCTGGTGATGGAGGTAGTGGATGAGGATGTAGTGCATGCAGGTGTGAGTGGAGACACAACTGGGAGGGAGGTGGACGAGGTGGAGGAGGGGGACACAGTGGAGGCAGTGGATGTTGGTGTGTCTGCATGGGGATGGTGCTTGTGTGTGTGCCTGTGAGATGAAGAGTGGTGCTTATGTTTGCCTGAGCCACTTCTGTGTGTTGATTTGGGTGAATGCTGGTCTGAAGGTGTGCTTGGGATAGGTTGGGGTTGAGGAGATTGGAACTGGGTAGAGGAAGTTGGAGGGGGGAGGCTGGAGACAGGGACAATGGCTGCCATCAGTGCGGAGGCCAGAGCCTGAAATGCTCTCTGTTGGGTCGCCACGCCAGAGTGAATGCCCTCCAGGTATGCATTTGTTTGTTGCAAATGCCTTTCACACCCTAGATGGCATTCAGTATGGTTGACTGCCCAACAGTGAGTGATCTCAGGAGGTCAATAGCCTCCTCACTGAGGACAGCAGGGCTGTCTTGGGCAGGACCTGAGGTGCTTGGGGTGCTGGAGATGCCCACCCTCCTGGGTGAGAGGGGGACGGGAAACACGCTGAGGGGCTGCTGGGAGGGCGGTGCTGGTACAGGGTGGCGGCTGTACCTGTTGTTGGGGTGGGCACGGAGGTGTCCGCCACCACCAGGGAGCGTCCATCGGAGGAGGAGTCACTGTCTGTAGTGTCCCCTCTTGTCTCCGCCGTGGTGCTCCCCTCGCCCTCCGTACCACTGGTGCCCTCACCGTCAGTTTATATGGCCTCCAGGCCCATGTGGGTTACAGCTCCCTCTGTCGCTGGTGCCTCTGCTCCTCCACCAGATGATGCTAATGCACACAAGGACAGGGTGACAAAACAAGAAGGGGGGGAGAGACAGAGGATACACTTGATCAATGCCAGCAACAACACTACCGTTGGCGTACACATCACACAGGAATCAGCCCTATGCACTAGGCCATACACTACCAGTTACAAATCTAGTCACCAGCCCATGGGGTACATTGCTCAACGTCATTGGCTGCACACCTGAAACCAACAGGACCCTGCCCAGTAGTAGATGCCCACTAACACTATTGGGGTTCGAGTGCCTCAGAGCCTGCCAGTTCGCCCTGGCCTACGGGCACCCACAGCCCACATCCCCCACCCAGGTACAACCTTAACGCGTGCAAAGTTATGATTCAGAATCTTTACTCACTCCCTTGTGGCTGCTATGACGCCTTCAAGCACCCATCCAACTACGGATAGGCCACCGCCAGGATGCGGAACATCAGGGGTGTCAGGGTACGACCGGCACCCCTTCCTCGTTGGGAGGCCAGTCCCACTGTTTGCTGCAGTGGGTGCTCTGCCTGTCAAAGACCCCCAGGGTCTGCACCTCCTTGGCGATGGCGTGCCAAATACCCTTTTTCTGATGGGCGCTGACCTGCAGGAAAATATGCATAGAAAAAAGGGATTAGTCATACCGTCCAGACTGTTGCACTCATGGCCCACAATATCCCTCCCATTCCCTTACGCACAGATATTAACCACCAGACATGCAGCACTCTGTACAGGACCGCTCAGCCCCCCCTACACGAGGCTTACACACACAGCAATCCATACATTCATGGCCCACGCATTTGTTGGAGGACCATAGAGTAAAGTGTACTAGGGTACGACCCCATCCACCAGTCTCTCCAACTTCTCCGAAGTGAAGGCTGGAGCCCTTTCCCCAGACACTCGATCCATTGTCACTTCCAGACACAGGTCACAGCAGCACTTGCAGTGTAGGTCCTCTCCTGTTGAAGATCAGGTAGCAAGTGAGTGAACAGATAGAAAATGGCGGTCACGTCCATGGCGTTGCGTACCGTCATCGCCGGCGTACATCGCCATTGGCTCCTGGAACCCATAGGGCCCAATAATAACCCAAGCAAAGTTGCTCGGCGGTCATCGACCGCAACAGCACACAACGCCAGCGGAATTACCTCATTTCGACTTGTCTCTACTTGGAGGTCAGGCAGCCGTCATTTCAGGGGGGCATAGGCCATGGCGCCTAACTGCGTCACAGCAGACATTGGCACATCAACTGACATTCGTATTCACATACTGTTTCTGTAAAGGGAAAAATGCATTTTTATTTTCACACATGTGTGAATATGACCCTCTGATAACCGTTTTCCAGCCTAGAGTTCAACCGGTGAGGATGAATAGGAGATGGAGACACCCCTCCCGTGTACAGACCCCTGGTGGACCTGGCGACAATGGAGGACAGACACATTATTAAACTTACGTACAGACTTGATAGGGCCACAATCCAAGAACTGTGTGCCCAATTGGAGCCAGACCTGATTTCAGCTATCTACCAGCCCACATGTATCCCCCCTCTAGTGCAGGTCCTGTCAGTGCTCCATTTCCTGGACAGTGGTTCCTTCCAAGCAACAGTGGCCATGGCATTAGGGATGTCTCAGCCAATGTTCTCCAACGTGTTGACCAGAGTGTTGTCTGCCCTGCTGAAACACATGCGCAGCTACATCGTATTCCCCCAGGAGAAGGATTTGGCCACAGTGAAGGCTGACTTTTATGCCCTGGGACATATCCCCAACATCATTGGTGCCATTGATGGTACATATATAGCATTTGTCCCCCCCAGAGAAATGAACAAGTGTTCAGGAATAGAAAAAGCTTTCAATCTCTGAATGTGCAGATGGTGTGTTTGGAAAACCAGTACATCTCCCATGTGAATTCCAAGTATCCTGGCTCTGTGCATGATGCCTTTATCGTGAGGAATAGCAGCATTCCATATGTGATGTTCCAACTCCAGAGGCACCAGGTGTGGCTAATAGGTGAGCCCATGGTCCCCACCCAGTTGATGTAGGTATATGGGTGTGGGGTAGTCCCTAAGGGTGAGTGTGTGTCTAACAGGTATCCCTTGATATGTTCAGGTGACTCTGTTTACCCCAACCTCTCATGGCGACAAGGGCAGAGGAACGTTACAATGAGGCACATGGGTGAACAAGGAGGATAATTGAGAGAACCTTTGGCCTCCTGAAGGCCAGATTCTGGTGCCTCCATCTGACACCTGGATCCCTGTACTACTCACCCATAAAGGTGTGCCAGATCATCGTTGCATGTTGCATGTTGCACAACCTGGCCTTGACACGCCAGGTGCCTTTTCTGCAGGAGGATGAGCCTGGAGATGGTCTTGTGGCCGTGGTGGAGCCTGTGGACAGTGAGGAAGAGGAGGCAGAGGAAGAAGATGTGGACAACAGAAGTTCACTCATTCAACAGTACTTCCAGTGACACAGAGGTAAGACACTGTAACTTCACTTTCCATTGCAGTTTTGTGTTAGACATTGAACATGGCAGCCTGATTTCCGTATGTCTGTGGCCACTTACTGTATTCTTTGGCATCTCTATTTTCAGATCTCTGTGCCCCACTCTGGCTCCTGGTGTGTTTATTGCTGCCCACTACAGGTCATACCTATGTATATATAACTGTGCATTTGAACTGTAATGTTTACAGCTTGTTAAACTAATACATATTTCAATCATTTGACAGACTCCATACTTGTATTTGTTCCAAGGGTGTTTTTGTATGTGCTAATAAGTGGAGGGGGTTTGCAATTGGCTGGGTTGCTGATGGAGGAAAGTCCAGGGTAGAGTCCAGTCTATTTGTATCACAGGTGCATTGTCTAAGGGGGCATAGGAAGTGGAGCAATGGCAGTACAAGGTGGACAGGGTGACAGAGTGGGACACAAGGGTGACATTCAGGAGAGTCTTATTTCCTGGTGGGGGTCTTGGCAATGTTCTCTGGCTTCTTCCTGGATCACACAGACCGTTTGCGGGGTGGTTCTCCTTCTGCAAGGGGTTAGGCGCTGGTGGCCTGTTGGTCCTGTCCACTAGCGTCGGCAGAGGTAGAGGGCTGTTCTTCGGTGTGGCTAGTGTCATGGGCCCGTTGGTGTGCCACTGCCTCCCTCAAGGTGTTGGCCATGTCAGCCAGCACCCCTGCAATTGTGACCAGGGTGGTGTGGATGTCTTTCAGGTCTTCCCTGATCCCCAGGTACTGTCCCTCCTGTAGCCGCTGGGTCTCCTGCAACTTAGTATCTGGCCCATGGTCTCCTGGGAATGGTGGTATGCTCCGAGGATCCTTGCAAGTGCCTTGTGGAGAGTGGGTTCCCTGGGCCTGTCCTCCGTCTGTCGCACAGAAGTCCTCCCAGCTTCCCTGTTGTCCTGTGCCTCTGTACCCTGAACCGTGTGCCCACTGCCACTGACCCCAGGTCTCTGATTGTCTTGGGTTTGTGGGGTTGCCTGGGGTCCCTGTAGTGGTGGACATACTGCTGATTGACATGTCCTTGGGACAGAGGGATGGGCCCACTGGGTGGGTGCTGTGCTGGTGTTTCCAGAGGGGGGAGGCTCTGTGGTGTTTTGTGACTGTGGCAGGATAACCGACTGTCCAGAGGTCCTTGATGGGCCAGGTTGGTCATCGTGATCCAGGCGTGCAGAGCTGCTGTCATCACTGTGAGCCTCTTCTGTGGGGGAACTGGATGTTGGTGGCACCTCCTCTCCGGTGACGTTGAGTGGGGGTCCTGTGGGGATGTAACTGCAGTGTTATTGTATCTGTGTGTGCCATCTTGTGCATGGATATGTTTCCCTCTATGGTTGTTATTAGCAAGGCATGTTTGGGTTGGGTTTGGCTAAGTGATTGTCACTAGTGTGCATGCTGTGGTGATGGGTGTCCTTGCAGGCCTGCGATGGGGGTTCATGCATTGGTGTTGCATGCAGGGCTTGGTATTGGGATGGGTGGGTTGTGATAGAGGGATATATGTGAGGTGGTGGAGTGATGGGGGTGAGGGTAGGGGTAGGAGTTTGTGATGGAATGCAGATAGGGTGGGGGATATAGTAGTAAAGATTTGACTTACCAGAGTCCAGTCCTCCTGCTACTCTTGCAAGGCCCTCAGGATGCATGATCGCCGAGACTTGCTCCTCCTATGTTGTTAGTTGTGGGGGAGGAGGTGGGGTCCACCGCCATTCCTCTGTACGGCTACCTGGTGTCTTGCTACCACAGAACGCACCTTCCCCCGTAGGTCATTCCACCTCTTCCTGATGTCATCCCTTGTTCTGGGGTGCTGTCCCACGGCATTAACCCTGTCCACGAATCTCCGCCATGGCTCCATCTTCCTTTCAATGGACGTTTGCTGCACCTGTGATCCGAATAGCTGTGGCTCTACCCTGATTATTTCCTCCACCATGACCCTTAGCTCCTCCTCAGAGAACCTGGGGTGCCTTTGAGGTGCCATGGGTGTAGTGTGAGTGGTATGTGTGAGGGTCTATGGGGAGATGTGTTGGGGTGTGTGCTGTGAGGTGCATGGATGGTGTGTGGGTGATGGTGTTATGTGGCTCAGATTCAGTGGGTGCTCCTGGCTTGTCTCTCTCTCAGTTGGCAATATTTTTTTTCGTTATAAGGGGTTGTGGGTATTGTGAGTGTGTGTTTTATATTGGATTGGGTGTGTGGGTGTGGTGTATGTATGTGTGTCAGGTGTGTATAGTTTGAATTGTCCAATGTGGAGTTGTTTTGTACGTGTGTGTGTATTTTGAGCGCGGTGGTGTGTGCCGCCAGTGGTTGAATGACTGCCACAGTGATTCGTGGGTCATGATACTGTGAGCGTATTTCTGTTGGTGTAATGGTGTGGGTTTTGGTACCGCCAGTTTATCACTGACCTTTGGGCTGGCGGACTTGTGTGGGTGTCTGTATAGTGGCGGATATCTCTGTGTGGGTCATACCACCCCGGTCACGGTATGTTGGTCGGCGGCATTTACCGCCAGGGTTGTAATGAGGGCCTAAATGTCTGTTGGCTGGCCTCCTGGAATGACACTGGGGACATCAAAGTCAAGGCAGCCCAACCCCTGGTAGCCATCACAGAAATGTTGCCGCTACCGGATGCTGGTGAACCTCAAGGACAATTCACAGATAGCCAAAAGGTGCGCCCATGTCTGCTGGACCCATGAGCGTTGGTTTTGATGGGATTTGTCACCTCAGAAGGACACCAGCCTCTACCAAATATTTGCACATTACCGCTGTGTTGCAAAAGCGCAAAGTCTGCATCGGCAGTCTTTGGAACCCTGCAAAGAGGACTTCGTGGGTCCCCGGAATCGCCCCAACTCACCTGAGGACTTGACGGGACTTCACTCCCTTGGACCACACAGCATCAGGCGCATCCTTGAGCATCTTTGAGCCTGCATCCCTCAGCATTAGGACCACTCCATTATCCTCTATAGCGGTCATCCCGTAAAGTATGATTCTTGCTCTAGAAATGCGGTGGTGGCCAGGTAACTGCCCAAAGTATCTTCTTTGCCCCCTTGGACCTCTGCCCTGCCAGACTTGGTTACCCAACTTGGACTGGAGTTGCCAAACTGGCTTTCCAAAATTTTCAAAAGTTTTCAAACTTTTTGTTGGCCAATACTTGTTTGTGGATGATGCTAAAGTTGTCTACTCCTTTAAAAATCTATATCACTGGAACCTTCGGATGGATTTTGATATTAAAGGTCTCTTAAGACTCATAAAACTCGAATCTATTTTTTTACTCTTGTGTCTTGGTTCTTTTTTGTCATGTCACTTTCTTATTCTGTTGTTTAATGTTGTTAAATGATTTACACATTGTTCCTTTACTAAGCCTTGCTGCTCATAGCCACAGCTACCCAAGGTTAAGGTTGAGTAAACGTACCTGACTGGACCCAAAATGGAATTTGTGAGTGTGCTGCATGGTAGGGCTACTCAGCCATGTCATATAGTACAACCCAAATCCTCACATTGGTGCCTAGAGGTGTGATCCAGAACTTGTGTTTGGCTGCACCAGACAACTAATAAGTTGGTAACCACAGAAAGAACATATTGAGTAGAGCCCAAGTAACTGCTTCAAAAGTTTGCCAAAAGTTCTGCAGGCACTAGGTACTGTTCCTCCCAACAGCCAAAGAAGTCGACAACCAGTTTTCCTAAGTGACAAAAACGTTTTCGTAAAGGCTTAAATATGGAGGTTGGAGCAATTGACTTGGCTAAACTGCCTATACTTAAAATCAGTTACTTGAGATGGATATGCAGGAGAAGGGGTTTTAGCCTGGGCATGACTGCCACAAAGGAGGAACTGGAAAAAGCCCTCAGGAAATGGAAAAAGGAAAGGAGATCCCAGACCAAAGTGGCAGGAGAAGTCACTACTGACATTGGTGATGAGGAAGTTGGTGGCACCAACCCTTTTTGAAAGTGTGGGGGACAACAACAGAGTAGTCTGTGTAAGAAAATCAAGGAGGGATTCACTATCTGGGAGTGAAAGAAGCTTCATATCCATACAAAGATTGGAAGAGACAGATGACCAGCTTACCCTCTTGGAGAAAGAGGACAGGAAGTTGACACTCCAAGCAAGAAGACTGGCCCTACAGGAGAGAAGAGCCCAGCTGGGGTTAACTCCAGAAGAGACTGGTGGCAGCAACAAAGAGTCAGAGGTGCATGCAGGTGGTGCCTATGATCCCACGTTGCCCAGAGGCATAGTTCAAAAGTATGTAGAAGGGGATGACATGGACAAGTGGCTGGCATTCTATGAGATAGCACTCAGGATGAGAAGGGTGTGTATACAACATTATGGGGGGCCTTATTGTGGGCATTGTGACCAACAGTAGGGAGAGACAGCTTGCTTACATTAGAGGAATGCGCTGTGCCAGACCTCTTGGGCCAGTCACAGCTTCCCAGCTGCATTTCTGCTGACCTGCCTCTTGTTTTCTAGCTATTGCCTGCACCTTGCTGATGCCACTTTCCTTCTGCTGCCACTCCTGCCCCCCCACTTCCCGCCTTCCCCTCCCACCTCCCAGCCTGGTCTTGGTGAGCAGTGCCCCACCTCTTGGGCCAGCCACAGCTGCATCTCTGCCAACCTTGTTGCCTAGTTACTGCATGCATTCCATTTGCATCTTGCCGATTGCACTTTCCTGCCCGGTACACACCTGGACTGCACCCACAGCCAGGACCCCTGGTCCTCCCACCTTCTGCCATTACACCACCAACAAGCTCCGGGCCCTAAATGTCAGACACCACAAAAACAGCTGCTTCACAGCCTTCCCATGGTTGACCACTGCTGCTTTTCCAGCAACTCTGGCCCACATACCCACAATGACACTGGCGCTGCCTCCACACAGAAGACTAAGAATGATGCAGAACTGTTCCAATGCATCCTGCTCAATCCCCCTTCCCTCTGCAAACACGCCACAGAAATCTGGGCTATCATCAACACCTACTCTTTAGATGTCACCTTCATCACAGAAACATGGCTAAACCCCTCCTCAAACCCCAACATCACCACAGCCAGCCCTCATAGCTACAAGATGATACATTGAGATCACACCAACAAACATGGCGGGGGCATCATCATTATTTTCAAGGAAACCATCCAATGCACCACCACCAACGATGATCTAATGTCTTTCATAAAACACTTCAACTTCTGACTACAGACCAATGCTAAGACCCCAGTGTGAGGCACCCTCATTTACAACCGCCAGGACCATGACCAGCCTTCTGCTATGCCATCTCCAGCCTCATCGCCCCCCTTGCTATCGACTACTTCTACCACGTCCTACTCGGTGATGTTGATTTCCACCTCAACAACCTCAATGACACTTTCTGAAAGTTACCAACTAATAATAGTGACAAAAATCTCAACCTGAGCACCATATCACATTTAATTTCACAACAAATTTTAAGCCTCACATGACCCAGTTTGGTAGTCCCAGTCAGAAGTTAGCCAAGTGGGGATGTAACCCATAAACCCTGGGTTATCCAATGGGGCTACCAACTTTACCCACAGCAAAACAACAATTTGGAAGTGTTTCTGTCGAGACATATCAAATATATATGTTTCACTTAACAAAATACAGCTCCCTGTCATAGGGATCTCCAGGCCTTCCTTAGGGGAGACCTAAATATACCGTTAAGGGGCAGGGTGGCTTTGCCATTGTTTTGAATGGCACAGTCAAACTGTCCGGGAGAACACTATCCTGCCAGTCTGCAGTGGCAGGTTAGAAGTCTTTTTGTGTTTTGTCACATGAAGGGTGGCATAGTGCTGCAGCCCTGTGTGGACACTCTGCATTACATGTCCCAGATACCATATACTAGGGAATTATAAGTAAGTCAGTCCTTGCTATTCGGGTGTATCCAATTCTAGATATAGAAGCAGACCTATGGAAAGTGGTGCTGCACTCAGTGCAGCGCCACTTTCCCTGGACCCCTTAACACCCCCTACTACCCTCATTTGTGTCCGTATTTAAAATACGATGCACCTAGGTGCAGAGTAGGGAGCAATAGTGTCATTTCTCATGATGCTATTGATGTACCCTGCAGGAGTAGCGCTGAAATGTTGGCGCTACTCCTGCAGAGCACATAGGGCCCCATTCTAAAGAATGGAAGCCCCCTTTTGAGACCTGCTCCTGAGCAGGCGTTAAAAGTGCCGTAAAAAAAGGCACAAGGAAATCTCATAGATTTCCTTACTCCATTTTTCCGGCTCCCCTAATGGGGGGAATGCCCCCTTTGCATACATTATGCCTTGCACAGGCATAATGTAGCGCAAAGATGGGTTACAGAGTCAGGGATTTCGGCCTCGTTGGGCCACATTAACATAAAAAGTAATGATGTTAATGTGGCGCAAGGTGGTGCTAGGGGATTAAATATATGCCCGTCAGTTTGCAAGGGGTCAGAACACTGGCACTGAGGTCTGGTTAGCAGGTCTCAGTGCACTCTCAGAGTTGGAAAATCAGCAGCATCAGTCCAAAAATGTGGGGGCGAATATGCAAAGAGAGGCATTTCCTTATAGGCTAAACGTAAAGCAAACTTAAGAGCATTACTTCTTACAACTGTAAATGCCCTGAAACATTTTGACAGTCATTTTGGGGGTGTCTCTTTGTAGTGCCACTGAAGAAGCCTGTAATAGGTAAGTTATTTCCTTGGGCACAAAGCAGAGCAGAGCTTGTTACGATGAACTGGCGTGTCAGCTGGGATTCACGGAAAAGTCTCAGTTTAAAGACTCTCCTGTGATTCCCAAGGAGCTCAAAGATCCCTGCAATAAGGCTTCAGTTGGATTTAGATTCCTGGTCTCTTTTGGCATAATCTCAAGTCTCAAGGTTTTTTGTACAGCAGAAAACGATGTGACGAGAATACCTTGTGAGTTCGTGTTTAATTGACCATTCTATTAGAAATCTGGGTGAATCGTGATCTTTCCCTATCTGTCTCAGGTCAAGGAGAAACCATTATGGAATACCATTCTTCATTTTTGGTTAACAATAGATCCTGGCTGGACAGTGTCTGATTTAAGAAAGAGCGTCTTAGAAAATAATGGTTATTGAGTTTGAAACTTAAAAAATGAATACTAGCCAATGCATCTTCTTTTAGACTGTTTTCTTTTCTTGTGTGAGAGGAAATGGATTCACTCTTCACTTCTTAGGAAGTATATATTAGAACACAAATAGATGCAAAAATCACTTTCTTTCATTAAAGTCATTAAACGTAATTACTATTGTAAAGTATATTTTATATCCATATATGAAAAAGGTTGTTTTTCATATTGTCTCACGCCTGAGTTTCTGCAACTCAGTGAGAAATTTGCTGGTTTTAGAGGGCTGATTTCCGGTCACTACTTAACATTATAATTTTAGATATATGTCAAAAAGGTTAGGTGATAAAATGAATTGTCGGTCAAGTGTTTAAAACTGGACAGTCTAATCCATGCAAGGGGAGGTTGTTTTATGTCTATGTTTACGAGGTATCATCAGAAATATGTGTATTACGATTAGAAATAATTTTTGTATTAAATTTGTATGTTTATAATAATATACACTTGAAGATTAATATCTCTGTAAGATTGTTCAGAGAGACATCAATGATGACATAACTGATAAAATCACTGATCACACCATAGTCATATTCGGCATAGAATTGATAGGTATACATGTTTGGGCCCTTAGGCTGGAAATAGCGTAAATGTTGTAATAAATAAGCCGATCCAAGTTGTGTTCATAAGATCTATTGACAACAGGACCTCTGTGCTGATCACTTGTGTAGGAATATTTCAAAGTAAACATTCCAAATGACATTCTTAACTCTTAAAGTCACAATACACCTCCTTACCTTATTACTAGAATTTATGAACGGACAACAATTAAAAGACAAACAGAAATGGCCATAAAACAATGGAGAAATGAACAAAAAACTTAATAAGCCTGGTTTGTCTGACAAAATCCATCATCCACAGGTAGTCCAGAGCTTGGGCATCCCCAATCTCGTAATAAAATGTACCTCTATTGTATGCAACTTGAACATCACTTCTCGTAGGGCACTCATTCTTCAACATCTCCTCATCAGTCATCATCATCCAACCACCAATGTGATAGCCATTATACACTACTCGCCTCTCTCTTGCAGCTCCTTTTTTATGAAAGAGTACATGTCCTAGATTCAGACATTCCAGCTCTACCCACTCTGAGGTTCTAACTATCCATCCAAAGTCTTCTTCACTTTGAATGGGCCATTGAACTTGGACAATGTACTCAAAATTCTATACTTGATTTTGACCCAACCTCCTCCCTCAATCAATCTAGAAACCACTTTGTCTTCTTGCTCCCTTTTGTCCATCAATGCCTCTCATCCAAACTTCTTCCAACCAACATGGCACTAAATGAAAACCCGCTTCTCTCCCTCTCATACTAAAGAAAGGGGACACACCATTCTTTTTGTTCACTGTGGAGTGAAAGGCACACATCATGTCCCTCACGGCTTCCTCCACATCTAAACCACTCTTGACAGCTATTTTCAATATTTCTTTCTTCAATCTGTAGACCCACTGCACTCGACCATTCAACTGGGAGTCACAGAGAGATGATTTTATATGCTTTACATTATTTTCCCCATAAACTCGCTCATTTATTCTGAAATCAATTGTGTATCATTTTCCATCATCAAATATTAAGGCACACCTTCTCTCAGAAACACCTCTTTTAATACCTTTATTATACTGATGCTGGTGATAGTCTTCATAACAATCACATCCAACTTCTTGGAATGCACATCCACCAGTGCAACAGGTAATCTTAGACAATCAGGCAAGCCTTCCAGGGGATCATTGAAACCCAAACAGATTTTCTTCCATGGTGCACTGGGATCCTCAATGTGTTGTTCATTTACACCTTTGACAACTTTCAGTCTCTTCTCCACTTCTTTGCATACTGAGAACTCAGTTGGCCTCTGTGTAATTTCTACCTCCATCCCCGGCCACCAAAACCCAACTTTTATATTTACTTTCTCATGATTTGTCCCAAATGATCTTGGTGCACCAATGTAACTGTTATAACGAGATCACTCAATGTTCCTTCAGTGTGTCTTTATTTCCATCTCCACTTTTTCTCAACAGCTCTTCACACACAATATTCTACACAGCTATCTTCTCCACAGTCCCCAACATTCTAATGCCTCCTCTTGTCTCTAACTGTCAGAACATTCCATCCTAAGGGAATACCAAGGGGACAAGGAGCATACTACTTATATCTCTATTATTCTTAACTATTACCAGATAAGCCTATGTATATATATATATATATAAGTACCTATACTCCTACCATATATAGCCTATGCTCTTTTATATTACAAGAAACTATATTACAACACATCTTCCCATGCACAATATGGCAATTTGAAGGCCAAAGTGTACATATATATATATATATATATATATATATATATATATATATATATGTCTTTCAGGGAGATTTTGCGCGTGGCATGATGATACATTCATACTCCAGAATTAACTTCATAGTCCTTTAACTTTTCGGAAAGCAGATTCTTGGCACTCCGTCCACTTGTAAGGGATGTGGTTTTTTAATAATTCTCTAAGATCATATGATAACTCTGTGAAGTTCTTAACATACTTCAAGATACATTCAGCTAGACCCAGGAAGGACTTAAGTTCTTCCTTATTTGTGGGTGCCTCTGCTTTTCTTACAGCTTCCACTAGTGAGGTTTTAGGTTTGAAACCATCTTTTGAGATAGTGTGTCCTAAATAATCTACAGAGTCTACCCCAATTTGACATTTTTCCTTCTTCAAGGTTAGACCAGCCTCTTTTAATTTCTCGAGGACCCTCCTTATATTTGCGTTATGCTCTTCTACCGTAGCTCCATATATTAATATATCATCCTGGAAGCATAGCGTCTTAGGGGCATCCACTAAAATCCGTTGCATGATCTTTTGAAATACAGCAGCGGCAGATGCAAGTCCGAATGGCATCCTATTGAACATATACGATCCTAAAGGCGTGGTGAAAGCCGTGAGCCATTTAGAATCTGGGTGTAGTTCAACTTGATGGTAGGCACTAGAAAGATCTAGTACAGAAAAACATACCGCCTCACCCATCGTACTCAATATCTCCTGAATTATAGGAAGTGGGTGTCTTTCCACCCAAATGTTCCTGTTTAGGTCTCTTAAGTCTATACACACCCTAATGTCATTACCATTATTTTTTTTGCAATCACAATGGGGGATAACCATTCTGAACTTTCAATAGGTTTAATGATTCCAAGGGACTCTACTCTCTCAAATTCTCTCTTCAGAGGATCTTTAAGCAGATGAGGTATTTGCCTGGTTTTATGTACCACTGGTATAGCTCTGGGTTTTAATTTAAAAAATAAACCTAACTTTTCGCTGAAAACTTCTGGAAATTCCTGTACAATCACATCACTAGAGTTGGGTTTGTCAATGAGTAAGACTTGTTCCGGATTGTTAGGATCCAATTTGATTCCCAACTCTTTCTTATGTTGCCAACCCAATAAACAAGACCCCTCCTCAACTACATAAACTTTTCCCACTGTATTCCGACCTTTGAATGAAATAAGGGCTTTGAACATGCCTTTGAGGGTAATAGGATCTTTGTTGTATCCTTTGGGATTAATGTCCGGATTAAATAATGTGACTGTATTAACTTCAGAAATTTCCCTAAAGTTCGAAGCATTTATGATTGTGAATGGTGAGCAAGAATCAGCGAAAACTTTTACAGGATTGCCATCAATGGAAATTTCACACTCAGGGTATTGGGAAACTTTGACCTCTTTATTCTTAACCTGAAGTATGATCTTTCTAACCTCATGGGGTTCATCTGATTTTTTAAACTTCATGGGTCTCTCAACTTTGGAAAACTCCCTACACACTCTAGCAAAGTGGCCCTTTTTGTTACATTTCCTACAAATGGCTGACCTGGCTTGATAGGAGGTAGAATGTGCCAGATGATTGCTGCTGCCACAACGGTAGCATTTTAGACCTGCATTTGGTGTGATCATTTTTTGGAGTTGTTTACCCCCGTTTTTTATCTTCAGCACTTTCTCTTCTTCTATGGTTTCTTTAATTTCAGCAATTTGATCAGAAGAAGGGGAAGACCTAATTTCTTGTAGGCAAAGAGCAGCATGCTCAAAAGATTTTGCAATCTTGATTGCCTCTTGTAGATCTGGTTGCTTTTGTAATAATTTTTCCTGAATTTTCATTGCCTGTGCAACGTACCAATTGGTCCCAAATCAGAGAATCGTTAAGATCCCCAAAATTACATAAAGTACTTAGACCCCTCAACGCAGCCACATAATTAACCACACTCTCTTGTTTACCTTGAATACGGCAGAAAAATGTATTACGCTCTAGGACAACATTAACCCTATCCCCAAATTGTTTTTCTAATTTGGTATACATTGTCTCACGTAATCATCTTGCACTTGACCTTCTGGGATATCAGGTTCAGGTAAGGAATCATACATTTTTCTGCCATGCGTGCCTAAATTATGTAGGAGTATATGTTGTTTCCTGATAGGGTTAAATTTATCCCCACCAATGGCAATTAAGTAACATTCAAATATTTTAAACCACTCTTTCCATGCCACATTAGGTTGTTCTGACTCATTTAAAAAAGGAATGGGTTGTGACATACCTGCTGCAGCCATTATTATAATGAAGCAACGAGAAAATATCTACATGCAACACTAAGATAATAATCACATATACATATGAATAAACCTTGGCATAAAAATGTACTATGCCTAGAAAATATAGTCTGGATAGATGAAGTCCGGTCTAGTGTTTCTTGTATTTTAAAGGAAAGAACCTGGGACAACACACATATTTCCCAAGAGGCACTCCACCAGGAAGAAGCAGTACCGGTGGGGTTATCGTCATGGGACGAGTCTGTTTCTGAGAAGGATACTTTTTTGCAAGGTAAATGCTTAAATATGCCCAGACACGGTTGAATTTGAGCTTTGTGCTTGCTGTACAGTCTCGTGTAAATATGGTCTTTGCGAGGCAAGAAACAATTGAGGAAACTTGGGGAATGTGCAGTACGTTGTAAGAAAGCTAGCTTCCGACTTCCTTGAAGAGACGCTCTCCAACTTTCTTCAAAGTACGATAGTTGAAAAGATTATACTGCACATAACAATATCAAGGCGCGCTTAGGCTACGCATTTATGCTTCGATGTGCTGTGTGGCCTCGAGCAATTTACAACGTGTGCTCCGGATGAACGACATAAGCGTTGAGACTGCGAATTTCAGACTATGGGCCTGATTACAACTTCGGCGGAGAGGGTTAATCTGTCCCAAATGTGACAGATATCCCGCCCGCTGAATTAAGAGTCCATTATGTCCTATGGAACTCGTAATAGGGCGGGCGGAATATCCGTCACATTTGGGACGGATTAACCCTCTCCGCCGAAGTCGTAATCAGGCCCTATGTGTGCACCTGATAATGTAATTGTTCTGATTATTCTGTGGGAAACAGCAATAGAAATTCTCCGTCGACTGTTATGTAGTTTAAAGACGGACTGTTCGCCAATTAATGGGTACGCATGAATGATTAATCTTTTGTGCTTGCGGGTGACTGATTTCTGTGAGGGTGCCACACAGAAATGTTCGCTACCACATAAATACGGTCCGGGAGAGATGTACTGTGTTTCTTACACCCATACCGATCTATTCTGTGGGTAACTAAACAGAAGTTCTCCGTCGTTCTTTGCAAGCTATCTTACAGACGCACTGTGAAGTAAAGTAAGGTGCCACACAGAAATGTTCGCCGCCACATAAATACGGTCCGGATGAGAGGTACTGTGTTTTTTACACGCGTACCGATCTATTCTGTGGGTAACTAAACAGAAGTTCTCCGTAGTTCTTTGTAAGTTATCTTACAGACGCACTGTGAAGTAAAGTAAAGAAATAAAACTTTCTCTGCTTGCGTGTGATTAACTTAAGTGAGGGTGCCACACAGAAATGTTCGCCAATTATTCGGTATACGTTCTCCTTACAGTTTGGTTTCTGTAGGCAACTTTGAAAACCCAGCGAGCCTGAATTTGGTAAAAACGCACACAACAACAGTACCTTCAAATGCCAAAAGTTACAGTAGATGAGGAGTATCCAAAAGGGGTGAAGATGAAGGTGCCCCCTTACGCACAGCTCGTCGCCAGTGTTATAACGAGATCACTCAATGTTCCTTCAGTGTGTCTTTATTTCCATCTCCACTTTTCCTCAACAGCTCTTCACACATCATATTCTACACAGCTATCTTCTCCACAGTCCCCAACATTCTAATGCCTCCTCTTCTCTCTAACTGTCAGAACATTCCATTCAATACCATTCCATTCCATTCAATACCAAGGGGACAAGGAACATACTACTTATATCTCTATTATTCTTAATTATTACCAGATAAGCCTATGTATATATATAAATACCTATACTCTTACCATACATAGCCTATGCTGTTTTATATTACAAGAAACTATATTACAACAGTAACCCACTTGCTTCTGACATCATAGGATGGAAGAAACGTATCTCCTCTCATAACCAGGCATTCACTACACACAGACAATTCATCAGACACTTTGCAATGTTGCCTGACACCCACTGTCACAGAAGTTTCTCTCTGCATGCCTTTGTGAATCATCTCAATTACCTCTTTTAGCATAGCATCTCTCTCCATCGCAACCACCCACTCATCCGTTGTGATTGCAACATACAGCCTTTCACTCACATCAGCCAAGTAAGCTACAACTTCCTCAGTTTCTAAATCTACCACAAGTTTACTCTCAACGGGACAAGCAATCTGGTACACAGTTCCTCCAATCACGTATATATTCCAATGTGCTGTCAAACTCCTGTAAGCACACAGCAAATCCTGTTAGCCTCGAGGAGCTCTTAACTGCCACCCTCAGGGTCCGGTTTAGATCTTGAGGGTCACACCGCCAAGCCTTGTTGGCTGCAGACCCCAGAAGACCGTCAAGTTGGCGGTCTTCTGCCCACCATATTTAGATGTTACAGCTCTGCAACACAATTGGACCGACCACAAGTGTGCCCACTTTACCTTCCCAAAGCCACTTTGCCCCCCGCCCCCTCGGCTGACGCTGGGGCAGAGTTACAGAAGCACAGCTCACCAACACTTTCAACCCTGAACCCCCACCATCCCCACTACCGGATGCAGCAGACGCTGATGAAGCCACACTCAATCTACACTTCTGGTTATTAGAATGCTCCAACGTGGCCCCTTAAGGAAACCAGCAGGAAGCCGACGTCGCAAAACACCTAATTGGTTTAGGACAGACCTAGACAAATATAAACGCTCCTGCAGACAACTGGAACGGAAATGGAGGGACAGCAAATCAACCGAAGACCACACAGCCTACAAGAATACAGTCACCACTCACCATCCAAACATCAGAGCTGCCAAAAAGATGCCATTCAAAAACACCTCAGCTCCAGCGCTCAAAACAGCGAAGGGCTTTTCACCATCGTTAAAGAGTTCACAAACCTCGGGACAGACACCTCATCCATTCCTCCCTCCCAAGGCCTCTGTGATGATCTCACCAACTTTTTCCACCCAAAAATCCAGGGCATTTCCGAAGGCTTCAGGAACCAAAACCCGCCTGCACCACTCGCACGGACCCAGCACCACACAGATCCTGCATTCCTGGACCCCAATCACTTAAGAGGACACCCAAAGACTCATGAACTCCATCCACTCGGGAGCACCAATCGATCGTGCCCTCATCATATCTTCAACCTGACCAGCATCACCATTGCACCTAAGCTCTGCCGAACTATCAACCGATCCTTCGAGACCGCCACCTTCCCATCAGACTGGAAGAATGCAGAGATCAACCCATTGCTCAAGAAACCCACCTCCTACCCAAGGGAGCTAAAAAAAACAGCCCCATCTCTCTGCTCCCTTTTCCAGCCAAAGTAGCAGAAAAAGCCATCAACCACCAACTCACCGAATTCCTCAAGACACACCAAAATCTACACCCATACCAATCTGGATCCAAAAGCAACCACAGCACAAAAATAGCACTCCTAGCAGCCACCAATGACATACGCACCATATTACACCAAGGAGGCATGACCCCACTCATTCTCCTCGACCTCTCTACTGTCTTTGATACCCTCTCCCACTCCACCCTCTGTGCCAGAGTACACCCCGCCGGAATCCGAGATAAAGCACTGGAATGGATCTGGTCCTTCCTCATTGGAAGAACACAGTTTTCTTGCCTGTACCTATTACATAAGGGGTCATCAGGGGTCTCACACCTTTCTTATACTTATGCTCATTGAAACTCATTGAGAATTAACACAAATTGCTGTCATAGTATTGTAACTGTGTCCACATCAAGCAATATTACATTAGTGGCCACCATATGCAAGGTTCCTGCTAGAAATCACATCAGTGCATCGGGCATGGTTGCCATCAGTAATGTAAAAAAGAGGCTTTGTCAGTATGGGATGCCTATACATGGGTAATACATAACAGCTATCGCTGCAATGCCTCAGGTACCAAGGTAATAAGTCTTGCCAATACCACATAATTTATCACTCAAATATCAGCTTTAAATATGTTTTTGAAATTCAGCCATTTTCCTTCATATATCAGCTCTTGAGATCTGAAAAAACACATTTTCATAGTGAACACAATTTTGGTATAGGTACATTATTTAAACCAAGCAAGAGCTTCTAATTTAGTAGGCAGATCTACACACAGGAGAGCTACTTACAGGGGCCTGGAGAGCTATCAGTAGCTCATGAGCTACTCGTTGGAGAAGCCTGTATTATATCATCCCTTTCTCCTACTCTGAGAATCCTGTTAGAGCTGTCATCCTGATCAGACTCCACAGCTGCTTCTCTGCTTCTTCCTCCTCAACCAACACAAGCAAAGTGACCTCTCCTGCCTAAATCCCTGCATTCTTCACATATAGCAAAACAGTTTAAGGATTTCGAGCTAGGATAAGTTGTTGCAATTGGGTTCCACCCATTTTTTATGGACTTTTTACATCAGTGAGACTACTACTTGTGTCTCACCCATGGTAATTACATCCTAAATGGACTGTGCATGTTTACTTCCAGTGTCTGCCTTTTAAGGTAAGGCAGCTGAAACACCAATAGGGTAAGGGGCACGTAGATGGTTACACATGAATACGTGTGTACATGTGTGTGCACACGTTTGCAGGCTGCATGTAGGAGACTAACATCGTGCACATCCTGTTAACTGCACACAGCTACCCTGGCATGAAGGGGACTCTAGAGGGTTAGATATTTACTTGGGATAGACCTTAATACATTAGTGGACATTCATAGATAAAGTAAGTATGGTTTACTTAGTCTCATTTACAAGGCCCGTAGTGCGAGTGCTTTGCTGCCTTGCCCTGCACCACTGAGAAAGGGAAGAAATGCAATAAGATACAGCGCATTTCTATCCACTTCCCCTGCGCTGACACACAAATTGCTGTCATGCACCAATGCGGGTTGCCTGCTTTGTGGGGATGATTGTTTTTGTGCAGGAAGGGACATCTTCCTGTACAAAAACAATCACAAGAGGTGGTTTCCTTATTCTATGTGTGCTGCAGAAGGAGGAAAAAATAGGGAGAAGGTGTTGCGCTGTAAGACCCCAAGCAAAGCCCATGGAACGCTCCTTTCATGCAGTGTTATGCGTACAATGGGTGCAAATGTACAAGGCAATGAAAAGCCACACAAAGTGGCTTTGCATGGCTTTGTAAATATGGGCTGGCACACTGCACCACTGGAGTGTCAAAAAATGATGCTATGTTGGCGCAGTGTGCCACTAGGGCCTTGTAAATGAGGTCCACTGTTTTTTCTGCAGTGATATTGTATTATGCATGTAGGGGGAATTGTACCTTAGAGAGCTGTTTCCCTTCCATTTGGCCTACAAAGTCCAGAAGGATATGAAACTGGGGTGAAACATATGCCCATTTTGGTTACGCAGGTCCAAAGAACATACAAGTACACCTTATGGGTTGTCCAGAATGTTCATATTTCTCTAGCTTGGCTCAGGATCAGAATCAAGGCCTTTTACCACCCTGCTGGGCCAAGTTAAAAGCTCTGCTTTCCAGCAGAGTGAAGAAAGGCATACAAAATGAGAAATTGACAGTTCTTCAACTAGCTCCTGAGGAGGAAGGGATGGGGAAGAAAATATGCATCTGTTAATTCGCTGTCACACTGTCCCAGGGATAGGACCGTCCATGTCCACTGAACAAAAGAGGAAGTCCAAAAAACTGGAGCCAACACGGGGGTCCTCTTTGAAGTACTAGTGGGAAAGTCCCTTGCACTGATGCCAGCCAGGGGCCAAGCTGAGATCCTCAGAGAAAATGTAACCAGGCCCTTATATACAGTGCCATCTTGAACTGTCCCAGCCTGCAGTGCAGGAGAGTCAGGAGAAGGGTGGAAAGGTGATGTGGCATGATTTTTAGGAGCTTCTAC
This sequence comes from Pleurodeles waltl, assembly GCF_031143425.1. Lineage (NCBI taxonomy): Eukaryota > Metazoa > Chordata > Amphibia > Caudata > Salamandridae > Pleurodeles > Pleurodeles waltl. The sequence goes on along the minus strand of NC_090444.1, from coordinate 784,553,075 downwards.
CCCCATTAAAAAAATATAGCACATGGGAGAGGTGTTGTTGGATTTGGACTCTGGGACTGTGAGGGCAGCCATGGACAACTGAAAGAACAGCCCCCCTGATGCTCTAAGTGACAGAGGACTGCCCACAGTTGATCCCAGGACCAGTGGGTCTCTCTAAGGGCCAGTGAGACTGGCCCTTACACTGCCTAAGTACTAGTTGGGGAAGGCCTGGACTTCTTCTCCCAAACAAGAGAAGAGGAGCATCAGGAACAGAGGAAAGGAGGAAAGTCGACACAGGGAGCTAGCAAAACCAGGTCCCTGCAGAATTCCAAACAGGCTTGAGTTATTGACTTTAATAAGGATTTGACTTTTGACCCCTTAAAAGAAAGTAGAGCACATGGAGCTCTGCTGCAAAGCCTGAATTCGCTCCTGGGGTGAACCAGTGCCCAGGGACTGATACAAAGGTGCATCAATTAATGCTGAGCCTCGGAGGGGCTATATGTGGGTCCCCATCTCCAGAACTCTTCAGTCCCATGGACCCCAACCACCTGGGCAGGGTTATATTAAGAGAGGGCCTGGGACTCCATCTCCAATCGCCCTTCCAGAAAAGAAGAGGGGGAGCACTGTTGCGCCACCCCAAGGGCCCCCACTGGAGGAAGATCACGGGGAAGTGCTGTCCCACCCCCAACAGAGACCAGGGTCCTGGAACCTGATCTCCAGGCCCCTGATGCAGAGGGACTAAGGGAGGGTTCTGCTATGCCCCCTAGTGGTAGTGAGCTCACCCTTGCGCCTGTATCTGGGGGGCATGGTGGCCACTGGTCCTCCACCCTGCATCCTGCCTGCACATAGTGGACAGAAAGATTGAGGAAGCCTACTCCTGCTCTGGCAAGGGCAGAGCCAGTCGGGAGGGGAGTCAGACAGCTTGGGCAGGAGTGGGCTCCATGCAAGGCTCTAACAGAATAGAGGGTGGGGGTGTCTGGGTCTTTTCTGTGACATTCACAAAATGGGAAGGGGCACCACAAACAATATTGTGGGGGATGCAGGAGGCACAGCATACCAACCCAGTTACTCTTCAAAAGTTACTCTACATATGTGGAATCAATTAATCAATAACCCCGTCCCAAGGTTTGAGCTTTTGCTCTTCTGCAGTGCCCACCAGGGGGTAGTTCTATGATTGCATTTTATGTGGCCTAAAGTGTATGAAGAAGACACAAACACAAGTTATGTTTATTATAAATGCTTTATTTATAATAATGCTGACAGTGATTTTTGATCACTGTTAAAATGCTTTATTGGCATTAACAATTGCATTACACATGGTTGTTGATTACAGTGTCAACATTTGACAAAGTCAATAGGTGTGCTTATATGTTTTGTGATTACCCTTTTACAAAGCCAAAAGGCTTGTTTTATTTAAAGTGACACCCTCTCCCTTAAATTGTGATGTGCTGTCTGGCATAGGTTGGGAGCGTACTGTGATTTTAGGGGCCATGGACCTCTAGAGGTTAAATGTGACTGCAGAATGTAACCTAAGACAATTTCTATCTGTCTTATGTATATAGTTGTAAATGAATGCATAGCATTTAGTAATGTGTGTGTAATAAATGTATTTTTCCTTTCTAACAGAAAAAACACTGACTGGACAATCATTCTTTGAGTATTATTATTGAATGATGGTGAATGGGGATTACTAGTCCACACAACCTCCCCTGACTCAGAATTCTCTGAGTCAGTCATTACAATTGAGTGCTTGGTTCCCAGTAAGAAAAAATTGTGGACTTATTACTTGTGCAAGCCTCACATCATGCACAATGAATAAACCAATTTCCTAAAAAAAAGGTACTCCATCACCTGTTGCAGGTCCACTGAGTATGGATTGACCCTCCAGTGTTTTGTCATGGTTTTCAACTTTTATTGTCAGGAATCGTGTTCTTATGCTGTCAAGTATTTTTTTCTCTTACTTACTGCACTGACTGCAAGGGCAGTCTTGTTGAATGTCATTCACCATCACTGTTTCCTGAATCTTCATTGATTCTAGACGTTCCATCTCCTTCGTGGAAGTTTGTCATTTTTCCACTACGCCTGCAATGATAATTACATAATTGACGGTGGCATTACTAGCCACCCACAAACATTCCTACAATTTCTTACTAAACATTGGACAACTAGCTGATCCCTTATGAGTTCCTTAGTTGTGGTACCATATGGGCACTCAGTAGCAAATTTTCTCAACCTTGTCACAAACTCATCAGCTCTTTGTGAAAATGTGTAGAATTTGTGTCTAGTCATGACAATATTAATGGAGTTGGCAAATCTCAATTCAGTCTACATTTCACTTCTTTATACACATCCTTCTATTGCATTGCCTTGAGCACCTACAACCTGTGGTAAAAATGTAAACATGTGCCGTTCCTCATTACCCTATGAACTGAGAAGGAGCCCTTTTAACTGGTAGACAATAAATCCAATCCATCAGAGGCTTCTAAATATTTTTAAAGTTCTCATACCTCTCTTCTCATTCAATATTGGAAGGTCCAGATTGCAGGAGAAATGCAGGTGGAGCCATGGTATTGCTTGAGAAAGCCATGCTGTGGTTTGCAAAATTAACTTTACATAAAATCATTTCACAAATTTAACATTATGAGAAACTTCTTGAAGAATTGTGAGAGACATTTTCTACTTGACCTGTATCCTGGTAATGGGACTGATTTAGATTTTGGGGGATGGGTTGCTCCATCACAATGGTGACGGATAACCCATCCACTGAAATATAAATCCCATTATATCCTATCAGATTTATATTTTGCACTGTTGTGATACAGTAACCTAAATCAGGCCCTATATTTTGCAAGACTTTTAATGGGAGGCTGGCCTTCACATTAATGCAAGATAACAGTAAAGCACATTTCATGCCAAAAGCACAATTGAATTTAATTTTGTGAAATTTTCATTACATTTTGTGAAAACGGTTACACAGTTTTGCACACCCTCATTATCAAGATAACTTTAAAGACTACAATCTCATTAGCATAAAGTATGTTCTTAATTGGAGTAAACACCAAGCTGTCGGAAAATATGACCTTGTACCAATTCATCATTTAGAACAATGATATATATATATAATAAATTATGGGATTATGAGGAGTACTGAAAACAACCTAACCTCAGGAAAGTGCCACAACTTGCTTTGAGTCACAGTCCGTCTTTCCTAAAACAGTTTTTTTTCACAGGTGGTCTGTCTTTAGCTTACCGATGACAGTACTCAGTACTAAAGGGATGCCCACACGTGACATCTTCCTCCACAATGAGGTTCCCTCTAGAAAGTCATAGGCCATGCATTAATCTACAAAAATACGTGAAATGTTGGCCTTCATACCCATGTAACTTCTTCTTACTGAGGTGGTAAAGACCACCACTTTCCACAGCGAGGACACTTTTCCAGAACATCATGCAGCACAAAGCCGATTACCCATTCTCTCTTAGCCTCACATCAAGCCTACCAAGAAGAGCTTGGAGGACTGAAGGTCATATTCTTCAGGGGAAGACGACGTCTCACCAAATAAGTGCAGCTATTAGAAGGTCATGGGAACTGTATGTCACAATATCAATCAAATGAACTGGAAATTCAATCAGGTTTGATTTTGGCTGGCGGCCTTTTGGCTTTATAAACGCTTGATTTATTTTGCCATGGTGTTCGTAAACCTTTATTGTAAATAAATCTGCTGGCCATCCTCAATATAAAAAATGGCTAAAAGTAAATATATTTTTTATCTCAAAAAGCACACAGTGCACAATAGTAGCTGATACTGAAGGGAACTATTTTGTGTGTGGATGTGCTCCTTGTGAAAGAGTATAATGCTCTCACTAGCAGTGAAATTAACCAATGGCCGAAAAGGTCTGATCGTTTGTCCCATGCTGTATGTTGTTGTCGGTGGAAGAAAAATATAAATTATACAACAGACCAATGTATGAAGAGGTCTGGCTGAAAGCCCCTATAAGTGAGTAGATTATATGTATAATTATTGTAAAATCAAAAGGGTTTGGATGACATCAGAATAATTGTAGCCACATTACTACAATATTGTAAAGGCAAGTATATGTAGGAGTTAAGTATTGATTTACTATTCTTGACTCCACATCTACATGCATTTCATATATATATATATATATATATATATATATATATATATATATATATATATATATATATATATATATATATATATAAATATTGAGTAGAATCATTTATACTTAAGGCCTACAACTAACAGATTCATTTTGTGCAAATTTGTTTTCTACATATTTAAAAAAAATAAAATTTTCAGCACATTGAAATGAAATGGTATGAGATATAAGTTAATACAGGAGTGTTTTGAAGAGTATATTACCAATTGGTCCAAAATGATTTGCCTGCAGAAAATAACAGCCACATGCGCGAACCTTTTAACTAGGACACAGTGTGATTTTTGTTCTAAATGTTAATTGGCTTGGATGCAATGCAATGTGCAAACTTTGACAACAGAGTGTTAATATTTAACCACTCAGGTTTAAATATGTAAAAGACATTGACGGTCACCGCAAATCTCAACGGAAGGGGTGGGGTGAAGGGGGCTATGGGGGTACTGGGGGAAATAAAATAATAATTTTTTTAAACGTACCTGTTTCTGCAGCCGTTGGCCACCTCGATATTCTTCCCTCAATGATGTCCCACAGTCCCTGGGACACCAGCACAGGCTCCCCATGAAATCCTGGCACTGCTCTCATGCTATAACTTGCATGAGAACTGCACCAGAATTGGTCTGAGTACCTTGGTCTGCTGCTCAGACAGTGCACTAGGATCGGTCCAGTTTCTCCAAACCGGCTGTGTTGCACAGCGGGGTTGAGGAAACCTAAGTGAGCATGTCAGTTTGGCTGGCCTAAGACGGCCAACCAAACTGACACGTAGACTTAGTGCACTGACTCCTCTCTGCCTCCTCCCCCCTCCCATGGACTAGCCCCTCTCCTTCCTGCACATACTGGCTGAGCCAGCAGCTGAAAACATTAAAATGTTGTTTTATTTTTCAGCTGCTGGCTCAACCAGTGGGGTAACTCTCCTTTGCCACTGCAAAGAAGCTGCCTCTTGTAAAAGAGAAAACAGAAAGGCAGATATGCATGGGGTACAAAACGGGCGTAGCCATTTTTTTAATAATGTGTTGTTAAGATAGACGTGTACAATATTGCCATTTATGCAAGTAGGACTTGGCTTCCATGAATATTATACAAACTTTCCAATTGTTTGTTGGTAAGCTGTGGAAATATGAGCTGATTGATATGTACATTGACAATATTGTCATTATATTTTTAATAGCGAATCTGACTGCACAAATGATAAGGATATTATGAGTTCTGGGACCTGATCGGTGTAGGCCTTTTCAGTAGAAAAGTGAGTCCTTTTTTAAAATTTATGGGCTTTTAACTATCGCATGGGGAGATAAAATGGGTCGAAAATTACACTGTACGTCATGTGATCAAGGTCAGTGCTGTAGCCGAAATGTGTCATGGTGGATTAGGGCATTAATAAATTGTTTGGGGAATAACGGTGTTCTACATAAGTATATGTATATATATATCTATAAATATATATATATAACCTAGTGGTGGTTGCCACTAGGTTGTTATAATTAGGACTATATTTCCATAGAAAAAGCATTTTTGACTTGCCTATATCTTTAGCACTCTGGTGAATCTTCACAAAATTCGCCAAAACAAGTGTTTCGGTGATTCTTGTTTTGCAAAGAAAGATACAGGGTGATCTGTCAAACAGGGTCTAAGAGAAATGGGGGATCAAAAAACATGTGTTTCCCATGATAATTCACATAGGAGTTTTGAACAAAACTACAGGCAGAGCCGCTAGACAGAATTGCAGCAAATTTGGCAGAAATGTAGCATTCAGTATGCCGATCATGCTTATAGATTTTTTGTAAATCTATTCAGTAGTTTTTGAGATATTAAAAGGAAAACAAATTTGTATATCTATGGCTGTAGATCCTACTGACGACTTCGCAAATAATAAGAGCTCGTGCCCAGACCTGCACAACTCTGATTGGTTGCCAACACTTCTAACCAGGAAATGTTGGCAGCCATCCTGGAATTCAACTTCAACCGAGTCCCCCCCAAAAAAGTACAAACAATTAGACAAGGGGCTAGGGTAGAGTCACCCAGACCCCTTAGCTCTGGTGTTGAGGTCAGGGCTAAAAATCACTTTTTCCAAAAAAATTATGCTATTTTGCTGGAATTCTTTTTAAAAAATCACAGGCTCCTGTGCTTATTTTTAAGAAGCTCCTGGGTGGGCCAGACACTTCCCTGGGAATATTTACATTGGATGGGGGCTGTGTGACCCGCCCCGATTGAGCTAATAATGGCCCTTGAGACAACCATCCTCCAGGGCCAGGTCACTTTCTGCAAGTGAGAGCTGTCAACCAGCTCTAACGTGCAGAAAGTGAAGTGTTTTCTCTGAATTCACTGAAGCTGTCAAAGCACCAGCCAAGTCAAAGCAAACAGCTATGTCCCGGGGTAGGCACCTGGCCCTGGAGGATGTTTCCCTGTATGCAAATTTACGTGCAGGAAAACAAATAAAAACATTTGCTCTCACAAGCAGGGAGCTACTACTTAAAGCAGCTGCCCGTATTTGGGAGCAATGCTGGTTCCAGCAGGACGCAGAAAGCAGGCTAGGACTGCAGGGGCCTTGAGGCTCCCCCTGCAATCCTGTCATTCTCTCTCTCTTCCATCCTATAATGGGTTGGAAGAGAGAGAGAGAGAGAGAGAGAGAGAGAGAGAGATTGTCATTGCAATGGTCTCTCCATGCAATGTCTTCAAAGAGTAAGACTAGCAAGATGTTTGGTACAAAAGTTATAATTATATTTGGATGAACAAACATTGACACACCCACTCACAGCCCCACTAAGATACTGATGCACCCTCTCTCACACCCAGACAGATACTCTCACAGCCACTCACACCCAGATTCACCCTCTCACACATATTTTTACACCTAGAGAGACAGACCACAGCCAACTCCTGCCATGCAAGGCCAGAGGCCATGCGCAGGGGGGTTAGTCACAGTGTGTGGCCAAATGCCAGGCCCTGCAGCCAACACTACCTAATTGTCTATTTTGGTCCCTTTATAACTTTGCATCCATTTGACAAATGTGCATGAAACTTTGCAGACCTCCTGCCACTGTTTCGTTTTCGGAGGACTGAAAGTTTTGCAGCATTTGGCCAAGGGGGTGCAAAGAAAAAAGAGAGGTCCCAAAACAGGCTTTAAATCCAATGCATTGTCCATAGAGATTTGTATTTCGCCTAGCACAAAAACAATCAGCTGGATTTTTATGAAATTTGGCAGTATTATATATTGGGGGTGCAATGATTCTTTGCAGGTACTGCAAGTAAGTAGAGCAAGTAAATGTTAAGTTATAAGGTTTTTCAACTTAGTGATATGTTGCAGCACAATACTAATAATAGTAGCAAGGAAGCTCCAATAATAAAATAAACTACGTATGTAAAGTTCCAGATTTACCACATGAACCACTGAAAGATCAATTTTATGTCACATGCTAATGGAACCTATAAGCAAATACATAACAAATAGAGTGCATCTTAATCTTCATAAGTTTTCTTTGCATGCTCTCTGGCTCACAAAATGAAACTGGCCAGACAAGCCAAACAAAAGCCATCTTTCTTATGCAACCCCACGCAACAGAATGAACATTTGCCGTAGTAGTGAGCCACACAAACTATAATTTTGGACAACATGATCATAGGCCACTAGCAAAAAATAATAACCTAAATTTGTATAATAATAACAATGCTTGCCTTTCATTCTCTTTGGCCTTCATATGTGGCACAATCCTCCTAAAAGTAGCAAGCAAGCTCAAAGAATAAACTAGACTGCATACATCCAGTTTCAGATTAAGTACATGAAAAACTGAAATACCATTTATGGTCACGTGCTAATGGAAACCTATAAACAAATACATAGAAAATTGAATACATCTTGATCTATATAAGTTTTCTTTGCATGCTTTCCGGGTCACAAAATAAAACTATTCCCAACAAACCAAACAAAAACAATCTTTCTTATGTACTCCTGTGCAACAAAATAGAAAAGTGACCTAGCAGTGAGCTACACAAAAAACTATATGGGGGCCATGGTAATTGGCCAATAGGAAAAAAGTAATAACCTTAATTTTGATAACAACAGTAATTGGCTCTCATTCACTTTGGGCTTCATGTGTAGCACAATCCTACTAAAAGTAGCAAGGAAGCCCAAAAAATAAACTAGACTGCACATGTACATTACCAGAATTACTACATGAACAACTAAAAGACACCTTTATGATCACATGATTATGTAAACCAATAAACAAATACATAACAAATGCAATAGATAAAAAGAAAGAAATCACATTAAAGCTGAGTGCCACTCTGTAGTTAGGGTACGTCCAAATCTAGAAATCCCTCCGCTATTACCTATCTAATAACTTTCCACAAATTTGATGAATCACCACAAAACTTTCCAGACCTATAACATTTTCTACATTTTGAGATGTTGTAAATATTTGTGTTGAATCATTAAGTGGGGGCAAAGACAAAAGAGGGCCCCAAAATGAGTTTTCCACTAATCCATTTTCCATATACTATTGTATTTGAAGTAGCGCAAAAATGTCTGCATGGATTGACATGAAATTGGCTGGATTATATATTATGGTGCAGAGATGATTCTTCCTGGGCACTGTAGTAAGTTATAAGGCATTTCAACTTAGTGGCATCTGTCACCACTGTACTTTTGCAGAATTTAATCTACATTTTGTGAAACTACCATGGTACATGGCACAAACCTATTTAAATATATAAATATAAAATTCATTTCCCTACCTATTACCACTTTCATTAAGTTGTAATAGGTATGGGCATTCTATTTCTAAGGCCCTAACACTGAACACAGCCAACGTGTAGTAAAAACAATATGGCTGCATTTTCATTGTCAAAAAACAGCCATTACCCAATTATACACTGGCTTGTCATCACCATGTACCACGGTATACTGAAAAGTTATCACGGTATACCATGGACCAAAAAATAACTAAGGCCTAGCTATATTATTGTAATGAGGTACCCTTGTGTCACACATGGTGTTGCATGGGCAATGCACTATTTAAGTCAGATTTACAAAAGAATGCAAGGCCATAAATCATGGCCCTGTGATGACTAGTAAATCTGGAGAAACGCAGGGCAGTGCACTTCACTGTTTTGTGCTACTCTGTACAGCATAATCTACATTGCTGCTAAATTTCACATATATCTGTATGCCACGCCATTGTAGCCACACCACCATACACTATTTCCCTCTATGGAGCATATTTAAGATCACCTACAGCCATCTACCGACCCATTAGTGTCATTTTTTTTACGCTAATGTTTCGTTAGATGGGCAAAATTCCCTCGCCATATTTACAACCCTTTGCGCTACATTATGCCTGCACCAGGCATAATCTATGCAAATGGGGCGTTCCCCCATTAGGGGGGGGTGAAAAAAATAGAAATTCAGATTTTCTTGCATCCTTTTTTTCAGCACTTTTAACGCCTGCTCAGAGCAGCATTAAAAGAGGGCACACCATTTTTTACAGTGGGCCCTATGTACTCTGCAGGAGTAGTGCCAAAATTTTGCCGCTACTCCTGCAGAGTACATCAATAGCGCCATCAAAAATGGCACTATTGCCCCCTAACCTGCGCCATAGAGCACTGTATTTTAAATACGGCACACACATGGTGGTGGTAAAGGACGCAAGTAAAGTGGCGCTATACTGGGTGCAGCTCCACTTTTCTTAAATATGTCCCTATGCCTCTTCACTCAGCTCCTGTCCAATGTATGAGGCTCCACTCTAAGCCACTTCACTCTGCGATTTTACACTGTACTCAATGCCACTGTACCCACTCCAGACTATTTCACTCCCCTTTACGCCACTCCACTCGACACTGCTCTACAATGTGCTATTCCAATCTAGGTCATTGTACTGTATGCCACTCCACCCAACTCTATCATTTTGCATGCAACTCCACTCTACAATGCTCCACTGTATGCCACTCCACTGTAGGCTACTCCACTCTATGCCACTCCAGTGTATGCCGTTCCTCTCTACATTCCATCATTCTATGCTATGCTATGCTAACTCCACTCTATGCCAGTCCACTCTACACTGTATGCAACTCCATTCTACGCCTCTTTAATGTATGCCACTTCACTTTATGCCACTCTGCTATACGCTACTTCAGTATATGCTAGTCTACTCTACACCACTTCAGTGTATGCCAGTCCACTCTATGCTATTCCACTGTATGCCACTCCACCGTATGCTTCTTTACTCTGTGCTACTGCAGTGTATGACAGTCTACTCTACCCCGCTCCATTCTATGCTATTCCATTGGATGCCACTCCACAGTACACATTCCACTGTTTGCTATTTGACTCTACCCCATTCCAGTAAATGTCACTCCAATCTACACTGCTTCACTGTATGCAACTGCACTGTATGCTACTCCACTATACACTATTCAAGTCTACGCCACTCTACTGTACACCACTCCACTCTATGCTAGTCCACTTTATGCCACTCCACTATACACTGCTCCACTCTATGCTACTCCAGTTTACACCACTGCACTCTATGCCATTCCATTTGATGCTAGACAATTGGACGCCACTCGACTATATGCTATTTCACCAAAAACTATTCTACACTACACCACACCACTGTACTCCGCTCTATACTATTCCTCTGTATGCCACTCTATTCTATACTATTATACTGTACACAACTTCAATCCTTTCCCCTCTACTGTATGGTATTCTACTCTACCCCATTCTACTGTACGCCACTTCACTGTATGCTATTACACTCTACCCTACACCATAATACACAACCACTTTACTGTATGCCACTCCACTGTACACTAGTACACTATACACTATTGCACTTTTTACCACTCCACTTACATTACTACACTATACCCTCCTACTGCGTATGCCACTCCACTGCACACCAATCCTATCTATGCCACTCCACTCTACACTATTCCACTTTATGCCACTCCACTGTAATCTACTCCACCCTACCTCACTACAGTGTACTCTCCTTCTCTCTATATAACTCCATTCTGCAAAACTCTATTATACTCTATGCCACCCTACTATACTGTAGTCCACTGTATCCATGTACACTCCACTGTCCAAAACTGCACTCAACTCTATGCCTATACACTCTACGTATGACACAGCACTCCAGTATACTGTATAAGATTCCAGTCCAATTTATAAGTTTCCTCAACTCTACGGTATACTAATGGAATGTATGCCACCTCATTCTATGCTAATCCACTGTCTCCCATACCACTCTATATCACTCCACTGTAGCGCTGTGACTGGAGGAGGGGCAGGAGCCCTTTAAATCTGTAACGCGCTCCCGCCGTCGCGGGAAGCGCTGTGACCGGAGGAGGGGCAGGAGCCCTTTAATTTTGTAGATCGCGCTCCCGCCGTCGCGGGAAGCGCTGTGACTGGAGGAGGGGCAGGAGCCCTTTAAATCTGTAACGCGCTCCCGCCGTCGCGGGAAGCGCTGTGACCGGAGGAGGGGCAGGAGCCCTTTAATTTTGTAGATCGCGCTCCCGCCGTCGCGGGAAGCGCTGTGACTGGAGGAGGGGCAGGAGCCCTTTAAATCTGTAACGCGCTCCCGCCGTCGCGGGAAGCGCTGTGACCGGAGGAGGGGCAGGAGCCCTTTAATTTTGTAGATCGCGCTCCCGCCGTCGCGGGGAGCGCTGTGACTGGAGGAGGGGCAGGAGCCCTTTAAATCTGTAACGCGCTCCCGCCGTCGCGGGAAGCGCTGTGACCGGAGGAGGGGCAGGAGCCCTTTAATTTTGTAGATCGCGCTCCCGCTGCGCGGGACGCGCGCGGGCGGCGCCCGGGCGAAGCCCGGGCCAAGGGCGGGCCCGTCCTTCGCCCGTCATCGACCGGAAGAGGCTGGGCTGGGCCCCCCCCCTAACGTCTACTTCTTCTGCCTGTGAATCTCCATCAGGGTGCTGTACCAGATATTGTGTGAGTTTGTTACCAAATATGGGGAAAAGAAAGTCTAATGTTCAGAAGGGGGAAGCCGGGTCCAGCTCCCTTCAGTCCTCCATTACTAGTTATTTATCCTCTGTGATGGGGGCCATTGAATCCGAACTTGAACATGTAGAAGAAAGGATTGGGGCTGTCCAAAGTACTGTTCAACACCCCCCCTTGGAACCTACCATCCATATTTCCACCTTTCCAAGGACTGGTCCTTCATCACTGATCTCGCCTCTGAATACCAGCCAGTTGGGCGCCGATATACTCCCCACAACCGACCAAATTAATTCTTCTCTCCTTTTAGCTATTCCTCCTCCTGAAAGCTCTTGCTCTCAGGCCGATTCTCCCCCTTTGAAGAAGAGGAGAGCCGGGAAAAAGCTCAAAAATACAAAAAAGGCCCTGGGCCCCAATAAGAATCTACCTACCTCCCTAGCCCATAGTGACCAACCACCAATCCCCCTGGTCTCCTTCCCCGAATGCCCTCCGAGTAAGGATGCTCCTGAAGATCTTTCTAGTTTTATTGACTTGACACTCAAATCCTTTTGTGCAACTCTTGAGGCAAAAATTTCCACCTTGATCGCTAGGAAGCTCGATTGCTTTTGTAACGATGTGACCAGGTTTTTATCTAGTTTTTTAAAACCAGGTCCTTTATGCACGGGAATACTTCATAGCCCCGAACCAGCACATCAGTCTACTCCTCCCCCTACTTTGGTATCCCAAGGAGTAAGCAATTTTTTGCCTGATCCACGAACCATCTCTGGTCAAGGACCTTTCGCTGACAACCCTGCATCAGGGTCGATAAGGGAAGTTTATTCCTCTAGATCGCATGACAAAGTTCCTACTAAACTTACTAACCATGCAGACTTTTTACATTTACCACCTGCCTGCAACCCGTACGTTCTGGTTCTTTCAAATGTTCCTCCTCTGGAGTGCTCCAAACAAGAAGATACCCACTCCCTAATTAGAAAAGCTGGTCACTGGTTGAACTTCAATTTCAAATCCAATTGTTTCCACAATGATAAGATTCTCATGGCCCGAAGAGTGAGGAGGGTAGGACACTCCAAAGTATTGGAGGAGGGAGACTATGTTGTTTTAAATTTTGCTAATCCTCGTTCAGTAGACAATTTTTTGACCAATTTGGACTACTGTAAAATGTCAACTAACAGGATTCAAATACATCCCCTGTATCATTTTTACGACCCTGTGCTCCTACCAAACCGCATTGTCACTAATTCTAGTATTCGCAGACCAGATTTTGAAAGGCTTCATTTACAGGTAAATGTACCCTCTAGCAACCGGTTCTCGACTCTCAGTCACCTTGACGTGAACGATTGACTATCGGTGACCCACCCCTGCTCTTCTAAAAAGGAGAGACCAAAGGCTGGGAATGTCCACGCTGATTGTATCTGGGACACAGGAAAGCCTGTTTTGGACCTGAAAGCTCCTATAAATACTAAAGTTCTAATGTCATGTCCTGTGTCTAGACCACTAACTCTGCTTAGCTGGAACATAGCAGGGCTGCGATCTAAATCTGACAATTCAGACTGGAAGAGCTTCATTTCCTCCTACGATATAATCTGTCTACAGGAGACCTGGTCCAAAGATACGTTCCTCCTGAACGGTTTCACCTCTTTGTGTCAGCCGGCATTAACCTCCCAGATGGGGAGAGCTAGTGGCGGCCTCTTAGTTCTCGTTTCCGTACATCTCCCGCTTTTAAAAGTGTCTTTAATCTGGTCTTCCCTTTATTTTATGGTTGTCCTTGTCTCTATCTGTGGCCAAAAGGATATCCTTATTTTAAACTTTTATAACAATATTCCACGGGGCCTCCTTATGGGTCATTTGGAAGAGGTAACGGATTTTATAGATTCTTCACATGCTTTGCAGAATAGTGACCTAATTATTATATGGGTGGGCGATTTCAACACTACTCTGTGCAGCAAAGAACACATGGACCTGTGTGCCTTTCCTGCTGAGGGCAGAGAGTCAGTATTTCATTTTAACCATACATCTGAAGGAGATGCCTTAAACCTTTTTACTTGTAAATTTGACTTGGTCCATGTTACCGAGAAATTGGCCCCTGACGCCTGCAATATACCAACCTTTACAGGGAATTTGAGGGGGAGTATTATCGATTTCATACTTATCAGCTCCTCTGATTTTTACGTAATTCATGAATTCAAGATTACGCCCCACTGTGCGAGTGATCATAACCCCCTTAGTATTATATTGGACCTAAAAATTATTCAGGCACCCAATAATAAAAGCTTGAGCGCTGCTACTGTTTATAATCCAAACTGTGGCATACGTTTAAAATGGGACAAAATAGATCCAAAACTTTTTAACCAGGAAATTGTAAGAAGTAGGTCGGACTCGATTCAGATGTGTCTCTCCCAGCAGTTAGATTCTGACCGCATAGTGCGTGAATTTGAAATTTTAAGCACTGACATTTCACGCGCCTTGGCGGTGGACAGGCCTGCGAAGGGGCCGGCGGCCCACAGATGGTTCGATTCCGCGTGTTCATCTGCCCACAAAAAACTCAAAGATGCACTTAAAGCAGTTCCTCTCTCCCGTCAATTAGTTAAAATAGCCAGAGTTGATTATAAGGCTGCCATTGACAAACGGAAATCAGAAATTAGGTCCAGGGCCTGGGGCGATCTTTTGGCTGCATCTGAGCAGAAGGACACTTCTAAATTTTGGAAAGTGATTAATCACTCATACTTTTCTGGTCACCACTCTTTGGCCGATGACTGTCTTATTACTGAGGATGTCTGGTTAACTCATTTTAGGAAAGTCTTCTGTTCAGGAACCTATGAGAATTCGCTTGTAAATTCTTCTGCACTTTTCAATTTAGATTCCAAAACTAAGGCCCCAAACATTATTTTTGACCTCCACGAGGTCAAAAATGCTATTAATAGATCAAGGCAGGGAAAAGCTCCCGGCCCTGATGGGGTTCCCGCTGACCTTTTTAAATCAGAAATTGATCTTTGGGGTCCGCTAGTTACAAATGTTTTGAATAGTGTGGTAAACAGTAACGTTCCCCTTTCATGGAAATCGGCCATTATTGTTCCTATCTTTAAAAAAGGTAATAGACAAGATCCTTCCTGTTACAGACCAATCTCTCTTATTGATTCGACGGCAAAGATTTTAGGTAGAGTGATCTTGTCCCGGTTAGAAGACTGGGTGTCCGAGGCCCATATTTTATCCCCTATTCAATTTGGTTTTAGACCTGGTGTAGGCACAGTTGAGCAAGTTTTAAACTTGCAGCTGATACTCAGCAAATATGTGACAGTCAAAAAAGAGTCTATTCACATGGCTTTCATTGATCTAACCAGTGCCTTTGATATGGTTAATAGGTCAAAGTTATGGCAAATTTTGGAAGCCTTAGGCTGTGATCCGCCTCTATTGGAGCTTATTAAACGCCTACACACAGACCTAACAATTTCTGTTCAGGTCGGCTCACATGGGCAGAGAACCTCCCCCATCCCGTCAACTAGGGGCGTAAGGCAGGGATGTATCTTAGCCCCTTTTCCCTTTCTGATTTATATAAATGGGCTCTATGATTCACTTTTAAAACATGCAAAGGACATACCGAAGATGGGTCAGAGACACCTTCCAGTTTTATTATACGCTGACGATGCAGTTTTAATTGCCCGTACTGCAAACGGTTTACAGGGACTACTGGATGTATTTTACGATTTTATGCTGAATCTGGATCTGAAAGTAAATTACCCAAAGACTTTTGTTATGACTTGTGGCCCACGCAACACTAAGTCTAAACTATTTTCTATGGGAGGGCACACTCTTAATAAGGTCAAAGAATTTTGTTATCTAGGCATGTACATGAGTTCTTCTTTGTCCTGGAAGACACACATTAATTTTAAGCTCCAACAGTTGATAAGGAATAATGAAGCAATTTTTCGCTTTTCAAATAAACTAGGTCACAGACCCCCTGCTCAGTTGAAAACTCTTTATAATTCCAAATGCACTGCATCGGTCCTTTATGGGGCAGGCGTCTGGGGCTATAATAAAATACCGTCTCTTCAGAGTGTAGAAAATAAATTCCTGCGCAGATTATTGTTGGTTCCAAAATGCACCGCAAACATAATCTGCCATGAAGAACTGGGTCAGTGCTTTTTGGAGGACAGGGTCTTTATGGCTCCCCTACTGCTGTGGATCAAATGTTGGTCAAATCCTATGGCAAGTTTGGTCCAAGACTGTATCACTGATTGTCTTCAATTGGAATACTCAAATAGGATTCCCTGGCTTATGTTTCTGCAAAACTCCTTTGAGAACCTAGGGCTTAGATATATGTTTGATGATCCCCATCTATTAACCACAAACTCTAGGTCTGTTTTGAAGTCTACCTATTCCAAGCACATATCAGAGCTGAGATTTTATAGTTCCCTGAAATTGAAATCTTTTGATTCTTATTCTCGGATTGTGACTGTTCCATGCCTTGAACCCTATTTGTCTTGGTTTTCAAGTTTTAAAATAATTTCCTTTTTAACATTTTTTAGACTTAATCTAATTCATTTTAAGGTAGCTTTCCCTGAACCATGTTTCTGGAAAAAGGATTTACCGCTTTGTCCCTGTGACTCCAAATCAACCCAGAGCACTTTGCATTTTTTTCTTTTTTGCCCTTTATATGCTGCACCTAGAGGGGCCTTTATTTTACCCACGTTACGTCTTTTTAGACCTATTCATTATAAGGAAGCCCTGCTATACCTTCAGAGGTTGCCTAATATCCAAATTTGTCACCATGTATTAGACTTTGTCACAGCTTCTTTACGCATTAGGAAAAGGCCTATTCCTTTTTAAATATTTTATGTACGTATAGTATATCTTTTTAACGCCAACATTTGTACTTTTCTGACTTTGTGATTTTTAATCATGTCTAGTATATTTATCTATGTATGTCAAGGGGTTTCAGTTTGGATGTTCATCTGGTGCTTCCAGTAATGGTTTTTAAGTTTTATTTTACTATTTATAGATTGGGAAATGTGTCTTGGTTTGTACTTTTATGGCAATTGCCGAATAAAGTTATTTGACTGACTGACTGACACTCCACTGTACACCACTCCACCCTACGCTATTCCACTCTATGCCACTCCATTCTTCTATAAACTGGAGTAGCATACAGTGGATTACTGTACTCCACTGTACAGTATTCGACTGTATGCTACTCCACTTTACGGTAATCCACTCTAAGCCACTACTGTGTACTCCACTCTATTCTATGCCGCTCCATTGTATGACACTCTCCTCCACTTTATATAACAGCACTCTATAAAGGTTTACCACACTTCATGGCACTCTATGACATTCTACTCCAGTCTATCCCTGTACACTCCACTGTCATACTCTGCACTCCACTCTATGCCCATACATTCCAATGTACAACACTCTATGCCACTATACAACACTTTTCTGTGAGACACAGCACACCACTCAACAGTATGAGAACCCACTTCAATTTATAATAGTTTACTACCTACTCTGTTCCATTATACTCCACTAGATGCCACTCTACTTTATGACACACCAATACACTGTACTTTACTCCACACTATGTTACACCGCTCCGCTTGAGTCTATTCCACTGTACAATACTTTTCCTGACTCAACAATACAATCTACACAGTTCCACACACTACGGAACTCTATGCAACTCTACTCTATAACACTCTACTATACTGTATGCCACTCTCTGACACTTTACTCGTTCCTATACCTCTTCCCTCCACTGTATAAGATTGTATTATACTGTATTCCACTGTACAACACTCCACTGTACTCTACAGTCCTCTAGTCTGTTATACAACACTGCATGCAACTCTTTGTATGCCACTTTACCCCACTTTGTGTCACTGTATTCTGAAGTTAAAAAAAACAGAAATTCAGTATTCATAGTTAGCAGCGCTAACTATCACTCGCACCCCCTTGTGCACTGCTCATGACCTACCAAATTGCTTCACTCATGACATGTTCTATGACATCATTTATGACATCACCAGTGATATGTCGAATGACATAATTGATGACATCACTGATGACATCACCCAGCTACATTTTCCGCACATATTACTGTGTAAATTACTATGGTAATACACGTAGCATAGTTCATATTAACAATCAACTACAAATTTATGAAAAACCCTCATAGAGAGGAGTGTTCAATCTGTATACATCTCTTCTTCTCTCTTGTATTTATAACTGCAGATTTTCAGCAGCTTTTTTACTTCAAACCATTAATGTTGTCACTGGAAAATTCAGCTAAGTATATTGTTACCTTAAGCTTTGCTTTTTTTCACTAATTTCTAAGTTTTTTTTTAAACAAAAACAAATCTTTTTATTATACCTTACTGTTACGTTACTTTAACCTTTTGTTTTTTCAGTAAATTGCCAGGGTTATTTTTTAAAGTAAATTAATTATTTTGTCAGTGTATTTACAGTAGAATTACTATAATATATCACGTGGCAGAGTTTATTTTGAAAAGGAATGCTTTTCTATTGTAACATAACAAGAAGGGATTCATTGTGTGCAAACTGTTTGTAAAACATGATGTGAGGGTATAAAACAGATGGATACAGCAATATTTCAGTTGAGACTGTGTATCTCTTCAGTTCCTGTAACTCTCATATTGAGACAAATCCATACAATTGTATTTTGAGGTATCATAACTCTCACAAGATGCTTGCAAGGCCCACCGGGACACTTGCTAGATTGTAGAGGTGTAAATCTCATTTTAATCTGTTGTATCACTCTCTTTTCCATGTCTTCAGTTATTATTTAATGCTAATACAAAATAGGAGTCATTTAAATATGGCTAAATATTTATTTTGTTTTTTTATAAGTGATGATTCTTGCAAGGCGCCCACTGGAGCCGGGTACACAATCTCCTGTGTGAACTCTGACAGTGCTGTACTTCCTGTTCATCTCTCACGAAGCACTTGAGAGATCATACATTTGTAATTAAGCTAATACCAATGTAATTTTGAACAAAATAAGACATGAGAGCTATTGATTAACTTAAAAGAATTGATAATATGCTGTCCTAGTCAAGATGTAGAGCAAGTAGTTATTTGTGGAATTGTGAGACATTCGCAAGAATTCCGGGAGAGGAAACACATCTCAAAGAAGGATTCTGTTTGGGTAATATGAATATGAATGTCTTTATTTAGAAAATGAAGATTTGATCCACAAAGGCTTGCTCAGGCGGAGTGAGCTCATGCTGCCGAGCTAGACAGCTCTTCCGGGGCTTTCACATCGTTTGAACCTAGAGATACTGTGACTGCACAGGTACTGAGTGCTGAAGCAGACAACAACCCTGCTTACCTTAATAAAGCATTCCTTTTTGCTGCATGGTTAAGCAGATCGTTGTTTTATCAGAGACAATCAGGTCTGCACAGGGCAAAGTTGTCCAAGATCACAAACGCTCCCTAGGAAGTAGTTTTGTTTTTTTAAAGTTATTTGTCCAGATTTTTCTCCTTTAGCTGATGTTGTTGTCCCACCCCTCAGTTGTAATTTTAGTTCTACCCTATAATAACAGTTAAAAATACATCTATGTTGTTTGTAGTATATTTCCCTTTTTTGCCTTCTTAAAAACTCATGCAGGAGCCAGAAAGCCCATTATAATCGGAAGCTCTCACCAGCCTCTCGGAAGAGTTCATGAGGAGATTGCGAGAGCCAGGGAGACAATTCCTCTTGTGCAGTCCAGGGGGGCAGTGCTTCCTGGTTTGTTCTTGCAAGCCTTCCGGGAGACTGTAATTTTATAATGGAGTTTGCATTTTTTACTCAACATATTCTGATGTAATATTTATGATTTGTACACACCAGAACATTAAAAGTGTGTTTAGTTTACTAAAATGAAATTTATTATATAATAGTGGGGAAACGTAAATTCATCATGTGCCTGAAATCAATATTGTTATATAGCACACATTGATACTAATTTATTTGTTGTAAGTCCAATTATTAATATATTAATATTAGAAGAAGTTCAATAATTATATAGTTGTATCCTTGAGAGCCCGCATACCTACAATGAATATGAACTTATGAACTTTAATGCTTTTCCTCTGTTTATTGTGTATATATAAAGAGTTTCACATCAATAGCGGTTTATGATTTCAAAATTCCACACTGCACTCCAGGGAGCAATTTACCTTCAAATTACTTCTTTATTAGGCCAGCCAGTAAAAATCAACGTGTTTCGACTTAACAAAGTCTTGATCACGGTTGCTTAGTCCTACTACTACTTTCCATAATTACCTCTACACAGTATCCACCTCTAATGTGGCATTCTGGGAATGGTAGTGTTAAACATCAATACATAATATCATGTTAAAATTCCCTACTCCAACACTCCACTCATGTTTAATGTTTTTCAATAGCAACATATGGTTACTGTAAACATATCCTCCACAACTCTATTGTATATCTTGACAAATTATCATCACAAGACAAGCTAATTGTTCCTTAATTACTAGAATGCTTATTATCAGCTAAGTGCTCACATTTCTCTACATGCTTATTATATATTGTGCATTGTTAAACATTTTCTCACATTTATTGATGTGCAATTGTTTAATAATTATACATGCTGCATGTGATTAATTTATTCACAGCCCATTGCTTTCTTATATTTTTGGGCAATTTACTATTGTCTAATGCTCTCTCATACCTGCCACTCGCTTTTAATATATTGCTCTTCCTGTTGTTCATGCCTCATTATAGATCAACAAACCTAACGGCCATAAAGCATATTAACTGCCATATTAGTCTCTAATAGTATTGATCTTACTACTTCATCACTTTTTTAAATATTCATTCATTTCTTCCTAATTTTATAGATGTACAGGCAATTCCTCATCATTGTTCAAACCATTGTGATTCTTATTTTGTAATTTCATAATGAGACGAGATTCCAATATGCACAATTTCAGTTCCCTGTCACCACCTCTTTCCTCTTTATTTAATCTTGCAATGCCATAATTCAATAATCTCCAGTCATTTTGCATCATATTTTTTACCAATTCTGCAAGCTTTGCATTTAGTGTATTTCAGAAAACCTAATTTTTCTTTATCCAGCCATGATGGTTGCCTTGACATCACGAAATGGCTCCTTACCAATTTGCCATTTAATGACAGTGCTCTCTTATAAGTTATTTTTGGATTTTCTCCCACTTTACTTCCTATTTCCGGGTTCTGACTCAATAATTTCCAATATTTTTTAAATATGTTATCAATCTCTCTATTCTCCTTGTTGTATGTGAGGATCATCCGAAGTGTGTCACTCTTTTCAGTTTGTTCCTTGCTCTTATGTTGTGTGAGGATACTAATACGATCAACCATTTTTGCTCTTTTTAAGCATTAGTGTATTGATCTGGAAGAGCATCCTCTCTTCAGGAATCTCTGTGCAGCAGTCTTGAAATGTTTTAGCATTTCTTCATCATCAGAGCAGTTCCGTCTCAATCGTAAAAATTCACCATAAGGGATATTATTTTTCAGATGTTGTGAGTGGAAACTTGAGCCATACAATATACTGTTTGTTGCTGTTGGCTTCCGATACAGAGTTGTTTCCAATTTGTTATCCTTCACATACACCTTAACATCCAAAAAATCAATCTCAGTTGTAGTCATGTTGAAAGTGCATTTAAAGCCATGTGATTCTCGTTCAGTTTGTCAAATATCATGTAGCACTCCTGCATGATTTTGGAAATGATTGAAACATGCTTACCGAATAATATATTTTTGTTTAATCATAAGCAGTATATGCAAGTTTGTGGAATGTCCTTCTCTCCAAGCTACGCAAATCTCACCATGGGATGGTGGTAGAGGGATGTGGCTTGGGGGGGAGGAGAATGAGAAGTTTTGGGATACATTGCCTTATGGGTAAGATTCATTAATGATTTATTCATCATTTGGAAAGGATCAGTTTATGAATGTAAGTGATATTTTGACAAACTGAACGAAAATCAATCTACTTGCAACATAAGTACAACTGAGATAAAAGATACGAATTTGGAAGTTTTCAGGGTAACCTATGTTTACTGTAAGTGACGCATCATCACATTCAGTCCAGCCAGATGACTTTTTAAGGTAGACTGTGTAGTGACCATAGTTGTTTGAGTGTCCATGATGAAAAATAGCACCAACAGCTGTGTATGTTTTCTTATGATTTAATATCTGACCAGCTTTAAAGTTGGTGAGATCATGGTTAATCATGCTACCATCAGCTCTACATCTTTGTAGCATGCGAATGAGTATGTTTTGAACTGTGTCTTACAACTAACATAAACAGTAGTTCTGAAGTGCAGTCTGGACAGGAGTTGTTCTGTACAGTTTTAGCAAAACGTTTTTTCAAAAGCTACTGACTTGCAACCTGGAACTGTAAGATACCCAAATTGCTCTTACTGAATGTCAGTTCTGCCTGAATAGCGACAAATGACACATACATACTTCCATGAATAGTTTGTTTTAGAGAAATGATTAATTCCAATTCCTTCATTTTCTAACACTATTACCACTACATTAAAAAACTCCTGTGCATCTTATTGAATGTGCAGATTGAACTGTGTCCCACCATTATAGTGGTCTGCTATATCATATATAAATACAGCTGAATTACACATGTATTTTGAGTGAACTGAACCAAGTTGTCTTTGTTGTCTACAATGTTTTCAACCACCGCTTGTAAGTGGAATAGAACATTAAATATTACATTACAATAAAATGAAACTCCAGAAGTTCTGGACTTTATACGTTTTTAGCTTTTTTAACTCTTTGTGGATTCTTCACTGAACTCTGAAACTTTTGAATGATCTACAATCTCAGAACTTTTTCTCTTTTTACAACTTAGATGCTTGTCAAGAATTGGATATATGCTCAGATGAGGAGCATAGAGCTGTCACAAATTATTGTATTTGATAACACATGATGAGTCAGGATTGACTTTGCTCTCATCAAGGTTTAGAAAGTACAACCCTGACAATGTCCTCACTCGTGATAAAGAAAAATAAGACACTCCTTTTTTAAAGACTGTGTGACCTGTATTTATCATTGCTGCATCCAAACTTAACCCTTGAGACTTGTGAATGGTGACAGCATAGGCCAAACACAGAGGAACTGTTGTCTTTTCACGTTCAGATCTTTTACCACGATCTATCTGGCAGTGCAGCTTTCAATTTATTTCCTTCCTCAATGTGATAACATTTAATCAAAATATATTCATAGTCTGTTCTGTTGATATATGGAAGGAAGTCTATCACATTTCCCATTGTACAATCCACAAATCCCTCCTTGACGTTCAGATTTTGTTGCAAAATTATCATGCAATTTCTACAGAGGTTTAGAGTCTTTTCTAAACCAGCAGAATGTGATTCCAGTTTTCTTACCTACTGATTGACAGAGTGTTATGTTTACACCATGATGTTCTATTTTATCTTCACTACTAAGAGTCATTGTCTCCTGTTTTTCCAACAGAAGTATTTCTAATTTAAATTGTGGACATTCATCCAATGTTGGCATTAGGCAGACAATCTATTTCTGAGTTTTCCTTAGATGTTGCATTATAGAAGCTGGTTACTTCCTGTGTGGGAATAGAAATCTTACCTTGCGAGAAGCACACCTTTCTGAGCTTGTTTGCTAATGTTACTATTGTCATGTTGTTAGACTTTTCATCCTTGGCATGGTCTCCCTTAACTTTTTGCCTCTGTATCCCAGGTTGTTAAAGTGTAGCTTCCCTTTGGGAGTGGATAGATATGTCGAGTTTGGGGTCTCTGAGCTCACAATTTAAAAATACATCTTTTAGTAAAGTTGATTTTAAGATTGAGTGTTTGAAAATGCCACTTTTAGAAAGTGAGCATTTCCTTGCTTAAACCATTTCTGCGACTCTGCCTGTTTGTGGATTCCCTGTCTGGGTCAGTTTGACAGTTGGGCTGGTTGCACCTCTCACTAGACAGTGACACAAAGGGATCTGGGGTGTAGCCTGCATATCCTGATGAGTCATCTGTGCTAGGAGGGAGGGAAGGAGTGGTCACTCACACCTGAAAGGGCTGTGCCTGCCCTCACACAATGCAGTCTCCAACCCCCTGTTGTGTGTCTGGGGCCTGGCCTGAGCAAGGCAGGATTTCACAAACAAGAGAGACTTTCCTTTGAAGTAAGCCTACTTCAAAGGGCAAAATGGGAATGAGAAGGGCACCCAAAACCACTGACTTTAGAACACTTCTGGAAACCAAGAGGAACCGCTGCCTGGTGAAGAGCTGAGGAGCTGAAGAAGAAGAGCTGCCCTGCATGTTACTGTGCTTTGTGGAGCTATCCTACAGATGCAGCTTCTGCCTGTCCTTGAGGACAAAGACTGGACTTTGTGTGCCTTCCTTCTTGTGGAAAACTCTCCAAGGGCTTGATTTAGAGCTTGCCTCCTGTTGTTTGAAGTCTCAGGGAGAGCAAAGACTTCTCTCTGCCAGCACCTGGAGCCTCTGCTGAGACTCCTACTTTGCCAAGTGGTGCCCATCCAGTCCCTGGGACCCTGAAAGGAGACGCTGCCAGCCCAAGAGTGAGAAAGCCATGCACAGACCACCGTGCGGGGAAAAGATCGATGCAACTCCTATGCGCGGCTGAAAAATCGACACGTGGCTGGCTCCGTGGTTAAAAATTGACTCTCGCCTGCAGCGTGTCTGGAAGACCGTGGTTTTCGGATCATCGTGCGGCAGGATTTCCGATGCAAACATCGCTGGGCGTATAAAAACGACGTAATGCCTGCCCGTACCTGAGAGTGCAGTTCGAATCGACACAACGCTCTCCTGCAGAGAGAAGAAACAATGCATACGATTCGACTGAAGGAGAAAAGACGCACAGTCTCGCGCATGAGTGATATTGGCGCATCGCAAGCCCTTTTTGATGCACACTCGCCCATGCAGGGTTATTTTTGATGCACCCAGATACATTTCTAACCTAACAGCATTAGAGTTGTGTTTAAAATTACATGAAGAATCTTTTTGTTTTTTAATTGATAACTTGACTTGTATATTGTGGAGTTTTGTCATTTTGGTCTTTTTTTTTAGACAAATATTTTCTATTTTTCTAAACCTGTGTTGTGACATTTTGTAGTATTTTCGTTAAGTTACTGTGTGTGTTGGTACAAATACTTTACACCTGGCACTCTGAAGTTAAGCCTGCCTGCTCGTGCCAAGCTACCAAGGGGGTGAGCAGGGTTTAGATAAGGGTGATTCTCTTTTACCCTGACTAAAGGGAGGGTCCTTGCTTGGACAGGGGGTAACCTGACTGCCAACCAAAGACCCCATTTCTAACACATGTCTTATAATATGTTCCCATATTTTACATTTGCTGTCTGCCTCATATTTTCTCTCAATTCAGCATATTGAAAATGTAACCATGTGCTAACATTTGCTATACTTCCTAATGACTTTTTAGTTTCTTCATGAACAAGTTAAAAAAAACTGTTTACCCTTTGCCAGGAGTCAACTGTAGAAGCCCCCCAAAAACTATCACATGTTTACTACCTAATAGAACATCATAGTCAGTTGTGGGACCTTTTGCATCCTCAGATGATTGAAAGCTAGCATAAGGTTTGATAGCACGCTAACTTCATTAATAATGAGAACTTTCAATTATGGATGCTTCATGACAAGCATCACTAGATAACTTTAGGTATTCTAGTTTGTTGTCATGTTCCACAGGCAACATAAGTTGTCTGTGTAGTGTGATTCCTTTAATTTTGTTAAGAGCTAGCCCAGTAGGAACAGTCACAACACAAGATAGATCACAGCTATTTTTCTGTGAACAATTGCAGTTAGCACTTCAGTCAGAAAACATTTCCCTCTACCTTTCTGACCACTAACACAGAGAAGTGATGGTTTGAATGTTTTACAAGTACAGTCAGACTTATCATGTGGCAGTCTGTGCTCTACAGATTTTATTTGCTCCAAAATCTTTAGCTGTTCATCATATAGTTGAGAGATGAAACTTTCTAAATCAATGCTCTCACTCCTCACTTGACCCGCAGCATTTTTTACTCCAGTTATAGCTATGGACACCTCATTTTCAATGATAGACTGGCCAAGTAGATTTTGACTAATGGGCTTAATCCCTGGCTATCCTGTGAACTTTCCTTTGTGCTATAATTGCAATTGTTTTTTTACTCCAGTTATAGCTATGGACACCTCATTTTCAATGATAGACTGGCCAAGTAGATTTTGACTAATGGGCTTAATCCCTGGCTATCCTGTGAACTTTCCTTTGTGCTATAATTGCAATTGTTTTCTCCCATTAAATTTCATAATTTAACAGTTTCTGATACCTGGGAAACACTTATTGTATGGTATCCTTGACTGCATCGAGAACATCTTCGTAACAGCCATAGTCACCTACCAGTTCATTTCTAAACGCCAATTTTTAAAAAATTGTAATAAAATAGATGACCTTTTCTCACCTGTTTCACAGCTCAATTTACAATGTTTAATGAGAATTGGTTTTGAATGTCTCAGTAAACATCCATTACTGCCAGTTACTTCAAACCTCTGTTGCTCAATGTTCTCATCTATATTATTTCTGTATGTATAGTACTTCAGTACTTCATACAAACAAAGGTTTTCTAGATGGGCACTTTGATATGGGTAATAAGTGTCCATCATATTTGTTTTAAGGATCTCAATGCTTTCTGGATCAAACTGAGGAAGCTGCTCAATTTCAGAAAATGGTCTCAGCACACGTTTTTGTGTTGATGTCAGGCCTAAACTAGCCCAAATGATTGATTTGGACTTTCTGTATAAGTTTGAAGAACTGAGTTTATCACAAGCTTCATAAGAACCAGTTTCCCTGAGTACAGCATCTTTAAACTGAAACTGTAAAGCCTTTTACTGAAAGACTTTCCTGCTGTTATCTCTTCCCATACATCCTTCATTTCTGCCTTTTCTGACTTTGTTATATATGAAGTGATGTATCGATGTACAGCAATAGAGTTGTCTGCTACAAACTGAATATCCATGATGGCATTCTACATGGAGAGGGTTCCTAGATTGTAATCATAGATAAGTTTAGAAGCCTCACGTCTTTTAACGTTACATGTATTTCTTGGTGGTTTCCCGGTGACAGTTTGTATGACTGCACACATAAAACTGTTCACTCTTCATTTGGCGATTACAGGCCTAGGGAATCCAAAACAACACTTAGGCCCTCATTACAACCCTGGCAGTTGGTGTAAAAGTGGTGGTAATGCCGCCAACAGGCTGCCGGTAATTACCTCCAAATTATGACCATGGCGGATAGATCGCAGATAGACAGCCACTTTACCACACTGTCCACCAGGGCAGAAACAACAGCCACCATGGCGGTAGCCACCTACAGCCAGGCAGAAGTCAATGTTCTGCCCACCATCTTAAGACATGCCAATCTGCCACCTTTCCTGGGGTGGTACCAACGAAGTCAAAAGCTTGGTGGAAACACTGCACAGAAGTGAAAGGACTCACCATTGGAGACACAGGGAACAACCACACCGCCATGGAGCCCGAACTGCATGTCTTCCCAATGCTCTTCTACATGCTGCTCCGCCACGAACATCAACGCCGGTGAAGACGATGACGGTGAGTACAGCTGCCTAGCACACAATGGAGGTGGGGAGGAAAAAGAGAGTGACACACACACGCACAACACACACCCAACATACACACACCTTACACAAACAACCAGAAGCACAAGAAAACAAGTTATCCCCCCTATATCGGCTGAATAATGCAAGGACAAAATGAATTTACTAAAGGGCGTGTAATAAGATCAACACAGTATAAATAAGAAGTATGCAATGTAACAGATATATACAATTGTACACTTCAAGGGACACTGTCCAGTCCTCAGTTTGCGTGGGCCACAGGGCCACAGGCCAAAATCCAAGGCCCCACTTGTCACCTGCATTAACATGGAGAGAACACTGCAGGGGCATCAGTTGGTAAATAGGCAGGCACCTCAGGGGGACAGGGGTGGGGGGGCACCTCAGCTGGGAGATGAGACAAGGCCACTGGTTCTGGAGGGCGCAACATGCCCTGTGCTTTGTCCTGGGGAGGATGAATAGGAGATGGAGACACACCCTCGTCTACAGACCCCTGGTGGACTTGTCTACACTGGAGGACAGGCACATTATCCTCACCTATAGACTGGACAGGGCCAAAATCACAGAGCTGTGTGCCCAAATAGAGCCTGACCTGATAACTGCTATGCGTCACCCCACTGGTATCCCCCTCTTGTGCAAGTTCTATCAGTGCTTCATTTCCTGGCAACTTGTTCTTTTGAAGTTACAGTGGGCTTGGCAGCAGAAATGTCACAGCCATTGTTCTCAATTGTGCTGACCAGAGTGTTGTCTGCCCTGATTAAACACATGTGCAGCTACATTGTATTTCTCCAGGCATACTGCATGTTGCAAAACCTTGCCCTGAGACCCCATGTGCTTTTTCTGCAGGAGGAGGAAGCTGGAGTTGCCTGTGTGGCAGTAGTGGACTCTGTGGACAGTGAGGATGAGGAGGCAGAGGATGAGGATGAGGACAACAGAACAGCAGTGATCAGACAATATTTCCAATGACACACAGGTAAGACAGTGTTACTTCCCATTTCATAGTCATTTAGAAATTCTTTGGCACTGGCATGCTGTTATTTCCCACTTCTATACCCACTTACTGTACCCTTTGGCAATTCATTTTACAGATGTTGGTGCCCCACAATAGCTCCTGGTGTGACCACTGCAGCCAACTACAGGTCTTTCATATGTGCTCATTTACTGTACAGTTGAATTGCAATGTTTGTACCTTGTTAAAAGTATACATGCTTGAAAAATGTGACATACTTCATACTTCTATTTTTTCCAAGCGTGTTTATTGAAGTGGTAAAATATTGAGGGGCAATTGCGATGGGGTGATGATGGAGGAAAGTCCAGGGTATAGTTCCAGTCTGTAGCACAGGTGCATTGTCCAAGGGGACATAAGAAGGGGAACAATGGCAGTTCAAAGTGGACAAGGTGACTAAGTGGGACACAAGAGTGACAATCAGGAGAGTCTCATTTCCTGGTGGGGGTCTTGGCAAGAGTCTCTGGCTTCTGCCTGGATCGCAGGGACCGTTTGCGGGGCGGTTCTCCTTCTGCAGGGGGAGGCTGTTGTGTGACTGCCTCCCTCATAATGTTGGCCATATCTGCCAGCACCCCTGCTATGGAGACCAGGGTGGTGTTGATGGCCTGCAAGTCCTCCCTGATCCCCTGGTACTGTCCTTCCTGCAGCCACCTGTTCTCCTGCACATTTTCCAGGATCTGGTCCAATGTGTCTTCGGAATGTTGATATGCTCCCAGGATCTCTGCAAGTGCCTCCTGGAGAGTCAGTTCTCTGGGCCTGTCCTCCCCCTGGTGCACAGCAGTACTCCCAGGTTCCCTGGTGGCCTGTCCCTCTGTCCCCTGAACCAATTGTCCACTGCCACTGACCCCAGGTCCCTGATTGTCTTGGGTATGAGGTGTGTCCTGGGGTCCCTGTAGAGGTGGACACACTGCTGATTGACGTGTCCCGGGGACAGAGGCGTGGATACACTGGGTGGGTGCTGTGGTGGTGTTTCCAGATGGGGGGGCTCTGTGGTTGTCTGTGACTGAGCCTGGGTAACCAACTGTCCAAGAGGTCCCTGATGGGCCAAGTTGGTCATACAGATCCAGGCGACCAGAGTTGCTGTCATCACTGTGGGCCTCCTCTGTTGGGGGACTGGAAATTGTTGGCACCTCCTCTCCGGTGACATTGGCTGGGATACCTGTGGGGATGTAAATGATGTGTCATTGTTTCTGTGTGTGACATATTGTGCATTGGTGGGTTGCCCTCTTTGGTTGTATTTGCCCCGGCAGCTTTAACATGTGTAAGTTGGTATGTGGTGGGCTAGCTGATTCTCTCTAGTTTGCATGCTTTAGTGATAGGTGTCCATGCAGTGCTGTGAGTGAGGTCCATGCATTAGTAGAGTATGCAGAGCTTGGTATTGGGATGAGTGAGATGTGATGGTGGGGTGTGTGGGATGTAGTGGAGTGATGGGAGTGAGGGTGGCATTGCAGGTAGGCGGGTGATAGTGGTAAAGAGTTGACTTTCCAGAGTACAGTCCTCTTCCTACTCCGGCCAGGTCCTCAGGATGCATGATTACCAAGACTTGCTCCTCCCATGCTGTTAGTTGTGGGAGAGGAGGTGAGGGTCCACTGCCAGTACTCTGTACAGCGAGTTGGTGTCTTGGTGCTATGGAACAAACCTTCCCCCGTAGGTCGTTCCACCTCTTCCTGATGTCATCCCTAGTTCTTGGGTGCTGTCCCACGGCATTGACCCTGTCCACGATCCTCTGCCATAGCTCCATCTTCCTAGCTATCGATATCTGCTGCACCTGTGCTCCAAATAACTGGGGCTCTACCCTGATGATTTCCTCCACCATGACCCTTAGCTCCTCCTCTGTGAATCGGGGTGTCTATGTGGTGCCATGTGTGTTGTGTGAGGTGTGTAGGTGAGGGTGTGTGGGGTAATGTGTCTGGGGGTGTGATGTGGGGTGCGTGAGTGGTGCATAGGTATGAGTGGTGTATGGCTCTGGTTTTGTGTGTGGTCTTGCATTCTCTCTCTGGTGGCAATTGTTTGTAGTCATAAAGGGTTGTGGGTAATGTGGGTAATGTGGGTGGGTGTTTTATAGTGGTGTGGGTGTGTGGGTGTGGTGGGTGTATGGGTGTCAGGTGTGTGTTGTTTGAATTGTCCAATGTGGTGTTATTTTGTTTGTTTGTGTATTTTCAGCATGGAGGTACGTGCCGCCAATGGTTTACCGCCATTGAATGTCCGCCGTGGTAATTCGTGGGTCATAATGTGATGGGCGTTTTTCTGTTGGTGTAACGGTGTGGGTTTTGATACTGCCAGTTTACCACTGACCTTTCGTGTGGCTGAATTGTGCATATGGCTGAATAGTGACGGATTGGGGTGTGTGTGTCATAATATGGTGAACGATATCCGCCCCCGCTGCGGTATATTAGCGGCAGTCATCATGGCGGTAAGTGGGATTTACCGCCAATGTCATAATGAGGGCCTTAGTGTAGTATTTCCCTTTTTCTCTTTATCTCTGTCAACAATATTTGCCACATTTATGGGACTAGAATCGCAAGACTTGTTGCCTAAGTGTTCTTTTCTGAGTCTCTTCAGGAATGTCGAAAGCTACATATTGCTCAATGAATGACAACACTGAGTCATCAGTATCTTGACCAAACCTTGGTGCATCTTCCACACACAATAACATATATATATATGTGGTACTGCTCTAACTTGGTATTCTTTTCTACAGAAGAAGCCCACAAACTCACTTAGTAGTGGATTATTTTTCTTGCAGATAAAATGATGCATCTCTTCAAATTTGTGTTTGAAACATCTCCAAACATTTGCAGGGTCAGTAGAACACAATTCATCTGCACACTTGATATCAACCCATGGAGTGTTTGCATTTGTTTGCCTGAGAAAGTCATGAAGAGCATTCCAAACATACTCTGCACAGTTCAAGTACAAACCAGGTAGGTGTATCTAGATTGCGTAACATACACTTTAGCTCACCATGATGATGAAGCTAATATTCATTGGTAGCACATTGGCAAGCCATACCATTCATCAAATTACTTTCTAATACCTCATTTTTACCATATACGATTTCCACAAACTCTCTCACAGTGATGTAATTATACCGTCTCCCTGTTCTTATAACATTGCATAATATAGGGCTTACAGATCACTCCCAAACAAAAGGTGAAAAAAGTATATTTTGCATAAAGCAGGGATTTTCAAAATATAATCTACTGGATCTATATTCTGATTCAGGAACCTGTAATGGATGTTCAATATAAGGAACACCTTCTTCTGTAGGAAACAACATTGGAAAACAAATTGGGCCTGATTCAGAAAGGTAAAGTTAGACTTTTGATCCAATTTTAGAGCAAAAGTCTAACTTTAGGACTTTTTTTTCGGTATTCAGAAAAGGTCAGATATGAGACGTATCTTTACACCCTCCCTCCCGGATTCCAGATTCTTTGTTTTATAATTTGAGAAACACTGCCTTTTTTACTTAACAACACACAATTATTGATAACTTAATTTTTTAACACAACATGCAATACTTGCTTGTTAGACCTGACAGCCTTAGGGTGGCCATCCCTAACATTTTGCCTACCTCCCTCCACTTTTTAGATACTGTTTTTGCTGGTTTTAAAACTCTGCACACTTTACCACTGCTAACCAGTGCTAAAGTGCATATGCTCTCTCCCTTTAAACATGGTAACATTGGATCATACCCAATTGGATTATTTAATTTACTTATAAGTCCCTAGTAAAGTGCACTATCTGTGCCCAGGGCCTGTAGATTAAATACTACTAGTGGGCCTGCAGCACTGGTTGTGCCACCCACTTGAGTAGCTCCTTAACCTTGTCTCAGGCCTGCCGTTGCAATGCCTGTGTTTGCAGTTTCACTGCCAATTCAACTTGGCATTTAAAAGTACTTGCCAAGTCTAAAACTACATATAAGTCACCCCTAAGGTATACCCTAGGTAACCCATAGGGCAGCATGCTGTGTAGGCAAAAAACAGGACATGTAACTGTGTAGTTTACATGTCCTGGTAGTGTAAAACTCCCCAAAAAATGTTACACTGCTGAGATGCCTGCTCCCTTCATAGGCTAACATTAGGGCTACCCTCATATATTGTTTGAGTGGTAGCTGCTGATCTGAAAGGAGTACGAAGGTCATATTTAGTATGGTCAGAATGGTGATACAAAATCCTGCTGACTGGTGAAGTTGGATTTAATATTTCTATTTTAGAAATGTCACTTTTAGAAAGTGAGCCTTTCTCTGCACTTAAATCCTTCTGTGCCTTACAATCCACGTCTGGCTGGGTTTAGTTGACACCTCCCTTGTGCATTCAGTCAGACACACCCCAAACACGGGATACTCATCCTCACTTTCATACAACTGCATTTTGGAGTGGTCTTCCTGGGCTAGGAGGGTGAAGGGTCTGACACTTGCATGTCAAAGGACAGTAGCCTGCCCTCACACAAAGGACTGTCACACCCCCTACTGGGACCCTGGCAGACAGGATTGAACTGAAAGGGGTCCTTGTGCACTTCTAAGCCACTCTTTTAAGTCTCCCCCACTTCAAAGGCACATTTGGGTATTTAAAAAGGGCCTCTGCCCGCCAACTCAGACACTTCCTGGAGAAGAGAACCTGAACCAGAACTTGCATCCTGCCAAGAAGAACTGTCTGGCTGCCCAAATGACTCATATGTCTGCTTTCTGTGAAGGACTGCTGCCTTGCTGGTGCCCTGCTGCCTCGCTGCTCTCTGGCTGTGGTGAAGAAGTGCTCTCCAAGGTCTTGGATAGAGCTTGCCTCCTGTTCCCTGAAGTCTCAGGACCAAAAAAACGTGATCTCTACAAGAAGGACTCCTTGTGCGGCGAAATTCGACACACAGCCTGCCAGAAACTACGCACAGCCTGCATCGTGGTGAACAATTCACCGCACGCCGAACCAGAACGACGCAGCCCGACTTAGCAATGAGAAGATTGATGTAGTGCCAGCATAGCGACGGGAAATTTGCCACAAGGCCCACTGGATCGACGCACAGCCGAGCCAGAACGATGCAGCCCAACTTCCAGACAGGAATCGATGCAGCGCGTGCCATGCAGTAGACATTTCCACGCAAAACCCACCGGATCGACGCAGCCGCTGTGACTTTGTCCTCTCAGCGCTGGAAATCCACGCATTGTCCCCGTGGGCGTCCAAAAACCCTGCAACCCGAAGAGGATCCACGACTGAGCACCGGAAATCGATGCACAGCCGTCCCTGCGTGAAAACTAAACGCATTGCCGCGTGCAACCCGGAAAATTGACCCACACCCCTTTTGTTTCCACGCATCTCCTGTGTAACAATATGAAGGGTTTCATTTTAAGTTAGGCTGAGCTTAGTCAAAAATCACCAATAACTATAGTTAAATGTTCATTTCATAAACTCACACATTGCAATGTATAATAAAAGTGAATGTCAGAAAATATTTTGAACTAAGTCTTTAATTTAAAACATGAACTTGTCTTTGAGTATTTCATTTAACATTTGTCAATGCACAATGTGAAACTAGACCACTACATGTCCCTGCACTCCAGCTGAAGAGCATATAACTCCAACTTTGTCAGTCTCTCCTGCACAACATGATACTTCATTCTCAGGCGTTATTTTCAATCTGTGTTAGCATAGTGAATGCTTTCCCCAGCTCTCACCTATTGGTACTTCGAAGAGATTCTCATGAGAACATAACCTTCACTATAAAAACATTTGTAATAACTATAAAGTGTTACAGGCGTACCAGTGATGGAAACTACATCATATGAATCTGCGGGACTGTACTGACAGGTGATTGTGAACTAGATTGCTGTTTCCTTACCATGGCTGGGTGTGTGTTGTATCTGGCCCATTCTGCAGGGTTGTCTCCAAACATTTGGCCTTCCTCCTCCTCTGCGGTTCTTTGCGGTGATTTTGCACGTGAACCAGGTACTTTGTGCTTGAAAGAGTAATTTATTGCTTTTAAAAGACTAAAGACACTTTGGGCCATATTCATACTTTTTGACACAAAACAGCGCAGATGCAGTTTTGCGTCAAAACATTTAACGCCATTTCTTAGCGCCACCCAGGTGTCAAATTTATACTTTGATGCTCCGTGGCTCAAACCACGGGTTAGAGTCATTTTATTTTACACAAACCATTGCGCCACGTCGCAAAGAAAAACGACGTTAACATGGCGAAAATTACTTTTATCCGGTTTACGATGTCGCAAACTGGATATGCGCCTTTTTTTGCCACAATAGCGTCAAAAAGCGGCGCAAACACAGCAAAATGTGCAAAGTAGCCCCAAAATGGATCCCAGAAGCCATGAGAGACCCCAGGAAGACTACAACCGACCAGAAACCAGCCAGGAGGACCCAGACAAGACCCAGGAGAGGGAGAAGAAGAAAAGGAAGTGCCGGTTCAGTGCAGAGGAGCAGGAAATACTGTTCAAAGAGGTCACGGGACACCAGCATCAACTTTTTGTCACCTCAAAATTGCCAATTGGGAGGAGAGAGGCAATTTGGCAACAAATTGTCGATAAGATCAACAGTGTGGCAGAAGTACGTAGAACAGTCACTGAGTGCAAGAAACGCTGGCATGACTGCAAGTGCAGGGCCAAGGAAAAGATGGCAAGGAACAGGAAGGCAACACTGCAGACTGGAGGTGGGAGTCCAGCACCGCAGGAGGCCCTGGACCCCATAGAGGAGATGGTGGCAGCTGTCATCCCAGAGGAGATCGTCACAGGGATTCAAGGACAGGACAGCGTAGACTACCAGGATACAACACAGATGCAGGGTAAATGGCATGGGGGAAAAAATGCCTAATTGTTAATTGCAAGCAGGGGGGACATACCTACTACACAATGCATCTAAGCCATGATAATCACATAGTGGAAAGGGCAAAGGGGCACAGCACGGGTGCATGGGCTGTTCAGGGGAAACCTGGGGCACAGCACAACACTACACTAACAAACTTTGCTTGGGGGTACTCTGCCATGCCAAAGATGTTGGAAAGGCAAAAGCCGTCCAGGAGGGTAGGGTACAACGTAAAACTGGCCTGCTGTCACACGACAGCTAGTATTGTTGCTACATGAACTAGGGCTCAGTTTCCAGTCTCAGGCCAAATCTGCAAGTGGTATTTACCATTGACAATAGTTGCCCATACCACCTGTGCTGTGTGTGCAGGTCAAATAGCCAATGGCAGCTGTGTGCCCATGGATCAAACACACCCAAAATAGAGGGTTCAGGATGACGATGTTATCAATCCCCTGTAATTACTAACAATGTGCAAATCCTGTCAAATGCTCATTTCTATAGGCGCTATAAACATCAGGTATTGTTATTAACATTATGAGGTACACAGCAGTAATGTCATACCCATGCTGCACATTTCAGGGTCTACCCTGTGCCTGTGTTACAATAGCTGCAATGCCACCATGCAACATCTCAAGTGTCATAGTGCTAAGACAACAGCATTGAGGGGGAGGACATATGTGTCTAGCTAGTGAAACACACCCGCACAGTCATAAGAGGAAATGGAACACTGCTAGGACCATCAGTGCAATCCAATGTAGCACACATTCCCCAACATCAGCAGTACACACTATCAATGCTGACACCTGTATCGTGCCAAGCCAATGCTATACATAGTATATGCTAGGTCTCAGCAACATATAGGTGGATGTGCAATATCAGAGACTGGGACAGTTCCAGATTGTTAAGTGTGGTGCAAGTGCCATCAGAACACCCACATTCAGTGCAAGACCACACCATGATAATAGAGGGTTGAGTAGTACAAGAAGGTGTCAACATACAATTTGGACAGAACCTACACCTAGAGGATGTGACGCAGACAATTCCCCAAACTTCCCACACTACATGTGACATGCAGGTGGGGCATAGGCCTGTGAGACTGCTAATCTTAATGACAGGAGCAATGAACAGGAACCAAGATCACAATGTTCAAATAATAGGAAGTCAGGAACGTCACATTACAAATGCCACAACACAGACACACTAATTGTACAATATCTCATTGCAGAGGACGAATGCTGTCCTGGGGGTATGCCTGTCCTTTACTTCCCTGATGACATGGATGATGAGCTGACAAACATTAGCCAGCAGACCCTCCAAGTTGTCCTTAGAACCCTCCAGTACCCCACCTTCAGTTGCAAGGAGGAGCACAGAAGTAGCAGCCATCACAGAGGACCGACCCACCCACCACTTCAACAGAACGACCTGCCAGCTCCAACCCAGCTGAGGACTCTGAGGACACAGGTACCACCTTTGAGAGGACTGTGGTGGGAGTAAAGCGGGAGCTGGCCAAGGAGGTGCGGATGGGGATGCGAAATATGGCAGCCAGCCTTGAGGGGATGCGTTCCTGCATGATGTCATCAGCAGAACAGGCAGCAGACATGCAAGCTCTAACATCCATCCTGCAAGAACTCCAACAAAGTGTCAGGGAATTCACCACTGCAGTAAGGGAGTTGCCACAACACCTGGCACTCCAAACCTTTCACTGCATGCACAAAAGCAATCATGACCCCCTCAGGGCCGACCTGGCTGCCTACCACAGTGATGCAGCTGCTATACTCAAGAACCAGCAGCTCCGCTTTGCTGCAGTAATGCCCATAATAGCCCCACAGTTGGCAGCTACCTGGATTTATGACTCCACATCTTCAATCACTGAAGTGTGTGTTGCCCCTTCAAACCCACCACCACCAAGGGCAGAGGAGACAACACACACATCAGAAGATGAAGACGTGGAACAGATCACCTTCACCCATAGGAGTACCCAGTAGCACAAGTCCAAGCCACATGGGCACTGATATCCTAGGTCCTGTGCTTGTTAACATGCCAGTGTTGCAACAGTTGGTCACATGCACTGTTCTCCAGCACACTGTTTACCTTGACACTATGCTCTGTGATTGTCTCTCACTACCTCATTGGCAATTCATGTTCCTCTGCACTGTATGACACTTCACTCCAGCATGTCCAATGACATGTCCCATTGCACTTGTGTAGCATCACAATAGAAGGCGTCACACTAATGGACTCACAATCCTGCACTATGTAATTATTGCCCTACAGCACTTTCAAATAAATAGCGCTTACACAACCACTTTGTCTCTGTGTAATGTGACACATCAACAGTATAGGAGATTAGTGATGTATGTCACATGTCAATGGCCATAGCATGTCAATACAACTGTGTTGAAAGATTGTGGGCTGCTAACTATGCACTGGGGTCTGGATAGTATCATCATCTGCGCTTCCTGAGGCGTATTTCTGAAGGAAATTGAAAACTAACAGTATAATACTGTGTTGGAATGAAAAAGTCCGCTTCAAGGTATGTACAAGCTGAAAATCAATGTGGCCAACATACCCTTCAAGACAATCTTTATGTATGTGACATCTGACTATAAACGTTCATCACACACACACCATACAGCAGGAATGGATGTGTACGAGTGTATGGACAATTATGTAACCTGGGAGTTCAATGTAAGAAATGATAGATGTGACATATGTATACAATACTACATAAGATTATAAGATCATTCAGCTTATCAGGGTTCACATGAACATCAGGCTGCAGGCAGACGTACCACAGTGCCAAGATTCCAAATCAGGTTTCAAACGATGACAGATTTAAAAACACATCCAAACTTCACAATACATTGGGAACCATAGTAACCTTGAGTGGTGGGTACAATGAATGAAAGATGCATTGAGAAGTAGCTTTGGTGTAGCTGCCAATGTGACTGCACATTAGAAATTGTGAATAACCATGTCAATAATGGGATTCGGATGCAGGATGGAACACAAATGGAAATACTAAATTGACACTGTTCACCCATGCCAAGGCCTTGATCCCCAAGCATATGACACATACTGTAAAGGAGTACTTAAATATTTATTTAACAGTAAAAAAGGATAGTAAAACTGGGGGAAACACCTTAAGTAACCTAACCTATCCTAGCTACACATTACCCACAACTGGCCCTAACTACCCTATTCTAAACTTACCTGTCACATTTAAATAAACACTCTAAACATCAACCCCTCACCCCCCTTATATGACGGGACACATGTAGGACAACAAATACTAACCTAAACACATACTATCTTATCCTAAACAAATATATATTTTTTTGGTATTCATTTTTTTGATATTTTTACATATATTTTTTTTTATACACATAAACCCCAACATCATCCCCCACCCACCCACCCACAAAAAT
Source organism: Pleurodeles waltl (assembly GCF_031143425.1). NCBI lineage: Eukaryota > Metazoa > Chordata > Amphibia > Caudata > Salamandridae > Pleurodeles > Pleurodeles waltl. Next base: position 784,514,095 of record NC_090444.1, on the reverse strand, counting down.
AACACATGTAATAATATAACCCCCTCCACCCCATAGCCCACTTAAACTAACAGTCTACTCTAACCTAACACTAAGCCCCCTAAACCCACTAAAGATAACAACCAGGAAAGAGGAGGGAGGCAAGGGAGGGAATCATGGCTGAGGGTCCAAAAGTCACAAATTTGCCCTCCGCAGGATCTTCTTTATACCCCGCAGTTTCCTGCTATTGCCGGACACCTCCTGCTGCAGCCTGTCCATCCTGCGCAACATCCGTTGCATGTCACGTCTCATAGACTGAAATTCAGCATTGTCTATCACTGCAGCTGGGGTTGTCTGTGTGCCACTAGT